>NW_028274810.1:7418265-7721295 GCF_037043125.1 Eumetopias jubatus
CTGGTCATGGTGAATAATCCTTTTAATGTACTGTTGGATCCTATTGGCTAGTATTTTGGTGAGAATTTTTGCATCCATGTTCATCAAGGATATTGGTCTGTAATTCTCCTTTTTGATGGGGTCTTTGTCTGGTTTGGGGAGCAAGGTAATGGTGGCCTCATAAAATGAGTTTGGAAGTTTTCCTTCCATTTCTATTTTTTGGAACAGTTTCAGGAGAATAGGTATTAATTCTTTAAATGTCTGATAGAATTCCCCTGGGAAGCCATCTGGCCCTGGGCTTTTGTTTGTTGGGAGGTTTTGGATGACTGCTTCAATTTCCTTAGTGGTTATATGTCTGTTCAGGTTTTCTATTTCTTCCTGGTTCAGTTTTGTTAGTTGATACTTCTCTAGGAATGCACCCATTTCTTCCAGGTTATCTAATTTGCTGGCATAGAGTTGCTCATAATATGTTCTTATAATTGTTTGTATTTCTTTGGTGTTGGTTGTGATCTCTCCTCTTTCATTCATGGTTTTGTGGATTTGGGTCATTTCTCTTTTCTTTTTGATAAGTCTGGCCAGGGGTTTATCAATCTTGTTAATTCTTTCAAAGAACCAGCTCCTAGTTTTGTTGATCTGTTCTACTCTTCTTTTGGTTTCTAGTTCATTGATTTCTGCTCTGATCTTTATTATTTCTCTTCTCTTGCTGGGTTTAGGCTTTATTTGCTGTTCTTTCTCCAGCTCCTTTAGGTGTAGGGTTAGGTTGTGTATTTGAGACCTTTCTTGTTTCTTGAGAAAGGCTTGTATTGCTATACACTTTCCTCTCAGGACTGCCTTTGCTGTATCCCAAAGATTTTGAACAGTTGTGTTTTCATTTTCATTGGTTTCCATGAATGTTTTTAATTCTTCTTTAATTTCCTGGTTAACCCATTCCTTATTTAATAGGATGCTCTTTAGTCTCCATGTATTTGAGTTCTTTCGGACTTTCCTCTTGTGATTGAGTTCTAGTTTCAAAACATTGTGGTCTGAAAATATGCAGGGAATAATCCCAATCTTTTGGTACCGGTTGAGACCTGATTTGTGACCTAGGATGTGATCAATTATGGAGAATGTTCCATGGGCACTAGAGAAGAATGTGTATTCCGTTGCTTTGGGATGGAATGTTCTGAATATGTCTGTAAAGTCCATTTGGTCCAGTGTTTCATTTAAAGTCTTTATTTCCTTGTTGATCTTTTGCTTAGATGATCTGTCCATTTCAGTCAGGGGGGTGTTAAAGTCCCCCACTATTATTGTATTGTTGTCAATGTGTTTCTTTGCTTTTGTTATTAATTGCCTTATATAACTGGCTGCTCCCTCGTTAGGGGCATAGATATTTACAATTGTTAGATCTTCTTGTTGGATAGACCCTTTAAGTAGGATATAGTGTCCTTCTTCATCTCTTATTACAGTCTTTGTTTTAAAATCTAATTTGCCTGATATAAGGATTGCCACCCCAGCTTTCTTTTGGTGTCCATTAGCATGGTCAATGGTTTTCCACTCCCTCACTTTCAATCTGGGGGTGTCTTTGGGTCTAAAATGAGTCTCTTGCAGACAGCATATGGATGGGTCTTGTTTTTTAATCCAATCTGATAGCCTGTGTCTTTTGATTGGGGCATTGAGCCCATTTACATTCAGGGTAACTATTGAAAGGTATGAATTTAGTGCCATTGTATTGCCTGTAAGGTGACTGTTACTGTATATTGTCTGTGCTCCTTTGTGATCTATGCTGCTTTTAGGCTCTCTTTTTGCTTAGAGGACCTCTTTCCATATTTCTTTTAGGGCTGGTTTTTTGTTTGCAAATTCCTTTAGTTTTTGTTTGTCCTGGAACCTTTTTATCTCTCCTTCTATTTTCAATGATAGCCTAGCTGGATATAGTGTTTTTGGCTGCATATTTTTCTCGTTTAGTGCTCTGAAGATATCATGCCAGTCCTTTCTGGACTGCCAGATCTCTGTGGATAGGTCTGTTGCCAATCTAATGTTTCTACCATTGTAGGTTACATATCTCTTCTCCCAAGCTGGTTTCAGGATTTTCTCTTTGTCTCTGAGACTCGTAAGTTTTACTATTAGATGTCGGGTGTTGACCTATTTTTATTGATTTTGAGAGGGGTTCTCTGTGCCTCCTGGGTTTTGATGCCTGTTTCCTTTCCCACATTAGGGAAATTCTCTGCTATTATTTGCTCCAATATACCTTCTGCCCCTCTCTCTCTTTCTTCTTCTTCTGGGATCCCAATTATTCTAATGTTGTTTCATCTTATCGTATCGCTTATCTCTCGAATTCTGCCCTCGTGATCCTGTAGTTGTTTATCTCTTTTTCTCAGCCTCTTTATTTTCCATCATTTGGTCTTCTATATCGCTGATTATCTCTTCTGCCTCATTTATCCTAGCAGTTAGTGCCCCCATTTTTGATTGCACCTCACTAATAGCCTTTTTGATTTCGACTTGGTTAGATTTTAGTTCTTTTATTTCTCCAGAAAGGGTTTCTCTAATAACTTCCACGCTTTTTTCAAGCCCAGCTAGTATCTTTAAAATCATGATTCTGAACTCTAGGCCCGACATCGTACTAATGTCAGTATTGAGCAGGTGCCTGGCAGATGGTACTACCTCTTGTTCTTTTTGCTGAGGTGATTTTTTTCGTCTTGTCATTTTGTCCAGAGGAGAACTTCCAGAAAGTGGTCGCTTTTCTGTTCAGAGTGTTGTTACACTTCTTATCTTTGATCTCCTGTTGAGTTCGTAGGTGTTCGGAATGGTTTGATCCCTATTCAGCTGAATTCCTGAGACCAGACGAAATCCAGGTCTCCTACTCCTCCGGCATCTTGCTCCGCCCTCCTGGAAAGTGTTTTCTTCCTTGACTATTCTGCAGACTTCTTTGCTTCCCCGTCCTCCCATACATATTTCTCCCAAGGCTCTGCCCTCTACCCCTCTTCTCTTCACACTCCACAGACAAGAGTCTGCCTGGCATGAGTATTCATGCTCTTTCAAATACCAAAGGCAAGCTGATGTTACCAAATCTAAACCTCCAGGCAAAATCTTTCCCTCGATCTCTGGAATCACATATCCAACTAGACTTCTGTATCTGGATGTCCTCCAGGTCCTCATATTTAGCAGTCAGGACTGATCATATGTTCTTTCCCCCCAAATCTCCCTTCCTCTGCTATGGCTCTGGCATCCAGGTATCCACCTAAGACAGAAATGTGAGACTCAACCTAGATCCATTCCTCTCCCTTACCTGCTTAGCTAATCAACCCCAAAATTATATTTATCCTCTCAACTTTCTTTTCTTTCTTTCTTTTTTTCTTTTCTTGGTATTTTCCTTTAAATGTCTTGTGAATTTGCATGGTAAGTTATATGAAAAGCACATTTTATATTTGTTATTTTTCTCTTTAAAAATGCTCATTTATATAGCTTTCAATGTATGATTAAATATATGATCATTTAGTTCATTCATTAAAGTGGGCACTTAGGGTATTATTGATTATCTCCTCTTTTCTGTTATTCTTATATAAAACATTTTTCTCTTTTCAGTTCTCTTTTCCATCCTTGAGTCATTCTTCATTTCTCTCTTACTTATCACTCTTGCTCCAGCCCATCCCACTCTTTTCCATCCTTGACAAGACTAACAGAAAACCTTAAAATAAAAACCTGATGCCTTGATCAAAAACATTTAGTCATACCAGAATGCTTAAAAGAATACATATAAACACTCAATGCCTAAAAGACCATATCTAAACTCCTTAATACAGTATCACCTTCCCCTTGTCTAGCTTCTGTCGCATCCTTGCTTGGCCTGGTTTTTCATTTTTCCACCACCTTTTTCAGATACACATTTTCAGCTTCAGACATAGTGAATTACCTGTAGTCCTCCAGCGATGTCTTCTGTCTCTGTCACATCACTTAAGGTTTGGCATGTTACTTCCTCTGCCAGAATGACCTTCTACCATTCTACAACTAACCAAGCTGTAATCAGTCTTCATGATCAGCTCTTGTGTGAAACCTTCTGGACTCCTCCAAGGGCCTCCTTCTCCTAACTCGCCATCATACATTTTTATATCTCCATCAAAATAGTTACCCTTTAAGATGAATGCTATTTCTTTATCTATTGTTTTTCTCTTAAGGAGGCCCTCCAATTATACAAGGTTCAGACCCCACGAAACCTGACAGGGTCCATATCTTTTTTCATCTTTGTACCCAAATTTGCTAACATGGTATCTTGTATATATTAGATGCTTAGCACCCACCATCTGTTGCATGTTAAGTGAATTAATCAAATTAAAAATTTCATTTTATTGGAAGAGAAAATTCATTGTGGCCTAGAAAAAAACATTGGCTTTGGAACTAGAGAAATATGAATTTGTGTCCAGGCTCTGCCACTTCCTGGCTATGTGACTTTTGAGAAATTTTTTTAGCCTTAGTTGCAAAATGAGGGTAACAATAGTATTTAGCTCATAGAAATACTCCTAATGATTCTCTTAGCCTTTGGGTTTAAAGGACTCAATAAATGTTAGAATGTATTTATATTGGAAAAGGATTAACCAAATAACTGAATATTTTATATCAAATGTTGAGACTTGTAAGATGGCTTCAATTATCATAGTATAATATTTCTAATTAAAAAGGAGTGCTTTTTTTTTTTCTACTTGACTGGGTATGCATCATTTAGAAAGTACTCAGATAGTGGGGTTGTGGTTTTCTCAGTGTGTTCTCAGTTAATCCCAAGGATAGAACTTGCATACCATGAAAGTTTAATAAATACAAACTGGTGATTGTGATAAGCTTAGAGATTAACAGAAAATCATGGGTAAAAGCTCAATCCATGTAGGCTTATTACAATATCAACCAAGCCACACTCCATGTTTTAAACGGATGGTTGCATTTAATAGTGATTAGAATTTGTTCTGTCATCATTAACTGTATTTATACAGTTTCTTCCACAAATAATATTTCAGAGAAATACATGTTCAAACAAATTATTCTCCCTAGACCTAGCAGCTTAACTTGGGTAATACATGCAGGACTCCAAAGAATCAGACGAGATCAGGCATGCTCAGGGTGGTATGGCCATAGATAGGACTCCAAAGAACCAAACTACATGGAGTAACTGACTAGAACAGAATTTCCAACCATTTCTAGTTATGCATTACAAGTGTGCTGGTACTTTCATTATCATTTTCTATGTGTTTCTTGGGGCACTGAGAGGCACCTGTCTAGATAGACGCCTAATTTACTGTGAGTTAGTGCTCAGTTTTCACTTTTCTGTCTGGTCTCTTTTGACCCCTAAGAGTACCTGCTGCCAGGTTGTGTGTGAATGATTGACCTCAGTGGGAATCTGACCTTTTTAAACTCCTGAACTACTCCTGTTTATCATGGTATCTTGTATATATTAGATGCTTAGCACCCACCATCTGTTGGGTGTTAAGTGAATTAATCAAATTAAAAATTTCATTTTATTGGAAGAGAAAATTCAGTGTGGCCTAGAAAAAAACATGGGCTTTATGTATATGGCCAGCTCTGTCCCTAGCACTTTTGCTTTTATCCTCTGAATCTGTTTGTTGCTGTCAAACCAGTTTCTCTTGAATGCTGCATTTTGAAGTCTTGAGTTCTTGGTACCCCCATTCTTAGCTAAATGTGCACTTTACACAATTTAGACATTCTTTACCTCTATTTGTCCTGCAAGAAATAACTGGGGTCATGGCCAGTTCTCAAGGAAGAATCCAAGAAACTTTTCTTCTCTTCATTCATTTATTTTTCATACCAGAAATTTGAACATGGAAGAAATTTTCTTAGAATTCACCCCATGTGTATGATTTTCATACATTTCCATACGTCCAGTAATTTATTCCATAAGCATTTTTTGAGTGCCACCATGTGTCAAGCACTGAGCCAGATACAGTACAGAAGTGAATAATATGCTGTTCTTGCCCTGAAAATCATTTAAATTATTGAGGATAGAAACATGTATAAAAAATGACTATATTGCAAAGGAAAAGAAGACACTTGAGTAACTAGTGCTAATTATTTCCTTCAGGGTCTTCATAATCTAAATGTGTATTTTTAAAAGTGGGATCACTGCTACCAATATCCATTTCCATTTTCTAGTTAGGATATTTTCAGGCAGGGCAAACAAAGAAAGCAGCCAAACCAGGCATATCCCTGGTAGAATCACCTCATTAACCCTAATGTCCCAACTGAAAGAGGGTATCATTTTCCAAATTCTTTGTATAATGCATGTCTTCTTATCTTAGATCTTAATTGTTGTCTTATTTGATATGTATCCTGTGTCTTCCATCCCCAACTCCACTTCACCTAGTCAAACTGCTCTTACTTTGTGCTTGATTGTGCTTCCATTGTAGCACTTACTACATAGTATTATAAACCTGTGGTCATAGGTCAGCAATAGGAACAAAGTGAGATCTGCTTTTAGACTTGGTTCCAAAGGTAGGATTTTCCCTTCTGTGCCCAAAACTTCCATGCATTCATTTATTAAAGGCCTAGGTAAGTTATTCTTTGTGAGTCAATCAACTTTTAACCCACTTTCAAATGACAACTCCAACTTCAAAGGCACAGGGAACCCTATGGATCTGCTGAGATGATTTGCAACTTAAAATAAATGAAAAGATTACCCAAAGCCATGCTACCAGCTCTGGGAATTGCATCCAAACTAGGCACAGTAAACTAGAACAAAACTATTGAAACATACTCCTTATTCCTTTGAGACAGATGACAACTCCTCTTTTGAAAATGAAAAGTCAGCTGTCAATGATATAACAGCATGAACTTTCTTACTTCAGACAACTCTGGCAAAATGATACAAGCCAAAGAAATGGAACTGATTTTAGGTTGCATTTATCATATCAAAGAAATTTTCTACTCCTTGGAAAACATCATACCAAAAATACTTTAGATTCATCAGCCAAGAGTTTAGGATACCTTAGTGTGTGGTAGCCATGATTCCATGGCCAGATGTATCTTGAAAATGTATACGTCAGGAAAAAAATTGGAAAAGCTACAAAAGAGAAAACTCCAATCTTAAATGATGGACACAAAGTAATTTTCAAATTGAATCTCCATTCACAGTGTGCCAACTAGGTTGTGCAGAAGATTTGGTGAAATAAATCAGCCTACCAGTCCATGTGGCCTGATGAAACAGAAAGGATACTGTTGTTCACACGGCAGTTTTCACAGGACCCCAGTTGGAACCCACACAAAAATCATTCAGTCAGGCAAATCCTAGCTCTGCGAATATATGAAGTGTTAATAATGTATTTAACATTGATAGAGAGACCACAAAGTTTCTGTTCAGAGTGCTCAGGAAGAACATGCATGGAGGAAACAGGATAAACAGGCAGGGAAGCAGACAGTTTGATGTGACAGCAAAGGTTCTAGAGCAAAGTGAGGGAGTGATGCAGAAGGAGCATTGAGGGAAGGGACAACTGACTCCAGAGGTCCATGGAAAAGGGTCAACAGTGATATTTCTTAAAAGAAAAATATAAGTTTTCCAGGCAAATTAAGGAGCATGAAAAAGACTGGTCTAAATTTTTAGTTGCCTATGGCTTGGAAGTGATGGCACGTGTAGCAGGAGAGATTTTATGTTATACCATAAGAAACAGCTTCTGTTCAACCATTTTTGACCAACAGTAACCTGGATTCTGAGAATGAAGGATCTGGTAGGGCCATTCTATAGAAGCTAGACTATATCCCGTGGGAAATGCAGAGTACATTGAGGTTTTAAGGTCAGAATGACATGCATGGAATTGTCTTGTAGTAAGAGAACTCTGGAGGAAATATGGAGCAGCAGGAAGAAGCTGGTAGCAGGAAGGCCAGTGAGGAGGCTGTATAAATAGTCCAGGCATGAGGTAAAAACAGCCTGAGGAGGGGCAGGAGAGAAACAGAGAGTCTGCTAATGGGGTTCAAGTAACAGTTCCTTCCTCTGCTCTGCTTTATGCTACAAGGAACTAACTTACTTTCCTGTTCTCAGGTGCTGACTGGCTTCCATATGCTTGGCCAAGAAGAGGCACTGGAGAAAAACTGGAGATTGAGAGGAGGAAAGACACCAAGTTTGTCCCATTGTCCTTCTAGCCCCAAGAGTAATAATGGCCTCCTGCTTTTGCGAAATGTCTTGTCTCAGCTCTTTCATTACCTACTTAAACCAATTTCCTGAATTATAGCCTCCCTGTTAGATACACTTGAAGAGGTGTCTATTTTCCTAATGGACAATAGGAGAACTAATACAAAGGAGGAAATTGATACAAAGGACAATGTACAGGGATTAATGACCATAGATATGGAGGTAAAGGAGAGGGTGACAGTGAGGACAACTCTGATACTTCAAAGTAGTGACACTGAGAAAGAAAAATAATTCTAGCAAATACTCCTTGAGAGGTAGAATGTGCTAGGAACCATTCTACATGTTTTCCACGTAGTAACAAATTTAACCCTCACAACAACTTTTAGGAGGTAAAAATTTAATATTATACAATTTTACAGGTCAGAAAAACCAAGGTTTGGAGAATTTAAGTAATTTATTCACAGTCACAAATTAGTAGATGATAAAGAGCCTAGTGGCCGATAACCTAGAGAGGGGATAGAGAAGGATCAGACAATGAGCTTGTGTCTGGGCATGTGGTATACAGGTGCTTGTTGAACATCTAAGTCCAAATGTTTTGTAGTTAGAAATATAGTCTGTAGTTTAAGAGACAGAGTAAAACTGGTGGTGTGAGTCATTGTGGCATAACTAAATGCCAAAGCGATAGTGTCAGGAAGAAAAAGACCAAAAAAAAAAAAAAAAGGGGGGGAAGGGTGAGGGGGGTTTAAAATTTTAGCAGTGAATGCTGTTGTGTAAACGAGGCAAGAAAAGTGGCCCATTCTCTCAAATGCAGAGGTTATGGACAAGATGACCACCAATACGATGCTTCCCAAATTATCATGCTACACTGCTATGATATAATCCCCAAATTTCCCTGTTGCATCACTAACTTGTCACCACTTAATAAATTAGATTGGGAGTTTCTTGGCAGCTCTGACTATATATTTCAACCAGTCAGTCAAACAACAAATATTTACTGAGGTTTTGGTAAATGTCTAGATATATATTAGGTCCTATAAGGGATTTAAGAGCAACCCAAGATACTCACTCTTTCTCGAAGTACTTTGCACAAGATTTGTTAAATATTCTGTACCTCTTTCCTATGACTTCACTTGAAGCACTGCACACACCACGAGGTTCAGTCAATATTCATAGAATAGGATTTTAATGACAGAGGTGATTGAAATTCTTTCACAGTTAAATAAAATCTCAGTTTGATAATAATTTAGGGCATGTTAAAGATGTTTAAAATTTCCCATATAATCTTAAGGAACTTCTTTGTTGCTAAAAGATGTGAGTCATAACATGAGGTCATTAATTTAACATTTGTTGAGCATTCCCTGAAATAATGCAGTGGGATAAATCCTAGGGATACAAAAAGGGGTAAAACTTAGTTTCCTGAGAATGACACAGAATAAAAGCAATGATTATAAAGCAGCATATGAAGTGCTACAATGGGGCTGTTGAGAGGAGCTCAAAAAGTGCTTAACTCAGCCCTGGAGGGGATATCCGGACATGCGTACAAGAGAAGGTAGAGATGGAGTTAAGTCTTGGGAGACAAGTCCAATTAACTGGAAAAGAGGGTAAGCTATCCTAGACAGAGGTAAAGCATACTGTATGGTATAGAAGTTTCAGACGTCCAAGGGCCATGTGTAAGTCAGAACAGGTAGAAGGAAAGGAATGTGTGCAGATGCCACACATACAAAGTCTGGAACATTACCGAGATCGGAGCTGAGGGGCCGGGTTAGTCATTCAGAGGGGCTTTGATTATATCCCCACAGCAGTGAGAGGAGCCCCTGAACAATTTTAATCAGGGGAATGAAATGATTACATTTACTTCTAAATAGAATCAAATTAGTGGTATATGGCACATGTATCTGCTGGTGGTTATGAAGGGTAGGAAGGAGTAGAATGTGGGCGGAGAACAGTTGCAGAAATCCAGGCGAGAAATGATGAGGATAACGTCTTTCTCAAGTCCTGTTCACAATGACCTTTGGTTTGGATGTGTAAACAGAAGGAATTTATTTTCTCTATCTTTCTTTTTTAATGATTATTATTTAATGTAGGTTGTAACCCTTCCTGGAACAGTTCACTAAGACCCCCGGAAAGAGGCGGCCATTAAAATTAAGCTGAGTGAGATGGAAAGTGGGGCTGTAAAAACTCCACCGCAGCCACCTGGAAACAGAAAATGTTAGGTTTGTGAGTCCTGGCAGCCTTCATGGGAAGGAACTCTGTACTTTCAGTAAAAAGAAGGGACATGAGCTGGATTATTTTGGTTGAAGTTTTCAAATTTTAACCTTAAAGTGAGACGAGTTTAGGAGAGTATGGCAAGGGTCAACATCTGTCTCTCCTAATTCTAGGAATATAAGCTTCAAAACCCTTTTGTATTCCGTAAAAGCAGTGAATGGTAATGGAGTTGGAAAGGAATTTTCAAAGCCAATAATGTTAAAATATAATTTTTGAAAATGTAAAATCATGACTCTCAAGCAAATATAAAATGAATATAGGTCAAAGATTTTATTTAACTCATTAATTAATGAGGGAAGATATTCAAACTCATCTTAAGCTTATTTGAGAATCTGAGTGTATGTCAGCAATGTAATAAATTGATGGGTTAGATACAAAACTGATTAATGCCAACAGGTCTATAAACCCTTTAGTTATATGTTCTATCAGAGAGTAATTATTTGCATCTCCACTGGGCAAAAATTTCCATGGTAACCTTAGATAGATAATCAATAGAAAGTCACAACCAGCACTTCCCTGAAAGAACATCCTATAATCAGGGACCTATTCCCAATTGTTGGATAATTTTTCTGACAGAGCTTCTGGTAAGAATGGAACTTTACATCTAACATGCAGGAAACCAGCAAGGATAACAAAGTCAGATTTGAACATAAAAATAGCACTGACATACCAGTATGAAAATGGATTAAGTGTATGAATTTGACAGGTCAAAAAAAGAAGAAATAAAAATGACAAAGAGACATCTGAAAAATGTCCACTCTCACAATGAGTCTAAGAAATGCTATTTAAAATAATCAGGTATATGGGACACCTGGGTGGCTCAGTTGGTTAAGCGACTGCCTTCGGCTCAGGTCATGATCCCGGAGTCCTGGGATCGAGTCCCGCATCGGGCTCCCGGCTCAGCAGGCAGCCTGCTTCTCCCTCTGGCCCTCTCCCCTCTCATGCTGTTCTCTCTCTCTCTCTCTCAAATAAATAAATAAATAAAATATTTAAATAAAATAAAATAAAATAAAATAATAAGGTATCAAATTCCCCCAACAAGTTAATAAAAACAGGCTTACTTGATGATATCTAGTGGTAGCAAGACTGGAGGGAAATAAACACTTCCATAATCAGCATATAGGAGTATAAACTGAGCGTGGCACTCTGGCTCACACTCCAGTCCTCAGGGCTCTTGTCCGTTGTATAGTGTACTATACATCCCTGCTCAAGAACAGGAAAAATGGCAAGGTTAGAACCCAGGGAAGCTCACCTCTGCCCTAGAATCTGCAGCTTGTACTAGGACCTACCTTTGTAAGTCTAGTAAGGACAGGGGGCCCCAGAACATCCATAGTCAGTTTCCAATAAAGAAAAATCTCCGAGCTTTACCACTCTGGGGGAGCCACTATTGCAAATGATGACAGAAGGGAGAAGATTTGCCATTCCTTGGAATCAGAAGGCTGGTACTATTGCTTTGGTGCCCTTCATTCTTTGTTCTGTGCCCTTTTGCCTTATTGCAGTTTTGTCCCCCTTCTCTTTTCCTCTCCCATAACATATCTCTCTGTCTCTCTCTCTCTCTACACACACAGTAGTCACATTTTCTAACAACTCTTTTCTAGCCATGATGTAAATTTATTCACATGATGTTTCCTGATTTTTTTGTGTGACTACTTGCAAGAGTGCTGGCATTTCAAAAGAAAATATCTATTTAACCCATATTTGGGCAATATATAACCGAAATCTCTGCGATAGAATTCCAAATTTTCTTTGAATGGGGAGGAAAAAAAGAGATCAGACTGACAGAGAAAGTAAGTGCTTTGAAGGGGCCAAGCACATAAGTGGTGTATTTTCAGAAAATATGGGGTATAGTTGAGAAATGCCAAAAAAATTAATTTTTGTCCTTGGGGTGCCTCACTCCTTAGTTCTGGCAGATAATGTTTTCCTGATCAAATTGTGAGAAAAAAGTTGTTATCTTCAGCACACACCATCCAGTAAGCATAGCACTACTAAGGATACACAGTTGGGTAAAACATGGCTCTTTGAACTCAGAATGCTATGAAATCTTGGAAGTGTCCGTGAATTTAAAATAATGATAAAAAGAACATAACAAAGTAACATTTATTAAGTGCTTACTATGTTCTAGATACTGTTCTAAATAATTTACACATATCAACTCTTTCCTAGCTTGGATCAAAGAGAAACAACACTGTAAAGTATACACTATTACTATTCCCATTTACAGAAGAGAAAACTAAAACACGTACTGAATGGAGCACTGGGTGTTATACGCAAACAATGAATCATGGAACACTACATCAAAAACTAATGATGTAACGTATGATTAACATAACATAATAAAAGAAAAGAAAAAGAAAACTAAAACAAAGAAGTAGCTTAATTTAAGTAACTTGCCCAAGGTCATCACACATCTGATAAATGGGAACACATTCTATATTAATAGAAGTCTATTTATAAATTTATCTATCTATCCTTAGTCCAATAGGTAGAGGGAGGTGTTCCAGACTGGGTGGTACAAGGAAATCTACAGATTCCCTAAACTAATGGTAATAGATAGACTCATAATTCAAACAGGAGTATTTCTGCTTCAGTTTGTCTCTCACCCAGATGCTTGGCACAAATACGTTGCCATCGCTGTGTTTACTTTTTTACTGTTGTCCCTTGCCAACAATTGCAGCTTGGGAGTGAGTACTTCTGGCTGGAGTGACAGTGCCCAGGGTTACCCTTTGCAAGAGCACTCCTAGCAGCTCCTCTGAGCTGCCTCTGTACCTGCAGAGCTCCAGGTGTAGCTGAGGAGTACCACCTGTCTTGCCGGAGGCAGCATCTGAAAAGTGTGATCTAGTGGTTGGCAAACCTCCCATGAGCATCCCAGAAGACTCCCCAGCAGTAAACCATGGCCCTCTGACAATTCAGATGACTGCCAGAT
Organism: Eumetopias jubatus; assembly: GCF_037043125.1. NCBI lineage: Eukaryota > Metazoa > Chordata > Mammalia > Carnivora > Otariidae > Eumetopias > Eumetopias jubatus. The sequence continues at coordinate 7,431,531 of NW_028274810.1, forward strand.
TGACTGGGAGTGGGGAGAGACACATATTGTTTACTCTTTCAGACTGAAAAAGGAGAAATTCTGATTCATTGGCACAGACAGACTTTGGAAAGAGAGGACCAGTTGTGGTGGTCAATGCTTCCTGGTGTTCTGTGGTTTAAATTCCTACAATTAGGATTCTCTTTAAACAACACACATACACACTCAAATACACACACAACCTAGTCATGTGGATTTCCACTGACTACAAAGTCCAGAACCCTCAGAGAATAATTTTCACAAGGTGAGCATTGAGCTTTGAACCTTGCTTCTCTTCCAGTAAAAAAAAAAAAAAGCTTTCCAGAGGCAGCTTGCTACAGTTGCTTCAAGAGAATAGCTAGCTTAGCCTATGAATGTTTTAATTCTTAAAAGTTTTGACAATGAAGGGACAAGTAAAAGGAAGAGACAGAGAGATAGGGTGATTTTACAAATATATTTTCATAGTGATCAAGATAAGAGATTGCATTGCTTTCATACTATTTAAACAAGTGCAAGTTTAATTTCTATGAAGTTTCATTTCTATTTTTCTTTTGTTTACTTTATCCCCCAAACACTATAGGAGGTAAGAGATAATTAGGATACCAGAGATTCTTGTGGAACAGGAAAAAAGATTCCAATATGGAAACTGGAGTGTACTAAAGAGATTTAAATTCTTTATAAATAATCAAGGAGGAAAGGGAGGATCATCCATCTTGAATGATTTAGACATTCATTTGATTCCATTTTTTTCCCACATGTACTCCTAGGCTTTTTTCTGTGATTCCAAGTCTCCTATTGCCTGTTTCCTTGTCTGTTTCTTTCCATGCAGCAAAGCATTATACCAACCAGTCTTTGTTCTCATTTTCACGTCAAAACTGTTACTCTACAAAGCTGAATAATCTCATACTTCACAACTACCAAAGTATTCCTCCCTTTATTTATAATGCATAATTTTCTCCCTGAAGTTTTTTTTTCTGCATTTTCTGTGAACTTGCCAAGAGAATAAAAAAGAAGCATTGGCTTTCTCTAAGCTTATTATCCTATAAATTCACCTCAATTTTAAAAAGTGACCATAACTCATTTATTTTTCATTCTTTACATTCACACCCACCTTGAAAGAAAAGACCTCTGTTAACAGGAAAAAGCCTTAAGCTACTCTAAATAATCAAGAAATGCTGCTGATGGTGAAATTTCTTAAATAGCTTATCAAAATCAGTAAAATCCAAAACCAACATCTCTTCTCCACTAGCAGCGTTTAACATCGCTTCCCCAAATCAAAATGTTTACATTAAATGCCCTATTTTCTGGAGTTAGAACACAAAATATTTCAATTAATCAGATGTACTAGTTAAAAGAAATTGCCTTATCCACCATATGGGCCACTGATTTTCAGGAAATTGCAATATAACAAAGTACTCTTAAATACCAAAACTATACTGAAAAATCTAATTTTTATTATTTGTTATGGCAAAGGTAATTTGGGAACTTGTGGTATCCCAAAGTTGTTTTTATGAATTTTAGTTACCATCTCTCTGGCAAATAGATGGAGCACCATCTTGTCAGTCAGAAGAGAGTTCTAGACCTATCTTGGCCAACTAGCAATATGACCAGTAAGCCACTCCCCTCTGGGCCTTCACTTCCTGAGATGATTAGACTAGATGATCCCATAGGTCCACTCTAGCTTTAATAGTCTATGCCTATATTATCACATACTAGGGTAGTGATTGTTTAATCTATTTCCAACTAATGATATGCCATTTTACCTAAGCTTTAATTTAATCCCAAAGATCATAACATGTGCAATCTCTTAAAAAATAGATCATTAACAATGCTAGAAAAACACCTAGTTACTTGAAAACCAAAAGGCTTTGAAAATTGCCCTAAATCAATGAATCCACCCTATTTTAACTTTGAAGAATGTGTTGTCCAGAGAGATTAAGTGATTTGCCTAGACTTACCAGAGATGACATTAAAAATCTCTCCTACATCAAATCCATCAAATTCTCTGCCCCCCAAATACAGCAAGCAAGAACAATTAAATATAGAGCCAAGATCAAAAATTGAAAATCTTCAGGTGACCAGAAAGGATGATGGAATTTTTTTATTTTCTTAAATCTGAGCTATGCTGTGGGGCTTAGAGGGAAATATACAGGGAAACACCCACAGTGGAGGAGAGTCCAGGAGTCTGGTTCAGGGAGGGGTAAGAAGCAAGGAAGTTTAGAATCCACTTGGAACTGTAAGTAGAAAATATATGAGAACTGGAAACCCAGCCTTGTATAGTATGTGGTTATGAGGTTCACAGACTCATAGGGCCACTTCCCCAAAACTGAGAAATTACCTTGGTAACTGGAGTGAGTCCAGGGAAGTCACAGGACACTTATGGAATAATATATAGGAGTACTTCCACATTCCCATACACACAGAACTCCAACAGAAAGCACTTTATGTTGAAGATGATGTTAAAGTACGATTACGGATCTCATGATTGATGAACTAGCATTAAGGAGAGACTGAAGACACGATAAGAAGGAAAATCCACATACCAAGGACTAGAGATAACACAGCAACCTGAATGAAACTCTAAGTGTGTCTAAAATGTTTCCAGATATAAAGGAATGAATATAACATAAAGTTGAAACAGGACATTTAAAAAAGAAAAGGTAGATTTGAGAAACAAGTAAGTAGAATTCTAGAAACAGAAAATATAGTCACTGATGTGAAAAGCCAAGTGTATGACTTAAATAATAACTAGATACAGCTGAAGGTAGAATTGGAGAATTAGAAATCAAATCTAACGGAATCACACAGAAAATCATCAAGGAAAGATTGATGGGATGGAAGATATAAAAGAAGTAAGAGACAAAAAAGAAAGAATTGAAATTTTATTTTGTTTATTTATTTGTTATTACAGAAGGAAAGAAGAAAGAGAATAGAGAACTTTGGAAAAGATCATGTGTATGATTTTCCAGAATTGAAGAAAGGTGTGATTCTGTAGATTGAAGAATCACACTGAGTTTTGAGCAGGATAAAGATAAATCCAAACCTAGAAATATTGTATAGGGACAATACAGATCATTAAAACCCTCAAAAACTATCAGAGGAAAACAATAGGTTACTTACAAAGGAATGCTCATCAACAACAGTAGATGCAACTTTAAAGTGGAATAAATTATCTTTAAAGAGCTAAGGGAGAGTAAGTCTACTGAGAATTCTATAAACAACTAAAATATCCTTAAAGACTGCATTTACTATTCCAGATCCCTGCTAAAAGAATTTTAGAAAGATGTACTTTAGCAAGATGAAAATTTAATGTTGAAGGAGAGAAAGATTAGAAAATCTAGATCTGCAAGTAAGCAAAGAAATTAGTAAACATGCTGTTAAATCTAAGGATTTGTTTTTGTTGTTTTAAAGAAAAGGTAATGACCAATGGGGATGGGGTTTAGATGAATTTGGAGATAAAATTCTAGGCAATAATAACATGGAAGAGTTAAGCTGTCCTAAAGTCCTTCTATTGTTTAGGAACACATGAAGATACTGGTTAACTTTAATTATGCATGTTAAAAATGTAAAGGCACGAATGTACCAGAATATATATACCCATTCTACTGTTGCTAGACATTTAGGATGTGTCCAGTTTGGAGCTGTTATGAATAATATTGCTGTGAACATTCTTGCACATCTCTGTGGATGCACATATGATGCTATATGGTGGTAGAAATAATAATATACAGCAATTCACAGCATAGATTATTCTCACAAGAAAGAATATATACATGCTCTCTGATACCATTTTTTAAGAAGTGCTAAAATTAAGAAAACTAGTTTATTGGTTTGTTAAAAGTCACAACAGTGTTTACCTTTGAGGAGGAAGGGTTAGTGATTGGGAAGGGCCCCAGGGGGCTTCTGGGGTACGAGTAATATTCTAGTCCTTGACCTGGATGATGGTTACCTGTCATTTGGCTATATTCATTTTATTATAATTCCTATAGCTATATAATTATGTCATGTACACTTTTCTGTATACATGTTACACTTCAATAAAAAATAGTTTATTTTTTAATGTAAGGTTATCACCAAAATGATATCAGTTGTATAACTTCAAAACCCAGTAGAGGAAGAAAAGTAATTTTAAAAATGTGATTTAACAACACAAGGTGGAGAAGAAGAAATAAAAAGAATAAAAATAAAATAAAATATTTTATGTATTATTAAATAATATTATTATAAATAATATTATTTATTATTAATGGCCCACATGTCTCGGGCCATTACCCTTCCTCCATCTTCAAAGACAGCCGTGCAGGGTTGAGTCCTTCTCATATCACATCATTCTGACCTTCCTGCTATCATTACATCTCCTTCTCTGACTTTTCCAACTTCCCTCTTCTACTCTTAAGCATCACTATGATTACAGTACCTAGGATAATTTCCTTTTTTTAAGGTCATCTAATTAGCAACCTCAGTTCCATCTGCTACTTTAATTTCCTTTTGCCTAATATAACATATTCACAGGTTCCAGGAATTAGGATGTGGACATTTTTGGGAGATCATTATTCTGCCTACCACAGATATATTTGGCAAGTTGTCACCAAAGAAAGCTGATGTAGTGATAGTAACATCTTGCATAATAGTCTTTAAGTAAAAATATATTAGTAGGGAAAAGGGAGAAACTATATACTGATGAAATCTACAAGAAGATATATAGTGAGATTGGTCCAATAAGAATTAAAGCCAGGACTTGGTCTCAAGTTTTGGGTCGGCTGGCTTAAGGTTCCTACTAAAAACCTCTAAAGAATATAGACCAATAGAATCTTCTACTTGGAACTCACTATATGAGTGCTGGTATATTTCTTGCCCCTAACGAAAATAATAATTACAACCTAGACCACAGGGCCGTTGTAAGAAATACCTCAGGATTGAGGTACACTGCAGCTATCATATAAATGTTAAATAAAAATAATATTTCCTGTATCCTTACTAGGGTTGGGCAAATCCAGATGTATATTGTACTTTTCACATATTTCAAAATATTTTCAAATGTTTTGGTTTGGGTTCAATAAAAACCTCAAGTACATTTTGCCAAGTGCTTTTTCCATTAATTATTCAATCCATTTGTATTTCAAGGGAAATTCAGTCCACATGTTTCTAATTCATTTAGCACTAACTCATCAAAATATTGTTTCTCTCGGTGCTATTTTCTATTCAAAAGGCTTCTCAAGCCCTCTCCTCCTTTTTTATTTCTTAGAAACAAAAAGATATAATTTGCCGAGAGCAAACCCTAGTCAAGTACGAAAACGTTTACTAAACACTGCAGCTAGAGCTCTTTGAGTTTGCAAGCCTTCTGTCAATGTAGCCTGGTCCACGTTACCTCTCTATCTATTCTCTGGCTTCCTTGACTTCTTTGTCCCTTTGACCAGGTTCTTTGCTCACATTGACCCACTACAGATTGCAGTTTTGCTATCACCAAAGTCCACAGGCCCGCAGACACTTTTATCCTCTTGCTGAATCCCTCCCCCTTAATAAATACCTTCCAAGGCTAGAGCCAGTAAAATAATGGATTCATACCACCTTCCAAAATACCCTCATGGGATCTGTGGCCAGACTTAAAAATAGGTACATCTAAAAAATCTGATCTTTTTAAGTGGGTAGGTTGTATGTGTGTGATATCTAATGTGTGATTAATATTGTCTTAACTCAAGAGTGCCTAAAGGGTAAGGAACTTGATAGTATGTTCATTGTGAGTGCTCCAAAAACAGCAAGCGCTGTGCTTAAGAGTGAGTTCCCACATCACTTATGGAGCCTTCTTGCCAAAAACGTCTTAACCTGAATCTAATCATAAGGCGATTGTGGAACATTCTACAAGACAGCTTCTCTGGACTCTTCAAAAATGTCAAATAAAAGCTATCAGGGAACTTTTCTAGATTAAAGGAACTTAAAGAGATGTGACAACTAAATGCAATATGTTAATTGGATTCTGGAGTTTAGAAAAATACCTATAATGCCCATCTGAGACAGTTGGAGAAATTTGAATATGTTACATTTCTTGGGTATGAAAATGATTTGATTATATAGAAGTGTTTGCATTCATATATATATACACACACACATTTGTACATATATATGAGAGAGTAAATATAGCAAAATGTTAACACTTGATAAATCTGCATACCCCCACGCCCACACACATACACCCACACCCACAACTCTACATGTACGCACCTACCCACACACAGGACATATGTAGGAGACTCCTCTCTGCAAATTTGTACAAATCTATCTCAGACCAGAAGTCCATTTGCCCTTTTTTTTTTTAGTATAAACACTTAGATCTTTGAGGTTGACTGTTTCACCACAGTGCCAAGTTCAATATGTGTAAATGTTCATTATCAATCATATTATAAATGAGTGTTGTTGCTTTATGTACAAGTAGGCATTGTGAGAGAGGGATTCTCAGTGGTTAATGGACTGATGGGCTATCAAAAGTCTAAGGACCACCTGAAAATATGTGTACATACATTTCTTCCTGGTAAAGTGTATATAATTTTCATCAGATGTATGAAGGAAATTTTAAGAGATTTTTTAAACTGCTTTAAGAAGTTTCTAATTGGGTATTTCCTTTATTAAGAGAAACCTCAGACAAACCTCTAGTTTGTCATTGTTAATAATGCCTGTAGCACTTTATACCAAGAAATTCACAGTAGCTAGTAGAAGTCCTTCAGTAAAATTCAAGTCTTTTCACCAGCTACACACATTAGTTGTCAACATGTATAGGGACTGCTCCTTAAGAAGCTCAACACATTGGTAAGATATTTAAATAATCACTTTACAAGCCAGAGAAAGGAAAGAAAGATAGTGGAGAGCTAGTTGCCAAGCAGTGGCTGGGCTGGTGCGTTTTAAAATTGCAACATGCAGCCCCCCAGAGTATGAAAGGAGAACTGACGTGCCTTCTAATTAGCAGGGAATTAACCTCAGCAGTGTGACTTGTGTTCTGGAAGGGAATTTGGAACATCACTGGGTTATGGGACACAATTGTACACCAGGTGGTCCTAGTTAGGTGAGAGATTTTATGTAAAAATAATCCTTCTTTGGCTTTATTCAGCACAATAAAACCACTAAGACGTTTTCCCATATGAAGTATTTCTACAGGCACATTCAAAATGTTAATCCCTATTTTTATATGCATTTTCCATGACTCCTAAGAAGTTTACCAGGTTGGGAAATTTGCAAAAACTGGTCCCTTGACAAAGTCATGGGGTACTTTTTACCACAACAGGTTTGTTTTGTTTTCATGTGAGCCCAAAGTACTTTCATAACATCCCTCACTATGGACGTCACAAGTAGGATCAAATATCGTTATCCTAACCTTACAGATGAAGGCAAGGGTCTCTCAGTGACTTTTAAAGGCTGTCAAATTCTGAGTTAGTATTGCACCTTCATTCTGGGGTGAGGAATCTAGAATTTTATCCATGCTGAACATGCTGTGTAATACAAAGTTCTATTAATGAAACCAGCAACGGGCACTTTGAGTCTAGAAATTCAAAATAATATAGCACATAGTATATAGAGAGATATATACATGAATACATCTATAATACAATACTTGATATTTGGAGCAACCGTCTGAGGCCCTGAGCATTTCTAAAGTGTCTGTAGGGTCTTCCCTGAAAGAGAAGAGCCCACGTTCAGGGGAGTTTTACTCTAACACAGCCTGGTGTAGTGGAAAGAATTCAGACCTGGATTTGAATTACGAAGTCATTGTTGTTATTTATATGACCTTGAGAAAAGTTATCCAGTCCTTTAGAGCTTTATCTGTTTCCTCGTCATGTTTTTATGAGAACCGAGACATCTTTTGAGTGTTCTCATTTGATTAAATTACTTAATTAATCCTTTTTTAAAAACATGCTTCATAGTAGAGTTCATCAACATATCCTGGCCATTTAAAATATAAAAGTATATAAACTCTTCCCTATTTCCAGTGCCAATCATTCTATATGAGTAGATGTGGGTATTTTAGGCACAGCAAAAAGAATGAAACTACAGCTTTTGTCCATGTCTTATACCACATTAGTAAAAGTGTCAGGAAACAGTACATATGATTAATGCTGCTGAAATAGGCAGGAAATTATTCAGGTGGATTCAATCAACCCAGCCAAACATATAGGTAGCTTATTAAAATTTAGACAAAAGTCTACAGGCACTTAATACATAATGATGACTCTAGAGCTAAATTAAGAGTGCTCCCCACCCCCATGCAGCCCAGCGCCTACAACTGACTGCCTAGAAGCAGCCACGCTTCTTAACAGCTAGAGTTCTTGACCTGCTTTTCAGTTTTTTTTTCCTCTCCGAAAGTCAGACACGTGACCTTTCTAAGCCCCTAACCCAGAACCCTCGTGGAAACTCCGTGCCATTGAGTTTGTCCTTGAGGCTGGCTCTTACCAAAGCAAAGACAATGTGAAATTGACATGCTGCATATTCTAAACTACACCCTCAGACCTGTGAGCTCTGATGCATGGGCTGGGATTTTGAAGGAAAGGATGCACACTATGGATTTAACGCAGCTAGAAGATGACAGTTTTCTAGACAAAGGACCGCACCTGGCTCACTGGGGTCCAGCTACACCTCAGGTATTTAAAGCAGTCATTGCGATAAGACAAGGTGAAATACTTTTCAGAGCTCACGCATCTTGGTTACTATCACTGCAGCGGGAAGTATGGCCCCGTCCCTTCTTTCTCACTTTTTAAGATCACCTCACTTAGGTTTTCGTGAGGACAGACAGGTCTCCTCTGTGGGCCAAGGCCAGCCTGAAATTCCCTTAATTATCACAAAGGAGTTCACTGCTTTTGAAATCAGCTCAGAAAGACAGCTTAATGTAACAGTAAAAGTTCTGTCTCAAGTCCCAGTTCTACCATTTACCAGCCATAGGACCTGAATAATATTAAAATGACTCGTTTATCTAAAGCACCTCCCAGACAAAGGCTAATAGATATATTTGTGGCCTGTAAGTCTTTTGAGAACTGCAGACTAATGATTTCAACTAGAAAATTAAACACAAGAATAACATTAACAATATTAATCGGCACATCTGTTGTAGGTTCTGTGTAACTGTGAGGGACAGACACAATCTGGTGGCATGGGAGACACAATAGAATTCTCTAGTCAGTTCTGGCGTTCAACAGCCAGGGGCTCTGGAGCAAGGTAGTAGAATGCCCGAGGTCTCCACTTTTCTCATCTGTAAAATGAGTGTATCAGACGACATCAGCATTTCCCCCAGTGTGTTCCTTGAAGCGTTCTATACTGTTTGCTCCCCTCCCCCCACTCATTTCCACCTCCACAAAAATGAGCGAGCTCTGGTGAAATCCATTTGAAAGCAGTCTCCGTGGCACAAATTTATCTTGTGAACATCCAAAAGGAATATTTATTGGTCAGCATTTTCAAAAACTCTCTTCCCTCAAAATTATTTTCTGAACAAAGAAGAAAAAAAGTATTCAACCAGCAGCATACCTATGTGTGCCCTAGGATGAAGCTTTTTAAACTGGGTTTATTGCAGCATTCTTTGGTCTCCAGATGTACTGAAAGCAGAAAATGGGCAGTTTTAGCTGACAGCATTAGTTATTTTCTCCTCAGTTAATAGCAAGTTCTATCCTCCAAGCTGCCATTTGGCTTCAGAGGTCTTCCTGAGTCATTCACCAATTGTCTCAGTTAAAAATAGGACCGTATCATGTGGGAGAGATCACCACCAACAGCAAGCATGACCTTATTTAACATCACATGCTTGTCCCATAAGCTTCTTTCTCCTAGATGTCTTTGAAAAGCCCACCAAGATCTAGATCTGAGTCATTTTCAAGGAAGGCAGGGAAAGGGGCTTTTCAAAAGAAAACAATAACAACAAATTTCTCCCAATATAAGGCCTGTAGAAGAAGGTGGGGAGGAGAAACAGGGTTTTCAGGGGAATTTTTGTTGTGAATTTGTTTTCTGTTTTGTCTCCTTGTGTTTTTAAACTCTGGAGGAGTTTGTATAACCAAAATGAAAGGCCATTCTTTCATAAAATAGTATGGTGGTCTCTGCGGGGTGAAGGAAGGGGGGTTACACCCTGCTGGCATATCTAGATTCTTGCCTAAATTTTACTACTGGCTCATTGGTGACTGTGATCCAATCCCCTATTTTAGTGTGTGTTTGTGAATAGCTGCATGTTTTCATTTTTAAAAGTAGGAAAGTAGGGACGCCTGGGTGGCTCAGTCAGTTAAACGGCTGCCTTCGGCTCAGGTCATGATCCCGGGGTCCTGGGATCGAGTCCCACATTGGGCTCCTTGCTCAGTGAGGAGCCTGCTTCTCCCTCTCCCTGCCTCTGTCTCTCTCTCTCTCTGACAAATAAATAAATAAAATCTCTAAAAAAATAAATAAATAAAAGTAGGAAAGTACCACAAACTCAACCTGCAAATGTTAGGAAAAAGGAACAAACCACTCATAATACCACCCTCTGAACCCTAGAATTATTTTTACATACATCTCTCCAATCTGTTATAAATATGTTTATAAGTTATATAGTTGTAATTCTAATGTATAATTTTTTTTCATTTAACTTATTTCATTTACACTGTATTAAAAGCTTTTCCCCATAAGGGTACCAAGCCTCGCATTATTTTTTAATGGCTATCTAAAATTTCACCAATTTATTTACTCCCCTATTCCTTTATTGGAGGACTTGCAGTTGCTTCAAATTTATAAATGACGCTGTGGTAAACATCTTTGTGCAGTTGTCTTTTTTTAATAGTTTGAATAATTTACAAGATACATTCATGGGCATGAAAATCAATGAGTCAGATGAAATGGACTATTTAGAGGGCTTATTAGAAAATACTAAATTTCTCTCTGAAATGGTTGGGTCATTGCCATCTCACCACAACGTGAAGAACCTTAGTTCTTCACACTTGGGAAATGTTTCTATGAACTCAAAAGGATCTTTGTTTGCATTTCTTTGATTACTAATAAAATCAGGTCCTAACCTTCTCACTGAAAACTACTCAGTTCTCCGATAATGTCTGCTTTGCCCTGAACAATATTTTAATGATTTGCAAGTTGGTAGACCCGATGCTGTGACCCTCAGGTCAAAGGCAGGCCTCAAGTTACAGGGCAATCAATCAAGGAAAGCTCTGTGCGAGGCTTCCAGCCCTGCCCCCTGCCAGCACAGAAACAGAAATTGTTCTTCGCAAGAATTGCCCTGGGTTCCCAGCTAGGCATTCCACAGCCATTATTTTCCTAACGTTTGGCGTCTCTCTGCACTGGTTATAACACTTTAGTTCTGTGTGCTGAATATTCATGAGACACCTATTTGGAGCTAGATAATGTGACAAGCCCTCATAGCCTCAAAAATGAATCAGATACAGGCTTGCTCAGCAAGTTTAAATCTAGCACAGTGGTTCACCAACCTGGCTGATCATAGGCTCATCTGGGGACCTTTCAAAAAAGAAGCTTCCTGGGTTCACCTCAGACCTGCCAAATCAGAAATTGCAGGCTTCTGTATTTCTCACAAGCTACCTGAGGTAAGCCAGGCTCAGGAACCAGTGGCCTAGAGTTTGCTTCTTGGTGGTGTTCTCTCAGGACGACAAAGGAATAAAGCAGGAATATAAACAGGCAGTTGTCTGTAGGCAGATAAGTGAAGGGAATAAGGGGGAAATCAGCCTCACCGAGAGGGAATGATTGATCGCATCAGAATAAAGAACAAATTGCACAAGGCTTTTAACAGTTACCTTCGAAAAAGCCTCTTTCCAACCAAAGGTGATACATCTTATTTTGCTGGGATTAGTAGAAGGAGCCCTGAGCATACCTTCTGCCTGGGTTATTGAAATTACCTGCCTTTAATTTCTTCCCTTCCCCTACAATCCAGTCTCCAGGTCATGAGAGTGCTCCCTAAAACACAGATGGTCTCCCCAGTGCCAACCAAATAAACCCCCCACCTTCTTAACATGACAATCAAGGTGCTTGGCTCTCCCCAGACTAACCACCTTTCTATCTTACAATGACGAATCAGTTGGGTGAGTTTTCCTTTTCAAACTGTATACCCTACCTCCCAGACCCTCAGTCTCAATCTCACTTCCTAAAGGTTCTCAGCACACTCTCGTTCCACTCCACGCCATTGAGAAAGCCATCTTTGCTACCTGGAGTACCCTCACCCCACATCTAGTCCAGCTCCACTCACACCTCTCTCCAAAGCCAAAAGCCTCTCTACCATCCCCCTCCAATTGTCCCTACCATTGCTAGCCATCACTTATTAAGTACTCTCTGTGATGGGCACTCTGCCAAATGTTTTATACCTGCAGTTTCACAAACAACCGTGAGTTAGGTGTGCCCGTTCTTCAGATAAGGCAAATAAAGCTCAGAGGGGTTAAACAGAGCATGTAAGTTTGCCTAGCTACCAAAGACAGAGCATGGCACCCAACCCAAATCTAACAACAAAGCCCGACCTATAATAATATATTCTCTTTACTACCTCAGTCCCCTAAGACCTTCCATTGCTTGTATATTATTTGAGAGTCATCACATTCTGCCTTGTGTTACAGCTGATTCTAAGTGAATTGGGTCTCATCTCTGGGGAGCAGTTTCTCCAGGGCAGCGATCCTAACAGGTAATTAGTGCTTAACATTCCCTAGAATGTTTAGGTTTTGCATTTCAGTAAGTCCGTAGTGAATGTATAGAAAAATAAGATGAATATAGTTGTGTTCTCACTGATGAATTTTTGCCATGAAATACACTCATTATTTTATGTCATGTTTCAATGACTCAGATACTGCAGATATATTTGCCCTTAAAATATAACAAAGCCAAAAGGCAAAGTCTGACACCAGAGTCAGCTTACAAGCGCTTGTTAGTCTTATCCCTCAACACCAGCATTATAAAAAGTCCCACGGGATTAGTGCTCAAAATGTCATGCATTTAAAGCACTTTAATAATTTTTTATAAGAGGCTTTGGCTATGATACCACATATATTATGATTAATAAATAGGAAAATAACTATATAAACCACATGTCAATATTATGTACTAAAAAAATTGGAATGAAGTTTAACAAAATAAATTAGATTCTCTCTTCCAAATTAAGGACCCGTATCTCCTCTTCTGCAGATCCAATGTGCCTTTGAAGGTGAAAGATGATAGAATCCCAGGGCATCTGAGGGTTGTCTCATTCTGAATGTGGGCCCTTGCTCTGTTATCCTCCCAAGTACAATGCTTTGAAATGGTTTGAAATTTTGCGTAGTGTGTTTCTGAACCTTAAATGTTAAATTGCTTTTGTAGGAAAATGATTAAGCAGGTCTGTTAAAACAAACAAACAAACAATCAGCTGTCTAAGTAAGGCCGTGAAAATGACGTCAATACAAGGGTTTTTTTAAGAGAATACTGTTGGGGAGAAGAAAGGGTTAACCCCAAGTCATTCTCCTCCCACCTCTTTTCTCAGCCTCCCAGATACCATACAGCTGTTGAAAAGTATCTGTCAACAAAACTATTACTGTCTTTCCTGGGATCAACACTCTGTCCTGGACCCTCAAGGTCAGCAGAGCCTCCTTCAGAGCAAGCAGAGGCAACAAGCAGAGAGCCCACGAGACCAGTGAAACTCCAAGGGACACTGACAGGTGGAGAGCCTTCCCCAATTGCTGCAAATTCTAGAGGGAAAGATAAGGCCAAGGGTGGAGGCTGCCCAACAAGATAAAGACATATTTCCTCACCCTAAAATCTCTCCCCTGGAACAGCCTAAGCGCTTCATCTTGCATTCTCCCTTCTTGCCTCACCTCGTGCTTCCATTCATAGTTAGGAAAAATAGTTATGATGAGGAGTAAATGACTAGGCTTAGTATAGCACAAATATCAGCTGATGGTTAAAAAAAACAAAAACAGTTACTGTATGTCTGACATGATGTTAAGGCCTCTCTGTAAATCACCTTTATGAACAAAACAAAAAACGAAACACCTGTGAGATAGATTCTGTCATTTTACCAATGAAGAAACCAGTTAGAAGAGCTTAAGGAACTCACTCAAAGTTGTTGAACTAACAGACAGTGGAGTCAGAATTTGAGTCAAATTCTAATTCCTAAGTCCGTACATTTAATCTGTATGCCTTCTGCCTTTCTTTAATTCTCTTCCACTGTAGGAAGAACCTCCTAGAGAGGCTCTGACATAGACAACCCCATCTTCTTGGGTTTCTAACGTGGCAGATTTCTATTACCAGAAAGTTGTGGTTGGGGCACCTGGGTAGCTCAGTTGGTTAAGCAAGCATCTCTCTTGGGCTCAGGTCATGATCCCTGGGTACTGGGATTCAGCCCCGCATTGGGCTCCCTCTCCCTCTCCCCACTCCCCTGCTCATGCTCTCTCTCTCTCTACCTCTATCTTCAAATCGAAAGAAAAAGAAAGAAAGACAGACAGAAAGAAAGAAAGAAGAAGAAGAAAGAAAGAAAGAAAGAAAGAAAGAGAAAGAAGAAAGAAAGAAAGAAAGAAGAAGAAAGAAAGAAAGAGAAAGAAGAAAGAAAGAAAGAAAGAAAGAAAGAAAGAAAGAAAAAGAAAGAAAGAAAGAAAGAAAGAAAGAAAGAAAGAAAGAAAGAAAGAAAGAAAGAAAGAAAGAAAGAAAGAAAGAAAGAAAGAAAAAGAAAGAAAGAAAGAAAGAAAGAAAAAGAAAGAAAGAAAGTTGTGGTCAAGAGAGGGCTTTCAAAGTCATAGCATGACTTCTGGTGGGATTTAAATTATACAGTCTTTCTGGAAGGCAGTCTCTCAATATTCATCAAAATCCTGAAAAATGTGACACCCTTTGACTTCACAATTTATCTAAATAAGATAAGTAAGGACATTGACAGAAATTTAAGTAGAGATATTCACCGATTCTGTTTGATAATGTCAAAAATTACCGGGAAACCCCCTTCTGTGAAAAATCAGGGTTTGTTTTAAATTATGAAATACCCTGGAATCTTATAAATTCATTAAAAACAAAGTTATGGAAAAAATAGATTGACATGGAAATTCATTCACGATATAATGTAATTAAAATAGTTTTAATGTTATTAATATTACACTGTATGTTAACTAACTGGAATTTAAATATAAACTTGGAAAAATAGTTTTAAAATATCATATAAATATTCTATTTAAATATATATGTATATTATACATTATATACTAAGCTAACAACAAAAATGGGGAGGGGTGTAGAAGTTATAATTATAGAATCATAAAATCTCGTGGTTGGGAGGGATTTAGTTCACAAGCACCAGTCCCAACATCCCTGAGAGATAATACCCAGCATCTTTCTAGGGCTTCTACTGTCATGGAGCTCATTAACACATCCTCTGCCCAGTTTCAATGAATTTTTGTACAGCACATGTAGTTTACAAAATCTTCTGTCCACCCAGCACAGACCCATGTCAACTTGCTTTAATAGAAAAAGGAGGGAGCAAATTTGATCCTTAGAAAAGATTCAGTGCTAAGAAGCCATTTTCTTCCATAACTTTCTCCAGAGGGGAAAAATGTTACATAAATCCAACTAAATAAAGCTTATAAACTTATAATTTGAACTGCTCCCAATCACCAGCACTAACAGCCCCAACATCTATAACCAGCATTGGAATCTGTAACTAATGCTGATAACTGCCTCCAAAAGGCTTTGTTTATATTAGTGGTACTTCTGGAAAATTCTACCAGGGAAAAGCAGGCTATCTGTGAGAAAAGGCAGGCAAAAATGAGAAACTTACTATAGTGTGTGGAAAACCAGGAACTGAACTAGTTCCTCGGGGTGTGTTTGAATGTTCTTGAATTTTCTGACTTGTGATCTTGCCTTCCAATGTATGCATCACTGAGCTCTGTAGCAGAATGCTAGCCCAAGTCAAGAGGTTTTTCTGAAACTGGACATCCATGAGATGAGACAGTTTAATTTGGAATAGTGAGTCTGCCATAATGTGTGTATGTGTGTGTAAAGGCCTGAGGATGGAATGATACATCTGGGAGAAAAGAGATGGATGTGAGTGTTCAGAAAGAGTTGAAAGAATATATGTAAAAGATCAACAACCTGAAGTAACAGCTGAATGGCCAGAAGTTCAATCTTGCTGCAGAGAGAAGCTAGCCAGCTAAACAAAGATCAGATCAGGAAAATTCTTTTAGGCCAAGCTCAATGTCTGGATTTTATCCTCAAGCAAGGAGAATTACTTGGCCAAACCGTATAGAAGAGTGGTTAAGAGCCCTGATTTTAAAATCAGGTCCTGGATTGAAAACTATCTGTCATTACTTGAGTCATGGGAAATTACCAATACTCAACTGCTTTTGACCTTCACAAATGGCAATTTCATGTGGTTCAACGTAATACAAAATAGAAGAATTGGCTCTTAGCTCTGAGGTATTCCACGGAAGTCTGCTGAGGTCCCATTCATTACACCAGGGAATAGGAGAGAGCCCATCAGGAGTCTGGCCAAGGACGGGACAGGTTTGCTGACTCCTGTCAGAAGATGACACCTGCCTTAACTGGCTGCAAAGGACAGGCCATGCCCAGGGAAGGCACTGATCTTCAGCTTCCACTCGGTGTCCTCAAGCCCACCTCCCCTGTTGTGCCTGGTCTGCTTTATCTTTCCCCAGTTTTGGTCAGAAAACGTCTAACGCCCAGGCCTGCTGCTGATGTCGTCATCCCTCAGTTATCTGACCCAGCTAGAGGAATTTCTGGCAAACAAGGCCCAGTGCACACGCAGGCCTCTCTTTTCCTTTCTCTTGCTCATTCGCTCCCTTTCTTTGGCTCAAGAATCTGCCTCCTCTGGTAAGGCAGGGATGAGTTTCTGAATTGTGTTTATTTGTTGGCGCTTTGGTGTGAAAGCACTCTCCGTCAACTGCATATTAATCTTGTCAGCAATCTGTATCTGTTTTCCTCTGCCTCCCTCCCCTGGCCTAATTTATGGCTTTCCTTCCCCTTGCTTCCCATTGTCACAGTGACCCGGGCGGGCTCTCTTGTGGGGACTCAGGCCTCAGGCTGGAGCAAGACCTATCCTTCTAAAACGAGCTGAAGAGTGATGCAAAAATCCTGCAATTTGTGTGGCGAGGATAAATTTAGACCAGGCCTTCCCTCATGTATTGATGTCCCAACACATGCTACGTGCTATGCTCGGTGCTATCAGCAAATAGAAGAACCAGGGAGCTGGTCCCTGTCTTCTGGCAGGAAGGCACATGGGACAACAGGCGACTATGTCCCCACCATGTGTACTTTAGTGGCTGAGCTACAGATAGGAATAGCACAGACTCAAATTCAGACAAAAAGGGTTTAAATCCCAGTTCAGACACTTTGCAATTTTGTGACTGTTTGTCCATTTGTTATGAACATATTCATTATCCTCTAAACCCCATTTTTCTCACCTCCAAAATCAGTGAACTCATATCTACTGCACAGAGGAGTTATGTGAATTAGGTAATAGAATGTACCTTAGCTCTTGTTATGACGTGTGGCCAATACTAAGCATTCGACTTAGGAGTGCATCTTTATGTATTATTATTAAAAAGGAGAAGGTAGGGAGAGAAAGAGGAAGGAAAGGAAATTCATGAAATGGTGCACTTGCATACTAGGAAAGAGTTCTTAATAACATTGTTTTTGAAGCTCTGCCAATTAACCTTGAGCCTTATGCTAATATTGGGTTTCTTTATAATTAGACCCATAGCAACAGGCTGTGTGTTTGAAATCTTGAGAAAACCTGAAGTTGGGCCACCTCATCGTGACACTGACCCAGGAATTAGACTAAGTAGGCTCAAACATTTAGTGTGTCTCAATCTCAGGTGCTGTCTTTGAAGACTGTTTATCCTGAACTGGAATTTCTTGATAAGTTAAGTAGCTAAAACGAGCTGTCATGAGCTAAATCTGATTCCATGCCCGAATCTTTGCTGCTCCTATCACCAAGGTCAAGCCGGGACTATTTTTCTAGTCCTCTCCCATGACAGAGGTCATAGTCACAGCCCTGAATTAGACTCAGCCTAACATGGTCTCAGTGGTTTTACTGCAGCAAAAAAAGTCGCTTAATGTGTTACAGAATAAGATCTCACCATATGCAATCTCTCAGGGGGCCCTAAGCCCCTTCCAGAAAACTGGTGTTCCATTCCCCCCCCCCGAGTAGCCATTCCAGCAGAGATTTATGATGCCTCTGTGGAATTTCTGTTTATTTCAGTGTTTATGTGAAATTCTTAGAGACCATAGGAATTCTGGTATTCCTTCAATTCTGTCACTTCTTAATTTAAAAAGTTAAAAACAAACCTAGTAGATCCTTTGCGGCACTCATGTATGAGTTGGACAGATGGAATGAGACCGACAGCTGAGCTTTGCATAGCATGCCTCCCTCTCGGGCCTTTTATGGACCGTCCCTCTTGCTTTTCACACTCTCCACTCCCACCTGGCCAATGTTACCTCATCCATCAAGTCTCAGCTTTGATGTATTTTGGTTGAGGAAGACTTCACCGTACCCTTGAGCACCCCTGCTTTCCCGCATCAGAGCACTAACCACACTATGTCTTAGGTTCTTTTTGTCTCCTTCCCCCAGGGATAGCAGACACCATGCTTGTCATATTCATTATTTACTGCTGCTCCCTAGGATGGTGCCTGGCTTTCAATTATATTTACTGGAAAAAGGAAGAGAGAGGAAGAAGGATTCAGTCTTACTGGATACACAGTGACCTGGCCTAGATAAAAACAAAGTCAACAACTTCTTCAGGGCCTGGTATGCTAATACCAAGTGCTGGCCTGTGTGTCAGAGAGGCACGTGAATCAAAGTGTCTGAGCATGGCCTCCACTAGACATGAAGTGAGGAATGTTTGAGGTTTGTTTGTTTGTTGTATCTTTAGCATTAATCTTAGGTTGCTCCTAACTTACATAGGAGCTTTTCTGTCATCCTGAGACTAGAAGTATTATTTTAAATTCTAGCCAAAATTTTAGCCTCAAAAAATTATCATTATTTCTTCAATTAAATTTCCACTTGTGGTTAAGACTAACTTTTGACAAAGACAAGAACTAAGAGATAATATATTTGGATGTTGTTGGAGAGAGACACTTGAGAAATAAACCAGTGCGAGGAAATAGGTGCAATTAAGAAACACTCAAACTCACTCTCTCTCTCTCACGTGTGCACACGCATGCAAACACACACAGTGGCAAATGAGCAGTTGAAAAGTATCAGTCACAGGCAGGACAGAGGAGGACATCTAGTTTCAAGCTTACTAATTTTATTCCTCTCGGCCAGTGATTGGATTGCACTGTGTCTCAATTCCACCATCTATAAAATTGGGATAATAATGCCTATCTGATAGGATTGTTGAGAAGATTAAAAATAATATCTGTAAAGCACCTCACACGTAGTAGGCACTCAATAAAAGACAAGACGGTGATGATATCTCTGATACCCACAAGGGAGGAGCAGAGAGAACACCACGTTCCCTGGCAAAGCAAACCTCTTGCAGCCTAGAGGGAAATCCTGGGCTGGACATGAAGTCAATGAAAGCCCCAGATTCCTGGGACAGTATCGTGCAAGCACCATGGAGACATCTGATTACCTGACTTAGCATTGATTTACGGAACTTGCGGGCTGTCCAGAACCCGAGGGTGATCTCCAGTCCAGGCATACCTGGCTGAGAGTGTTGGTGAAGTTTTTCTGTACAGTGACATTTCAGAAAGCAAATCAGCTCTGCATGCTCCTTGAGTAGTAATTTAAATGTTCCCAGTTCCAGCCAGATACTTTGTTCTGCTGCATTTTGTCAATCTGTGTGTTTAAAACTGGTAGCTTCTCTTATCACACCTAGCCAAGTACACAGCAACAGATCCTCGACTCCAAGCATTGTTGGTCCACCCAAGTCCTTGAGCCATGAAGACAGTCTCTGCCTGTTCTCCTGTCCGCTGAGGTCTCTAGAGTCCGTGCGTAGGTATACCGTTTCTGAGATCTGCCCTCCCCATTTCTGATTCCCTCCAAAAGGGCTGTGCCAGGCTCAGTTGCTTTTCATCTATCCTGCTGCGTATCTGTTTATATAAATATTCACAAAGCTGAAATCACAATGCACGTATAAATTTGAGTCCTACTTTTTTTTATTTAATGTAGGAAGCATCTGGCATCTTTAACATTTTTTGGCATTCTTTTTTTATTTTTATGGCAGTATAATGTTGCATCCCGAGAAGGATCAAAATCTCCATGTTTCTCACTGCTAAATATCTAAGTTGCTTTCCTTTCTTTTTTTTTTCTCTAATATACTTAACAAAATGATAACTTTAAGCCAGGAAAAGGTAAAAGAGGAAAGCACATGAGGACCTCCGTGTAGTCTTTGAGGGGCTTATCTCTGGCCAAAGCTTTGGCTTTCACTTGCTCCCAGCTTTCATAGACCATCCCCTAAAACAATGTGTTCCGTGGACATCTGTTCATAGAAAACAGATATAAGGACTGGAAAGGAGACTGTTGTTGTGCAGCATTTCTTTCTGCTTGGAGAGTCTGATGAGAAAAGCAAAGGAAGCCTCTCTCATCTCAATTTCCAAGTGAAAGCACTAAGACCTTTCACCAATGACTGCAATACTCACCCCAAATTCTAATCAGGTCAGGCTCTTTATATATGTTGAACATACCATTCCTATTCCTACCTCTCTGTACCTTCGCTTATGCTCTTCTCTGTCTGGACTACCTCTCCCTCTACTCCCTACCTCTCCATTCTTTAGGTTCCAACTTGCTTTCTATGCAACTCCGTGAATATGTTTCTACCACTAGTCCTCACCAAAATCTTGACTCTTTGAACTCTTATTAAAAGCAGAAAATCCAAATTTTGTATTCAGTTGTCCTCTGTAGTCTTCATATAGGATCGTCTTACCTCTCTAGCTGGGTCAAAGCACCTTAAGATAAAGAACCTTACCTTAACATCTTTATAAACCCCACAGCTACTGTGGTATGATACAACTGGGAATTTGATAGGTTGTGAAGACCAGATAACGGTGAGTCTGATGATGTGTGAGACCAAGGATCTCTTAATCCAGGGACATACAAATGGGAGACCATTTCTCCGGAAGTAAGGAGACCAGAAGGAAGAAGAGAGACAGGACCTCTGCAAGCCTCTGCAAGCAGGGGAGACATGGCAGGGGTAAGTGAACAGACAGGAGCTGTTAGAGAGATTTGATAGGAGGTAGCAGGAAACTGAGGAAAATACACCAAGTATTTCCATGGCCATGGCTAATAGCCTCCTATCAGGATGTTAGACCCTGGACACCTGCAAGATAAGAGCAGCATATGGCCAGGCTAAGACTGAATTGAGAAACTGTCCAAGAAGTGCCCTGGCTTACTTGGGGGTAGTCACTCAACAGAAGCTTTTCCACTAGATGTTAGGGACACCTTTTCCTTGTTTAATGATAAAAGAGAAAATTGCTAAAGCAAGTTCTAGTACTCCCTTCATTCCCAGCCAGAATTTAACCCAAGTATGGAGCAAGGTCTCATCTACAGATAAATCTAAGTAGGAAAACTTACATTTAGAGAATTTTCATGGAAGGGAGGCAGGCAAGCCCATTATTGCTATTCATGAGCTAGGTACTCAATAAACGCGTGGAGCACTGGGTGTTATATGCAAACAATGAATCATGGAACACTACATCAAAAACTAATGATGTAATGTATGGTGATTAACATAACATAATAATAAAAATAAATAATAAAAATAAAAACAAAATAATAATAAATAAATTAAATAAAAATAAAAAATAAAACAAATAATTGCTTCCTAATTAACAAATAAAAAGAAATTTTGGTATTTTTTTGTTATTCCTTTCTTTTTTTGCTTTTTATTTATTTTTTTTGTTATAGTTGTAGTCGTTTACATTATGATGAGAGCCATTTCCCTAGAGCCTTGAAATCATAACAGGGACAGTTAAGAAAGGAGGCAAGAATGCAGTAGTGGAAAGGATGATAAAAGAAAAATTCTTAAGTAGACCTAAAACCAATGCTCTAGTTATTTTCCTGCTGGGACCCTACACAACCACAGCAAATAAGGAGTTGCTTAGACAGGAATATGGCAGGCTAGTTTTTGAGATCTACCAAGAGATTCTCACCTTCTGAATAAGGACCCTAAAATAATGTTGGTGTTAACTTGCTAGATCTGAGATAGTAATGTCAAGTTCTTGTCCCCCAGCCCAGTGTTTCTAAGCTGACCACAGAGTCTCTGTAGAGAACAAGAGAACTGTGAAATAAACACAGATGTGTAGCACCAAACAGGAAAGGATTTCTCAAGGAAGAAAAGTGATTGGACAGAAACTTAGATCAAGTCTCCAATGTCCTAAGTTTACCTCCCTGTTACAAGAACCGAGGGTCATTTGATGAAATGAAGAGATCCAAACAATTAAAATAATTAAATAAATAAGTGAAGCAAGCTTGAGTCAGCTGGTGTGATTTGCTGCCACTGGGGAAGTCCAAGTCAAACACTGTACTAGAGTCTGAAAACAACGGGGTCATTTAAAGACCATTCCTTGCATTCCTCTCAGGTCAGAAGAGGATAAAGATCAGAGTATTTGGGGCTGAAGTTTCAGAACATGATGTGATTACGATGGTGTTCACCCTGTCATGTACAGCCTTCCCAGCTGGCATTGGGCATTATGAAATTCCCTACCCCAGGCATGTGGAACCTTTGCCACATGGGAGATTGGTGGGGACATCCCCACAGCTTGACCTATTACTCTGTGTTCTCATAAAATCAGGATGGGATTCAATAGGCCCCTTCCCATAAGCAGAAGGATAGCCCCACCCAGCTGCCACAGAAGCTGCAAGGTACTGAATGAGGCAAAACACAAGGTCTGATGTATGATTTAGAATAGCCTCCTAACAAATTCCTTAAACAAATTAGGAGTGTTTCTGGCCTCAATCTCTCTCTCTGTCGGGAGCAGTAGAGGGAGACAATAAAAAAAATAAAATAAGCCTGCTAATCCTCCCCAGAACTACCCAAGACTACTTTGGTCTGGGGACACACATGCTCAGCCTTCAGAGATGCATATGGGTGCATTTTGTTAATCCCCATCACTACGTGTCAGGGATAACTGATCTATGACTAAAAATAGTGTGAGGACAGCAATACCAGCTATGTGGGGCCCAACTGAGGACACAGTGGAAAACTTGACAGCAGCACAGTAGAACCTTCCTGGCCCAAGGCCACCGGCTCAAGGGCAAGAGCCCTGCGTTCATCTGCTGGGGCAGCTTGATTGACAGGCTCACCTCCAAAGAGTGAGTTTCAATGGCTGCAATCCTCTCATATTATTGAGTGCCCTCTGAGCATAAAACAAAGTGTTAGGAGCAGGGGATACAATGATATAAGGCATGGTTCTTCTCTGGAAAAATCTTACAACTGCAAGCTATTTAAAACAAAACCAATTCTGCTTCACTTCACTGACTTCAGCTTGAAACTGTCTCCAGTACACACACTAACAGAGAAAGAAACTGAACTGTAAGAGAAGTTCAAGGCCTAGTGGGATTCTCTGGGTGGGAGGAAGAAGGAGAGAGGCAGAAAGAGGCCTTAAGGTCACATTTACCAATTTATTCAAATTGGTTACATGTAGTTAGTACTGAATATTATTAGTAATGCTTTCTGTATCCTAAAGAAGTGTCTGCCACTAAACATTAACTTGAATCTCGGTATTTTCTCCTTATGTAATTATCACATGCCTACGAAAAGCTGGATGCTGTGCAAAGGATCTTTTTAAAGATTGCTGTGAATATTTGTTATAATGATCTTGCCCAGAGTGTGTTTGATAGAAGAACAGTTCTGAGGAAAATTGCTAGGTGTTCTTAAGAAAGTCACATGCTATATGCAGCTGAGTGGCAGTTACCAACCATAACACCAGGTCTCATTGAGATGCTCTTTATCCATTCTAGACATGACTGGGAATGACCAAGGCGCATTCATTTCATCTCTTAGCATATACAGTGTGGGGTTCTCGAATAGGATGTTCAATAGAACTTTTGATTCATTTGTTGGCTTCAGGCCACCGGCCTCATACAGTACAATAATGGCTTACTTAAATTCAAATTCAATTAAATGAAAAATGGCACATTTCAGTCACCAAACATCAGGGGTAATTGTAATAAAGAGTGTGCCTCTATTTTGTGATGTTTGACTGCTGACAGCTTTCAAATCTTACCCCTAACCTCTCCTCCTGTGTCTCACATCTGGGCAAGTGGATCACAAAGCATGGGTGGTTCCTCCTTTGGCAGCAGTGGGCAGGAGGTTCAAGCCAGGCAAGGCCATGACCAAATGAAGGAAATGTCATCTGGGCCCCATCCCACAACCATCTATTTTACCTATGAGAGCTTACGTATAAAAAGCACTTAGAACAGCTCCTGCCACGTGGTAAATGCTATGACCTGTTAGTCATCACTACTATTGTGATTGCTATCATTGTTGTTGATAGTATTGTCACTAGAGAAAAGGACTAAGATACCCTCCAACACACACACAGAATTGTGACTTTCACTTCAACCCTGTGCCTTTCCTGGAAAGGAGTTGGAGTAATTTACCTTCCCAACTTCCAGTTTTCCCTAAAGATTTCCCTTATATTAAATATGTCTGGTTACTCATTCTTCTTGTGGACAACAAACTCCTTTTTTATTAAGATTGTATTTATTTATTTCATGGAGAAAGAGAGAGAGACAGAGACAGAATACACAAGCATGACTGGGGGGTAGAGAGAGAAGGAGAAGCAGGCTCCCCGCTGAGCAGGGAGCCTGATACAGGGCTGGATCCCAGGACCCTGGGGTCATGACCTGAGCCAGAGGCAGACACTTTGACTGAGCCAGCCAGGCACCCTGACTTCTAATTTCTTTTAACACTACCACCACCATTTTCTTATTCTTCTAGACTGAAAAGTTAGGAATTATCTTAGGCTCATCTATGTATCTCATTTTTAACCCTGTGATTGCCACAGGCGATATATTCTGCTCATTCTATCCAGAATGAAACCCAGAGAGAAAAAAGATTAGACAAATGAATAGAATATCAGTGATCTGTAGGACAAATGGCTTCTTCAAATGGCTTCATATAGATAGAGAAAGAGATAACATCGGAAACTGAGGGAGTGATGGCTGTGCTCATGCTCTTGATTGCAGTGATGTTTTCAGGGGCATATATATATATACCAAAATTTTAAAAAATGAACATTTTAAATACGTGCATCTTATTGTATCAGTTGTACCTTAATAAAGCTGAAAAATGGGTGCGGGGGTAGAATATATCTAAAGGTACTTTCAACACTAATTCCTCTGTCATCTTCTTTCCCTACCCTATAATCTCTCCCTCAGGTATCATTTTCTGTAGGATTGCCAGTCCAGTCTGAGCTGTGTGCAAGTTCTCTTCCCCACCTTTTTCATGGCAAAGGACTCCTTAATATACCCTAGCTCCCTCCAGCTACAGCATCAGGGACAGGGACAGGAACAAATTGAACAGTCCTCAGCAAGCTGCTTTAAATGCAAAATAAAAATCAATCAAAACATCATCACAGAAATTTTCAAAAGCTGTTATGAATTACTATACACATTATAAATAGCTTTTTAAAGACAAGTAAATCTAATTAATTAGGAAATTTGCGAATTAGTCATTTGGCAAATTGGTTTTCAGGGAATTGTCTTTTGGTAGATTGACAAAGAGCTGCCTGCCTGACATCAATGTCCTTCCTTTATCAAGGGAAACAGATTACTAAAAAAGAGTATTTTTTTTACATAATGTACACTAAGAATCTGTGTGTCCCTTATAGAAGACAGACTATGAATTTGCAAAAGGAGAAGAGAATATATCATTTTTTTTGGCAATATTCTCTTGCTTAGAAATTATGCTTTCTTGATTTTTAAGGTTTCTGTCTTTAAAGTTGTGGCTGGAGAGCTAAACAAAGTACAAGACCTCATGATTCAATGGAATGATATTAGAGTTTAGGCCAGAGCTAAATGTAAATGTCTTAGGAATTATGACCAAAACTGGTTGAAAAGACAAAAAGAATGCAGAATTCAAGTATACTTTAAAGAAGTAATTAATTGGAAACAGTCCGGGTGGGGTTTTTAGAATTCTATTTACCTAAATCAGGTAATAAACTTTGAATACAGTTGCAAAGGAATTACAGAGAAGAATAAATTGAACCTAGGGATACAAGATGTGAAATCTAGCCCATCTAAGGGTGTAGACGGAGTCTCTGTTGACTTAGGGGCCATAAAAAAGGCCCAACAGCCTATCAGAGCCTGTGGTAGTATCATCTTGCATGAAGTAGTATAGATACCCCATGTCCTAGTCTCATTTCTGCCTAAAATGTAACTATCACTTGGTCTCATATCTTTTCATGCAGTCACTTCCAGTCTCCCAAAATGGTAAAACAGTGTCCTGTAGTCTGTTCTTGACTACATGTGTGGAAGTAGTAGAATCACGGATATTTACAGCCCCAGGTCCCATATTCTTGTCATGGATCTTTCCCAGATATGAAGCCTCAGCTTGCTTAAGACAGAAAAACTGTTCCTCATCATAGTGAAAGTACTCTCTCAATCCTGGGAATGATTACAATTTAATGTAGAAATGGTGAAGCAAATCAACACATACTATAGTATTTTAAATTATGTTTAGGGATAATATGATATATGTTTGTTATTTCATATGTCACTAATGTTCAGGAAAATCTGACATATTAGTCAAACAAAAATCTAATTACATGATAAAGTAGTAGCACTTTTAATAGTAACTGTACACACTGCTATAGACAGTTTGCAAAAGCAAACACAGGTCTTGTTTAACTTTTGACAGAATGGTAGGTTAAAGATGAACTAAGCCATGCTATTGCTTTATTCTTCTGCCAAGAAATTTCTGGGTCTCATACAGCTAACAACATAGTAAATTTAATTGAAGAAATAGTTATAGATTGGGAAAATATCATACAATTATCATTAACAATGGAACAATTGAGTGAAACAATTTAGCAGTCACAAGCATGAGATGTTTTATTCTTACCCTTCAACAAGGTGTTCAGAAAGAAATTACAACATGGCATAGCATAACAGAATCACAGACTGACCCAGAAAGACAGTGGGCCACTGTTACCAGTGACTTGATTTGATAAGTACCTTGTAATATTTAAAAAAAAAAATGTTAAAATAAAATGAAATCCCAGCTAGCATAATTTAAAAGTTTTTTCTAACAACAACAACAAAAGCCTGAGCTTTGTCATTTGTAAATGATAATATTTACACAGCAGAACTTAGCAAGCACAACAGTTGATTAACCAAAGTAGTTTGCTGGAGCCTGTTGCAAAGTGGTCGACTAAAGTGCCTTGAAAGGTTCAGTATTTCATGAATCATGTGGTACAGAGCTTCCTATCACTCAACTATTGCTCTGGTTTTGACACTTGTGTGCATGCAAAGAAAGCAGGTATAGATGAAAAGGCAGAAGCAATTTATTTATCTTGAAATCCAATTACACAGCTCCACTGCTTTATTAATAGACCAAAAGAAAAACATCTCAAGCAATTGGGAAAAATAGTGATTGCAAAAGTATTAGAAATAAATTTATAAATGAGAAGAAAAAATTAAGTCTACTTCTCAAAATATTCGGAACATGTCTTCAAGCAGTACACAAAACTTCTGTTGGTGATTGCTTCAAAAGGACATCTAAAAAACTTGCAAACAGGGAAGGAAACCATCAACAAAACAAAAGGTATCCTACTGAATGGAAGAAGATATTTGCAATCATATATCCGATAAGGGGTTAATCCAAAATATATAAAGAACTCATAAAACTCAACAGCAAATAATAATAATAATAATCCTATTTAAAATGGGCAGAGGACCTGAATAGACATTTTCCCAAAGAAGACATGCAGATGGCCAACAGACACATGATAACATGCTCAACATCACTAGTCATCAAGGAAATGCAAATCAAAACCACAATGAGATATCACCTCACCCCAATCAGAATAGGTAGTATCAACAAGACAAGAAATAATAAGTGTTGGTAAGGCTTGGAGGAGAGGGAACCCTCATGCACTGTTAGTAAGAATGTGAGTGTAAATTGGTGCAGGCACTATGGAAAACAATAGGGAGGGTTCTCAAAAAATTAAAAATTAAACATAGAAATACCATATGATCCAGTAATTCCATTGCTGGGTATTTACCCAAAGAAAACAAAAACATTAATTTGAAAAGCTATATGCCTCTCTATATTCACTGCAGCATTATTTACAATACCAAGATATGGATGCAACTTAAGTGTCCATTGATAGATGAATGGATAAAGAAGATGTGGTATATATATGGAATGAAATATTACTCAGCCATAAAGAAGATTGAAATCTTGCCTTTTGTGACAACATGGATGGCGCTAGAGGGTATCACATTAAGTGAAATAAATCAGACAGAAAAAGACAAATACCACTTGTGATTTCACTTATATGTGAAATCTAAAAAACAAAACACACACAAATAAAAAAACATAAACAAACAAAAACAGAAATAGACTCATAAATATAGAGAACAAACTACTGGCTGTCCTAGGGGAGGGGGGCAGGTGGCTGGGCAAAATAGGTGAAGGGCATTAAGAGGCACAAACTTCCAGTTATAAAATAAATAAGTCACTGGGATGAAAAGTAGAGCATGGGGAATGTAGCCAATAATATTGTAATAATGTATGGTGACAGATTGGAACTACACTTATTATGGTGAGCATCACATAATGTACAGAACTGTTGACAAACTATGCTGTACACCTGAGACTAATATAACATTGTATGTCAACTATGCATTAATGTAAAAAAAAAAAAACTATGTCATAATCATTGGCCAAATCTCCAAGTTCAAAAGATAATGAAAAAAGTAAATTTTTATCTTAGTTACTATTAAAAAGATAGAAAATCTTTCTAACATGAGCTTGCCAAAAAAATTTTTGTTTTTCCACTGACCTTAGTTAATAGCATGTATCTATATAGTACCACAAATGGGAGTAATCTAATAGTTAATACCTCCAAGAATGGATTGTTCTTATATTATAATGTCAGACTTTTAAATTTAACTACTACTACTATTTTTTCTTACCACTTAGAATGTTTATTTATACTTATTAAAATCAATTTTAGAGAAATTTAGACAAAGTTTTATCACAATCACACTTATGTATATAAAAAGGAAAATATAAGCAAAACAAATTGCCACCCATGACTTTGAGTCAGATTCCTCTAAATCACTTTTTGTCCACATTTTTCCAGACAGTGTCATCTCCGGTGCCATCAAGAGTATATATAAAAGAATGCTTGATGATGCTCTTCAGTTTAGTCAGCAAGAAGTATCTGACAATTTGGTGTTTGATGCCTTAGTGACAGCCCTGATCCATGCATGAGATGGTTATACCATCCATCATCTTGTTGCTTTGAATTTTCTGTCACCTACTCCAAGAATTTGGAGACTTCTCCTGCTTCCATTCCACTACTTGGAGAGTGAGAGGCAATCCTTCTGCACTTATCTTTCTAACAAATATAATGCTCCCTTCATCTTGTGGGTATGAACCAACAATGTTATAAATAATAATTTTTTATAATAAAAGTTTTTTAGTTTTTTCAATTTATCCTTATCCCAAAAGTCAGTTTCATAATGGCAACAATTGACTTAAGCCTTGATTTTAGCCGGATATTCAATTTTAACTCCTGACCATTTGGCATTCTGTCAGAATGTGTAATGGGTACAGCTCTGCCTTTTATGCCCCGTTTGCCATCTCAGCATTCATTTTCCTCACTCTCTTCTCTTTATTCCTAAAAAACATATCCCTAAGTTGAAGCCTTTCCCTTCTCCCATGCTGTTCATAAGACTCAGAAGAGGCAGTTCCTACCCTCAGCTTCAAGGATGTACCTGATTGGTCTTAGAGAAATCCCATCCCTCTTGCCAGTGATGGATTCAGAAATTAACATATTACCTAATTCTAGCCAATAAGATGTGAAAGGGGATTTACTGAAGGTTTGGTAAAATTTTTTTTCTTCTGTTTTAAAAGAAAGCCAATGGAGGTCTTTCTCTCTGCCATTAGATGCAAAAAGGAAAGTAGAACCAACTGCTACCAGCTGTCATCCCATTGACATGAAAGAAACTTGACTTAAGGTGAAATTGACATGGCCGATAAATGGTTCAGCAGAATAGAACGCCCAGAATTCTGAAGGACACATTGAGCCATTGGGTGAACCACCTCAGAAATCTGCCCTATCATTGTTCTTTCATTCATGTGAGCTAATGTACTTCCTTAAACAATACACAAATATTAAGATACTTGTGGCTGAACACATTCTGTCTGATATAAACCCATTATTTTTGCTGGTCAGAATGAAATTTTGGACTGAGTCACATCATTTTTTCCTATACATTAAAACATTTGAAATTATCAGCAAAACAAATCAAAAATGTATCTGATGCTTTCTCTGGTTTTAGCAAGATGGGATCTAGCAGACATCTGGATTGCCAGAATCTGCCATCAGTATTTAATCTTGGTCTCGCCAATTAGATGATCTGATTCAATAGAGCAAATTAGTCACTCAGGGTGATAGGCTTGGCCTAAAGGTGCTTTGAGTTTCAGAAGTTTACTTTATCTTCACCTTGGTGAAACCGTTGTTTGCACTATGGTGCAAGTCCTTGTGGCTCTGATTCCAATGATGTCTTTGTGTAGCTTAAATAGTTGTATGAGGTGATGCTGACTTATCTACTTTCAGATCCAAAAACATTATGTCTTTTCTTATAATACATGCAAAATCAACTTTTATTTTCTGATTAAATTTGAAGCAAACATATTTTTTTATGATTGAAAGAATTTTTGGTTCTTTTGTTTCTTTTCCTGTTTTTTTTTGCCACCTCTCTCTCTAGTTTATTTCATAAATCAAATAGTTACAGATTTTCTGCTGTGTCAGACATTCAGTGGGTGAAGGAAATCAACATGAATATGACCCATAACCAGCCCTCAAAACTCTTGTGCCTAGAGGAAAGTCAGACATGCCATGTGAAAGCACAGTGAAGGGGTATAAGCCACATGCTGCAGAGGAGAGAGCAAGTAATTCTTCCTGACCTCATGGGATACACATTCCATAAATCCCTTCATTCTTGCTTTAATATCTTTTTTTATTTTGACTGAGGTTTTATTTAAATACTGTCCATCTTCCCACACCATATCCATTAAACTGAGCTTGGTTTCTTTTAGACAATATCAAAAGTAAGAATGCCTGGGTGGCTAAGTCGGTTTAGCATCCAACTCTTGATTTCAGCTCAGGTCATGATCTGAGGGTCATGAGATTTAGCCCATGTGGGATCCAAGCTGGGTACGAGCCTGCTTAAGATTCTCTCTCCCTCCCCCTCTGACCTTCCCTCCCCCCCAGCGTGCTCTCTCTCTCTCTCTCCAAAAAAAAAAAAAAATAGACTCCTACAAAAATGACATGAACACTTAATAAGGATTGCAATTGTATCTTGAAAAAGACGTTCCTTGCTCCCTTTGGCCTTCTTCCAGAGGTTGGGAGTTGCGGGGGTTTGTAGGAGAGTAGAAAGGGGTCTGAGAACTGTGAAACTATTAATCCTTTGTGTTTCCTGGACTAGTCTCATAGAAATGTCCCTCTCTGCTTTATGGACATGCTCATGTTCTGTCCCTTTTTCCTTCTTGAAGATGAAAACTGTGAGAAGCCAGTCTATCCTCTCTCTTAATATAGGTAAAACCAGCGTCTGATTTTCTTCTGCCCTGTTTTCAAAGATTCAGCCGCTGAAATAATAAAGATACAATATCCCACTTCCTGCTTTATATAAAAATGTATGAAAGCAAGTTACTTTTCCTGGTAAAATCTTATTCTGATAGTCTTAATGGAGTGATGAGTCTTATTTTAAAAAGGACCATATATCTTGTCCTAGTCAATGGGGCCCAGCCTCCAGAGTCCTTTGAGCTTTAACATTAACTCATTCTTACTAGCTCTTTTAAAATGAGTTCTGTGCTTTGGGATGTTGCTTCACTTTCTATTATGTGTACCTGCCCTTAACTGCAGTAACAGTTTCCCAGCTGCCTTAGCCAGGAATGACCAGTCTCCCCAGTACATGATCTTTGCTAGCCAGTAGTGTTGGCGCCCACCTCGCACGACAGGACCCTTTCCCTACTCTGGAAAGGTGTGATAGTCTGGTGATCAGGCATAAGCAAGCATATACCAAGCAGGAAGGAGTGACCATGGGTTGCAAACTGCTCTGGTGGATATAGAAGACCAGATCTGGGGATCTGGATGCTGGAGAGAGTATCATAGTTTCTGACCTCCAGGGACTAAGATGACCCTCTGGACTGATAAACAAATCATGCATTCTCCTAACTGCACAGAGGAAGAGAGGGAAAAAAAGCACACAACTAACATTAATGAATCCTACACTTTGTGACAAGCACAGTGTTAGCCTTTTTCATGTACTTATTAATTTTCAAGAGGTCCAAGGGCACTAAAATGCCTCCTAGATAGTGACTGGCAGAGCTGGGAACTGACCCAGAACCATCTGACACCAAACTTACCTATAAGTTGGCTTTCATAAAGCACTCCTCTCTCTCTGTTTATCCTTTTCTTGAACCTCAGGCAGCCATGTTTATCCAGACCCTGCAAGTGTAAAATTGATGACATAATCATGTGATGGTGTCTATGGGACTATTACAGGAGGATTAGGCTATTATCAACAAATCGAGGACTGGTATTGTTTTATCAGCATGAGAGTGTTTTCAATTAATTTGTAATTAAATAAAGGAAGCAATTTACTGGGTCTTGGAGAAGTCAGAGCTGGGGAAGGCTTATCTCATCAGTCTCAGCTGTGCATTCCTCCTGCACCGCCTCATTGTTTAGATCACAGTGGTGATACATGATCTGACCTATAGGAGTAATTCAATAAAACATCAATATTTTCCTTCCTCCTTAACCCATGGTGCTGCAGCGACTGGAGAAATCTGCCTAGAATGGCCTCCACCATGAGCCCATCGAGAACAATACCTTTGTCCTTACTGTTCTCTCAGCTATTCCTGCCAACAGCCTGACCTTGTCAAAAATGACCACACTAGTTTTGTCTAGGTGGGAGACAAGTGGACTTCATGGGTTCAAAAGTACTTTAAATGTCTTTGCATCTACATTTCCTGGGCACTATGTTGACCTCTTTACAACTATGGTCTGATGTAATCCCCTCCTAATCATCTTGCAAAGTGGGTACCGTTATCTCTGTTTTATTGGATGAGTAGATTTGGCTTAGTATGTGGCTGAGCCAGGAACAGTACCTAGTTCTGCAGAATTCACAGGGCCCAGAGCTTTTCCATTCACACTGCTCAGCCCAGGCTTATGCAAACTGTGAAAGGTAGCCACATAGCCACATAGCCAGAGGATATTGTAGTCATTTCTTTATAGGTTTTTCTTTTATTCGTGGTATCTTTTTTTAAGTTTTTTTATTTAAATTCCTGTTAGTTAACTTACAGTATAATATTAGATTCAGGTGTACAATATAGTAATGAGCACTTCCATACAATATCCCGTGCTCATCACAAGTGCACTCCTTAATCCTCATCACTTGTTTGACCCATCCCCCTACTCACCTCCTCTCTGGTAACCATCAGTTTGTTCTCTGTAGTTAAGAATATGTTTCTTGGTTTGCCTCTCTCTCTTTTTTTCCCCTTTGTTCATTTGTTTTGTTTCTTAAATTCCACATATGAGTGAAATCATATGGTATTTGTCTTTCTCTGACTGACTGACTTCACTTAGCATAATACTCTCCAGTTCCATTCATGTTGTTGCAAATGGCAAGATTTCATTCTTTTTTATGGCTAGGTAATATTCCATTGTATATATACATATACATATGCATATACATATACATATACAACCACATCTTCCTTATCCATTCATCAGTAGATGGACACTTGGGCTATTTTCATAATTTGGCTATTATAGATAATGCTGCTATAAACATCAGGGTGCATGTTTTGAATTAGCATTTTTGTTTTCTTTGGGTAAATACCTAGTAGGGCAATAGCTGGATCATAGGGTAGTTCTTTTTTTACCTTCTTGAGGAACCTCCATACTATTTTCCAGAGTGGCTGCACAATTGTGTTCCCACCAGTAGTGCAAGAGGGTTTCCCTTTCTCCACATGCTTGCCAACACTTGTTTCTTGTGTTGATTTTAGCCATTCTGACAGGTGTGAGGTGATATCTTATTGTAGTTTTGATTTGCATTTCCTGATGTTGAGCATCTTTTCATGTGCCAGTTGGCCATTTATATGTCTTCTTTGGAAAAATGTCTATTTATGTTGTCTGCCCATTTTTTTCCCATTTCATGGAAATTTTTACTCCGAAAATTTTAACAATGCAGACATTACATTCAAATGACTTATCTAGTTTTCATCAATTAACATTAGCAATTATGAAATTACTTTGAATACTTTTTTTTCATCTTATCCATCTTATTCACAAATTCATGGAGGGCAAGTTAACATACGCCTTTCCCCATTAAAGTAATATTTTTCTTTTATTAGTACTAAAGTAACAGAAAAGAAGTAGTTAAATTTCCTCTTTGACAAAAAATTGGTACAGAACTTATTTTTAATATCTGCTATGGCCTCCTCTTTCCGATTGGTTTCCCCCACGACCTCCTCCGGAAGCCCCACAACTTGAGCTACAATATGATCCACGAGAAGGGTACGCCATATCCATAGAGGATGGAAACCCTCGTTCTTGTCTGCCACCATGCTCACGACTTATGTAGAGATCACTCCAGCTGCTTGAGTAACTTTCCCGACCTCCACCATATCCATCACATGTGCTGCTATAATCATCATAGCCACTGCTTCCATCATAACTCAGAGGGGGCCCATGTGCTAGATGTGCACCACGGGAGCTACCATAACTCTCATATGATTCTCTGTAAGAGCCTCCACTTGAATGTTCAGAATAATCTCTATCACAACCACCACCATAGCCATCATGATCACTATATCCTCTAGAGTACTGTTCATCCCGAGAACTCGAATGGCCATAGTAACGGTATGCATAGTCTCTAGATGGTGGAACATAATCCTTGGTGTCTTGGGAACTTGGGTAATCTCTGCTCAAATAACTGTCTTTGGTATTGTAACCATCATCTCTTGGTGAAATATAGTCATCTCTCTGGGAAGACACTGGCTTTTTGTGCAAAGGACCTCTATAATTTTCTCTCCCACCTGATGGTGGCCCTCTTCCTCCAATCCCTTTATTGCTACACCCGGGAGCAGAAGGAGCAGATCTTTTAGGAGGAGGACTTCCACTTCTGGAAGATGGGCCTCTTTTAACTGGAAAGGGCCCCCTGGAAGAACTCATGTTGAGGGTAAGAGTATATTCTCCATCATCCAAGTGTCCTCCATGTGAGGAACGCCCCCTTGCTCCTCCACTTCCTCCTCTTCCACATCTCACACTTCTTGGATGGCCTCTGTGTCTTGGATGAGGTGGTGGCTTCCATCTTCCACCACTTCCAAAAGATAGTTTGTTGGCTTGCTCCACTTTAATTGCTTTTCCATCCAAAGACTTCCCATTCATATCCTTGGCAGCATCTTTAGCATCAGCTGGGCTCTCAAATGTAATAAAAGCAAAGCCTCTGGACTTGTTTGTTTCTCGATCCTTCATCAAAAGAACTTCCACAATGTGACCATATTTCCCAAATACTGCTTCAAGAGTCTTTTCATTAGTCTCGATATTGAGGCCTCCTATAAACAGCTTCGCAGGTCTATCTGCTTCCACCATTTTGCTGCTAACTGCTTTTTTATCTCCAGTTTTCCTAATGTCTTGCCCTAACCCTCCACTAAGCGACCACCAGCTCATCTTCTTTTGCACATTTTTAAATTGGATTATTAATTTTTAAGGTGAGTTTTAGAAGTTCTTTATATATTTTAGATACTATCCCTTTATCAGATATGTCATTTGCAAATACCTTCCTCTATTCTGAAGGTTACCTTTTAGTTTTGTTCATTGTTTCCTTCACGGTGCAGAACCTTTTTATTTTGATGTAGTCCCAATAGTTTATTTTTGCTTGTTTCCCTTCCCTCCGGAGACATATCTAGAAAGATGTTGCTACAGCTGATGTCAAAGAAATTACTGCCTGTTCTCTTCTAGGAGTTTTATGGTTTCAGGACTCACATTTAGGTCTTTAATCAATTTTGAATTTATTTTTTGTGTGTGGTGTAAGAAAGTGGTTGAGTTTCATTCTTCTGCATGTTACTGTCCAGGTTTCCCAACACCATTTGTCGAAGAGAGTGTCTTTTTCCCATTGGATAGTCTTTCTTGCAGATGAAATGATACTTTATATAGAAAACCCAAAACACTCTACCAAAAAAAAAAAAAAAAAAAAACTGCTAGAACTGATAAAGGGATTCAGTAAAGTCGCAGGATACAAAATCAACATACAGAAATCTGTTGCATCTCTATACACCAATTATGAAGCAGCAGAAAGAGAAATTAAGGCAACAGTCCCATTTACAATTGCACCAAAAACAGTAAGATTCCTAGGAATAAACCTAACCAAAGAGGTGAAAGATCTGTACTCTGAAAACCATAAAACACTGATGAAAGAAATCGAAGATAACACAAAGAAATAGAAAGACATTCCATGCTCATGGATTGGAAGAACAAATATTGTTAAAATGTCTATACTACACAAAGCAATCTACATTTAATGCAATCCCATCAAAATACCACCAGCATTTTTCACAGAGCTAGAACAAACAATCCTAAAATTTGTATGGAACCACAAAAGACTCCAAATCACCAAAGCAACCTTAAAAATGAAAAGCAAAGCTGGAGACATCACAACTCCGTACTTCAAGTTATATTACAAAGCTGCAGTAAACAGAATAGCATGGTACTGGCACAAAAATAGACGCATAGATCAATGGAACAGAACAGAAAACCCAAAAATGAACCCACAACTTTATGGTCAACTAATCTTCAACAAAGCAGGAAATAATATCCAATGGGAAAAGACTGTCTTTTCATGGAATCTTAGTCATCATCCTAAAATCTGTTGGCACAAAAATTGTAGGACTTGGCACAGATAGTTTGGTAAACATATGCTAAACAACAATAATAATTGTAACAATAGCAACTAGAAGAACAAATACAAACCTGACTGCTTATCAGGTTCCAGGGACCCTTCTCAATGCTTACCTCATTAAAGCCTCATAAAAATGCTAATAAGATAGATGCCTATTATTATTCCTGTGTTACAGGTGAAAAAACATAGTGAATTACTTAATTATTACTTATCACTAAATATTTATCCTTTTATTATTAAATAATTGTTATTTATCTTTTAAGTCTTCACTAATAGTTAAGTTTTGTTTTGTTTTTTTTTATATTGGCACTTAGAGTTCTGGTACTGTTTTTGGTGTGTGAGAGTTTTTCCCCACACCAGCCAATTCTCCAACACCAGCAGGATATCCTACAATTCAACTCAACTGTCACACTGTCTGCCTGGAGGTAGCATCAGATTCCACAGGTTAAGGGATCAGTTCTACAAGACTGCTTCTGTCTTGTAGACTTATCATTTGTGCTTCTGACCCACCAGTTACAAAGTGGAGGTTCCAAGGACCCCTCCTTATGTTTGATTAATTTACTAGAGCGACTCACAGAACACAGAGACACATTTTACTCACAAGATTCTTGGTTTATTATAAAAGGGATATAACTCAGGAAGATGGAAAAGATACATAGAACAAGATATGAGGGAAGGGGCATGGGCTTCCATGCTTTCTCTCTGGGCACCACTTTCCCAGTACCTCCACATATTCACCAGTCCTAAAGCTCTTCCAAACCCTGTCCTTTGCAGTTTTTATGGAGGTTTCATTACAGAAGCATGATTGATTAAATCCAGTGGCTCTCGGTGATTGAACTCCATCTCTAGCTCCTCTCCACTGCCCCAGAGGTCAGAGGGACTGAAAGTTCCAACCCTCTAATCACATAGTTGGCTCTAGGGGCAACCTGCTCCCATCCTTAGGTGCTTTCCAAAGGTTACTCATTAACATAACAAAAGACACTTTTATTGCTCTCTTCACAGGGAATTCCAAGGGTTTTAGGAGCTACATGCCTGCAGAAGGGACAAAGATCAAATATGTATTTCTTATTATAAATCACAATATCACAGCACCCTTGCTCGATCTAAGTGTCTGGGAGACATATTTACTATGCAAGAAACGCTAAGAATGAGAGACTCTTAACTACAGGAAACAAACTGAGGGTTGCTGGAGGGGAGGTAGGGGGGGAGGTAGTAATCGGGTAACAGGCATTAGGGAGGGCACATGATGTGATGGGCACTGGGTGTTATACGCAACTGAGGAATTATTGAATTCTACCTCTGAAACTAATGATGTACTATATGTTGGCTAATTAAATTTAAATAAACATTTTTTTTTTTAAAAGAAAAGAAACACTAAGCAAAGAGTGGAAATCCTACACATACAACTAGAGTGGGAATGACTGCATTATTCTCACCTGCTCTGTTGGCTGACCGTATTTTGCTTGGGTCTGACTTAGTTGCAAGTGCAGATTATAATGTCTATATTGATCTCACTTAGCTCTCTACCAGAGTGCTATATAATTTCACTTGTAAATCAATGTTAAATTGTCATCTTTGGGTACAGTCTTAAAATAACAACAGACTTCCAAGGTAGATGCTGGTTCTTCTTAAGCAGATTTGTGTTTTCTGATTTTCATGGGTTGCCATCCCCTATGGTGGTGAGTAAATGTTTACAGACTGTTTTGCAAGTTCTATTTTGTCATCAATTTTCTTGAGAAACAAATTCAGTTTTAATATTTTATTACACTTGCACTTCCATTTTTTAACTTAACTGCTACTGATGGATTTAGTACAAAATAAGAAAGTATTGCCAAACAATAAAATAGTTGTAGACTACTGCCATACTGTAAATAATAAAACCACTATAACAAGAGAACTCAGACTGCTCTCTCTACTCTATGACAAGACTGTTAGGCCTATATTTCTTGCACATATTTCAGGTTCACCTACTTAATAATTTTCCATGTTTCTACTGACCTCACTCAAGATGACTTTCTGTCATTTTCTAGTAGTCTTGAGCATCTCTTAAGTCATGGCAAAGGCACTGGGGTCTATCAACAAACACCTTGTATGCTGTCCTAGGAAAAGGGAGTGTTAGTCACATTGTACCAAGGACGCTCAGGAAAAGAGAGATAGGTCATCACTAGTGTCTTTTAGATTTTAATATGTATTAAGGTGAGGACTCTGTTTTTTAACTATATTTCTCACATATTACTAAATGAGAAAAATCTAGGAATAAGAAGTGGAGGTCTACCAAACTCATCCTAGCTTACTTTAATAAAATAACTAAGTGTCATTGAAAAAAAAAAATCTGGAATAAATACTAACCCAGACCGGATGCTGGAACAACAGGTGTCAACTGGGATTATTCTGTGCAACCCAGGTGAATAGTCAGATTCCCTTTAAAGCCCCTTACAATCCCAAGTGATTCCAACATGATGCTAAATGAGTGAGACAACTGCTCATCTCCCTGTAATTTCAAGACCTGATGTTTAGAGTGGTTGAGTCCTGAAATGACTGGAGTCTTCCTCATTGATAGTCAACTTCCATTTGTTCTTTTAATATTTATTAAGCACCTGATAAATAAGAGATTACTGAACTAATTCCTTGCCTTCAAGGAACTCACAGTACAGCAGGAGAATCAGGAAAAAAGCCAACAATTAGAGTACTGCTCACTGTTCTGCCCTGTCACCACTTATTAGTAGGTTGTCCTCCCCATATATTTACACTGGCAGAGTGTTTCTCTCTCATTACTTCTGATATATGAAGGACCCAGCCTAGTACCTGGTGTCACTTTAAGAATTGAATGAAGTGCTACATTAGAGGTAAACCTGGGTGACTTGGCATCACAGAGGATAGGCATA
This sequence comes from Eumetopias jubatus, assembly GCF_037043125.1. Taxonomy (NCBI): domain Eukaryota; kingdom Metazoa; phylum Chordata; class Mammalia; order Carnivora; family Otariidae; genus Eumetopias; species Eumetopias jubatus. Next base: position 7,471,467 of record NW_028274810.1, read on the forward strand.
AATGAGATAGGAGCTCGGAGATGGCTACTCAAGTAAGGAACAAATGAGCTGAACTCGAAGGGCAAGGAGGACTCAGCAAGTTGGGAAGGGCAGGAAGGTGCCTTCCACACAGGGCGAATGATGTGTGTGAATGCACAGACACAAGAAACAGCAGATGCTTGGGGAAGTTATTCTGAATAATGTGGCAACAAGGTGGTGGCATGGCAGGAAATGAGGCTGCGGGTGGGGCTGGCTAAAGCTCGGGAATCTGGATCAACTGTAGTCATGAGGAAATCACAGTTGTTGTGGGATGCCACTCAGATTTAAATTGCTTTTCTGAGGATCTGAAGCTCCAGTTATACCCAAGAGTCCCTGGTCCTAAAGAATAGTGATGTAATCAAGAGAGGAATCCAGAATCAACTTGGCTATTAACTCTTGGAAAGAAAGGGATCAGCCCCTTCTCAAGTCCAATGGTAGCAGACCTTTTACAGGAGTCCAAAGGCTCATTCATCTCAGCGCTCCTGTTACTTTTGGGTCAGCAGTAGTGGAGAGCCTGCTTTCAAGTACTCAACCTCTCCCTGTAAAGAAGTAAATAATTGAAGTAATTAACTACTTAAATCAAAAAGTAATAAAAATGGGTCTGAACTCTTTAGATTTGCTTTTCCAACATATTCCCTGCAAATTGCCTTGACTTTCCAGTTTGAGCATTTCCATCCCTCCCAAGGAAGAACGTTTGGCAGGCTGGGAACAACTAGCTTCACTGGTGATTGCAAGCAGTGGGAATTTCTTATGACTTCGTGTGAAAGAGTATATCGGTGTGGAAGAGATGGGGAGGAGGTAGCATAACACAGAGACTGAGAACCTCTGTCTTTTTGACAGTGACTTACTTTGTCCGCACTACTTCTGAAATATCTAGCATTTTTTTCCTGGTGTCATCTCTTGCTGAGAATATTCTAGCAGTTCCCTTGTTAGAATTTCCATCTCTGGTGTCTAGCCATTGTTAGGGGATCAATTCCCATAAATTACAATCTCACTATTTTTTAAAAGATTTTATTTATTTATTTGGGAGAGAGTGAGAGCAAGAGAGATCACATAGGGAAAGGGAGAAGCAGACTCGCTGCTGAACAGGGAGCCTGATGTGGGGCTGGATCCCAGGACCCTGGGATCACGACCTGAGCAGAAGGCAGACGCTTGACCGAATGAGCAAGCCAGGCGCCCCTACAATCTCACTATTAATGCCACTTCAGCCTCATGTCCCACTACCTCTTACTCACTCAACTTCCCCCCAGCCAGACTGACCTAATTATTTTTCTCCAAATATATCCTGCACTTAACCACTTCTATATCTTTGCTCTTATAGTTCTCTCTGCCTGCAGTGCTCACTTCTGGATACAGTTCAAACTCTTTGAAAGTCTCTCTGATCTTTTAGCTAAAAGGAACTCTTCCTCTTCTCAACTCCCATATCAGTTTACCTATGCTTCCTTTTGGTGCTTAACACTTTTCACCTTATATTAGGGCTATTTATATACCAGGCTTATTTTGTAGACCTTTCCTTGAAGTCTGTGCCTCACCCATATTTGTATTCCTTAGACTTCTATCACAATGCCTGACTCATGGTGGGAAGCCAATGAATGAATGAATGAACTCACGGTGTGTGGGGACCTTCCTCTGCCAAAGAGGTGTGTAAAGTTGATGGCATTTCTGAGCAGAGAGTGTCAAACTGCAGTGCCTCTCTCTCCCCAGCTGCTGGCTTATGGGGTACTAAAGTCCCCAGCTGCAGACAGCTGTACCAGTTGGGACCAGCTGAGCTTCTAGCTGCATCCACAGGATGAAAACACTCATACAGGGGTGAGACTTGTCTTACCGATGACTAAGTTTGTCTTAAGTAGTTGTGTCCCTGGGAAATCTATCCACATTTCTCAGGCTTCTTTCAGGGTGGGCTTCTGGGCATTAGTACCACTTGTTAGCTACAGTCTGCATAAGTGCTTTGGTCTTATTTCTTTGTTCCCTCAGTAAGGGAAGTCCTGCATTTCTAGGCCCTTGGATTTTTTTGGATTCTCTGCACATAGTGGCTGGTGTTGTGATGAGCCTAGTGGGAACACCTGTTACGGCAAAGGATTATTATTTACTTTAACTCTGCCCTTTTCTCAAAGAACTTTAGGAAGATTACCAGAGAGAGAGAGAGAGAAAGAGAGAGAGAGACATAGCACAAACATGTTTTTTAAAGTGAAAAAAATTAATGTAAAGGAAGAATAGACCTTGAACATTAAGATGATTAATGATTAACATAGAAAATGATTGAGATAGAACATGAAGGTCATAAGACCCTGTATATATATTACAGGTTTACTGCAAATCAGACTCTAAGCTTCCTAGAAACCAGAAAAAAAAAAAGAGGGAAAGATACTCAATTACAGGAATCACAGTGTCTGTAAGACAAGAACAAACCAACTGTTCAAGTGGGGCATCTCTCTTCCTCTGCCCTAAGAAATGTTATTCTGTACATTGTATGGAAAAGTGTGCTTCATGATACAGTGATACAGACAACAATGTCTTTAAGAACACTGAAACACAGCAGCAGAGTCTAGGTCGGACATATATCTGATGATAGACCAAATATCCCCATGAGAAAGAACTGCTGTAGAGACCAGTGATTTTTCTCCTGCTCCTTATATCTTCAATCCCACAAATATTTCTATTTGAAATTAAATAGCTGATACTCAGTGTCATCCAGGAGTAAAGGTTTCAAGGGGCCAGACTACAGCAGAATACACTGAAACCTAGCAAGGCTATGGTAGTTGTTCATCTGATATCAAAAGAGGAGGGAAGCTTAGTCAAAACTTGGTTAATATCACTGGAACCAGAAAGTGAGTGAAATCCAAATTCACAACTTGAACAGGTGAGTGGGTAAGTCTTAATAATAGCTGATTCTTAAACTCCTACAGTTAGGGCAGACATACTCTGGTTGGTGCTGAGTCCCTTAAAGTTATCCTGGGAACCCATAACTACCACCTCAACAAAGTACTCTGGCCTTTTCACCAGACAGGGGTACATTCTTGTCACCTAGAGGAAAAGGGGTACCATGTTGGTGTAGTGGAAATAAACTGGTGATGGCTGTTATCCTCTGAGCCACATTCAGTAGTCTCCAAATGGTAGGATCCAGAATTAGGAAAGGCTCTTATTAAAAGGAAATTATTTTATGAATTACCTTCCCACAGAGAAATGATAGCTTTATTTAATGATTATGAGAGTGGAGACCACCATATGGGGGAAAAATATCATTGAGTATTTAGTATGTGCTAGCACCTATGCAAAGGGTATGTAATATAATTGAAGAAATGTATAATTTTAGACAGTAGGACTAGAACCCTGCGTGGCAGGAAGTAGATCTGAGTTAGTATAAGGGGTATTTTAAAAACTAATTCAAGCTGCCAAAGGGCTGCTTTAGAAGGAGGGGATGTCTGAGCAGAGGCTGGTCAACCATTTGCCAGGAAATTATGCATCAGTAAAAAAAAATAAACCTGGATACCATTTTAAGGGTGCTATTCAATGATTCTATGAAAAGTGGGATGCTACCACCCAGTTATCAAAAGGAAATTTGTTTCCATCTGTATTTCCTATTTTAGTTGGAATGGGCTTGTGTTAATCCCCAGTCACACTCCCTGTCTCTGACTTCTGGAGCCTGATGGGCCCTAAGGCATGAAAACAAAAGCTGAAGTCCAAAGGACAGGAAAAAAACAACTGGTCCGTGTGTAGACAGATTCTGTATCTATCAAGGGTAGACAGACAAAGGCAGTCTCCTTATACAGCAATAAAATCATTACTTCTTCGAAAAACATTTAGTGAGCTCTTACATTGTGCATAAGCTGAGAAGAGGAAGGTAATTGTGGACAAAATAATGGGGTGAGGGTGGCAGTGCTAGAAAGCTCACAGTCCAGCAAGGGCAGTGAAAAAACTCAGTCAGAGCCATCAGGGCAACTGCGTCTGGGGTGAGGCTTTGACTTGACATGGCCTTTCCTCCCATGGCTTTCTCAGACACCCACCTGATGCTCCACACCCAAGAATCTCATTCGTGTTGGCAAAGCCCACCCACATGTTCATGGAGAAAGAGGGAACAGAAAACATGGCAGTCTTGACATGGCCTTTGTGTCTGGGACAGAGTGAAGGAGAAAGAGTGGTAAGAAATGAGGTCAGAGTGATGACTGGGGTCAGATCTCAGGGGCCTTGGGAGTAATTATAAAGACATTCACTGTGAGCGAGATGGAAAGCCGTTGGAGAGTTTTGAGCAGAGGAGAAATTCTGGATTTTATTACTAAAGGATGCCTCTGTGGCATCTGAGGCTACTATTTTGAGTATTCATTGTCGGGAGTTAAAGGAAGGAGCAGGGAGGGTGGTTGAGTGACTTGGGAAAATTCAGGTAAGACTCAGAGAGAGGTTTGGGTGGCTAGGGCAGGGCATAGTGATAAGGAATGGCACACAGGGCATGAAAATGATTGGAACAGGGCTTCAAGAAAATTGATCTGGCAGTAGGGATGAGAAGAAGGAGTGTATGGATAGTAGGAAGAAATTGGAGTCCTGGGACAGTATTCTCAAAGGTGAGCCATAGACCACTTACATTTGAGTCATAGGCAGAGTCTGTTAAAATACAGATTCCTGGGCCCCTGACCAAATCTATAGAATTAGAATCTTGCAGGAGCCATTGTGAGGCCCTCACTAGGTTATTTTGAACACCAAAGTTTGGGAACCACAAAGGACTGAAGTCCCTAAAATTGAAAATCAACAGTGTCTATTGATGGAAATTTCAAGTTTAAAGAGAACAGTATATGAATATCAGAGCTTTTTTATTCCCTTTAAAATAACATTATTTAATGGGAGTGTGCTAGAAGCTACAGTTTTTTGTACAGTTTTATGTGCTAGACACAGTCCTAAATAATTTACCTGTGTGTCAGGGAAAAATGGTTTATGACTAGGGAAATGTTTTGCTAGTGATAAACCCACCAACCCACCCCCACCTCCGGCCATCTAAGACAAGGGGACCCTAGAAGAGTCTTTATCCTGTTGAGTGGAGCCATGCGTGTGGAGTTGCTGATCAGAAGCTGAGAAGTTGTGACAAGGACAAGGCTCTGTATAAGAAATGGCTGGAGAGGGGCACCTGGGTGGCTCAGTTGGTTAAACATCTGACTTTTGGTTTTGGCTCAGGTCATGATCTCAGGGTCACAAGATGGAGCCAGCATGGAGCCCCGAGTCAAGTGTCAAATCGGGCCTGCACTCAGCATGGAGTCTGCTTGAGATTCTCTCCCTCCCCCCCTCAAATAAATAAATAAAATCTTAAAAAAAAAAAAAAAAGGATGGCGAGGAGCCTGGGATGGTGCTGGGGGAGGGGAGTCAGTACCCGGAGGAAAGGAAGATGGAAAGGTTGGCCTTGAGCAGGAGAACCGGAGAGACAAGAAAGATGAAGTGGCAAAGGCCCATAAAAGGACTCTTGGGCATAGGCAGAGATGTTGCAATAGGATTTTATGAAGTTTTGTCAGGTAGTCTGTGATGTTTACCCTCTTCCCTGCCACCTCCCCTATCAATTTTTTACCTATACAACCTATGGGATCTGCTTTGGGGATTGCAGTGATGTGCTGGACTGTGCAGTGAGGGGGCACAGAGACTGACCAGTTCCCTCTGGTTTGTACCACCATCAACTCGTTCAGGCTAACAGCAACTTCACAGGGCTTGCCAACTTTGCCACCCAAGGCCATCCTGCTTGCCTCCTCTCTCTCTCCTGTGTGAGCCCCTGTGGCTTTTACAGAATCTGTGTAGTAATTTTATTTATTGCCTCGGTGTTTTCTAGGCAGAGAATCTGGAATTAGAGTGACCTTTCGCCCACAGCAGCTGCTGATTTATCGCAGAATCTGTTAGAATCTTGACCAGATGTTCCTGACACGAAGTTATTTAATTTGAAATTGGCTCAGCTGGAAAATTAGGTTAAGGGTTTTTATAGTCACAATACAAGGCAGAAATTTTACCCTTCTTTTATAAACCCAAGGTGCTGGTGGTACAAACCACATTTCAAGGGAGTTAAAATTCTGGACCAGGCAATGTTACATCGTATCTGGGAGAAAGAAAAAGGTGGGAGGAAAATTCAGTTGTTCTTCCCAGGGCACTCACCTCTGGGGCCTCGAGCATGGCTGTCCAAAGCTGTAAAGAGACTACAGATGTGTGGGAGCCTCAGCAGAGCCCAGGTGAGAAAAGGGGGCAATCCCTTGGCACAAAGAGGGGGCATGTCCTTTTGCTCCTCACCTCTGCCCTAAGCACCAGAATCACTGCTGTTGATTAACCAACTGCCTGCTAGGTCAAACTTTCCATCATTAGGTGGTCCAGGGTACCTGTCAGAGGCCCTGCCCTCTTTAGTGCTGTGTGAAAGTTTCAGAGCCCTCACCTCGTCCTGGAGCTCTGCCAGGGGAAGCTGGGTGGTAGCTGCTCCTGCCAGGAGAAGCAGTTTGCTGTGTTAGAAGGAGGCATTACTCAGGTTTCTATTCATGGTCGGAAAATCAGGCCTCTAGGTGAGGATGACTCAGAGGTACAGCAGAGCCTACGGTAGAATCATCTCAATTTGGCCTACCCCAGGTGGAATCAGAGGCTAGCGGGCGGCAGGGGGCAGCCTCAAGGAAGCACGGCCTCCTTGAGTCTAGTGCTTTAAGAGAAACAAACTGGAACACATCTGGGGAAGAAGTTCAGACCTTATGACAGGAAGGAAGAAGTGGCTAGAGAAGAGAAGTCTTGGCTGAAATTACAGGACAAGTGGGGTGGGAAAAATTATTTCAAATACCAAAAGACAGCCTGACTTGTTCTGTGGGTCCAAGGAGGAGGTCAGGGTGTGGCCAGTGCAAACCACAGAGAGGCAGATTCTTGGGTAAATGTAAAAAAGAATACGGTCATTCCCTGTCTCCAGAACTGCTTGGATAACCACTCAACAAATGTGCTAAATGGGGATCGGGATGAGGATTTTCCTTAAAAGACCTTTCAAGTCCCTCAAATCTATAATTCTAGACTCAGGTCTACTTTTTAAATGTTTTCTACCTTTTATGCGAAACTGCCTACCTCACTCTAGTTATTTGATAAATTAAGATAATAAAAACTCTTTTCACTGGAATATTGAGAGAACATAAAAGGCACCATATGTGTAGTCCTTCAAATCTTTCAGAATGACACTTAGTGTCTACATGCAAAATATGTGTTTTCCATTTAATTATATTAAGGGGTGAGTTAAGCAAATTATGCAAACTGAATGAATTGGATAGTGTGGATATTTTGAAATATTTACCACAATTCTGCAGCCAAGGAAGATTCAAGTTCCTGATTCTTATTCCCTTGAACTTTTTGCATCTGGATTTATTTATGCTGAGAATGATACCCACTTCCTAACCCACAATTCTTCATGGTAACAAACCCATCACATCCACCCAGGACAAATGACTGCACCCCAACCTTGGTCAGGCTAGTGAGTCAAAGGTTCCTTTCACACAGGGGTTGAATCTACCAGAAACTACCATTCTTTATAGAGTGCATAGAGTTGAGCTGTGTCTTTATTAATTAAAGCAGTAAGATGAAAATGTTGACTGCAGGGGGAATCATTCATTATCCAGAAGTATTGTCCATACTTGCCAAACATCTGGATTTGGTGGAGAAACATCTGAGTGGTTCAACTGAATTTTTCTTTTTCACTTGGATGTTTTGGTGTCATGTAGGCCCAGCCTCAGTCAAGACTTGGAGGAAAACTTGGCAGAAAAAAAAACCCAGAATGACTTAATGCTAGCATAACAGTCTAAAAAGAATAAAGATTTTTTGTTTACAGTTGTTCTGATGCGAGAAGACATTGGGAAAAAATTCTTCTAAATGAGTCGGTGAATAATGCCCAGGCAACAGAAAATAATGAACTAAGCTTTTAGACCTCTTACACAACTCAGGTGAATGACTGGTAAATTAGGAAGCCATTAAAATGGTACAATGTACGATGAACTGTGAATCATTTTAGCAGATATACTTGGAAATCCCGAATGCACCAATATTAACAGAAAACAATAAACTATGTTGTGGAGCATGAAAAAGTGTATGGAAGAAACCACTTATCTTTTTGAAGGCTGATGAAGACTGGAGGAGAATCCCAGGAATCTAGCTAATAATAAATACCATAAGACCAAGTGGAGAAAGGAGGAAAAGGATTTTGAACAGTATTTTTCATTAGAACGTGGCTCCTTAGCTATTGAGGAGAGATGAGCTCCACCTCCTTGCAGGCCTCTTAGGGGCTCATGAAAAGGGAAAGGGTATAGGATGTGTGTGGTGAATGCATCTCAGGGCAAAGGAGACTCTTAGGGCTTGACAATTTAATTGGTACCACAGTTGTGAAGCTCTGCTCAGAGCAAGGAAATCTATAACATTATCCCTTCTTCATTTCTCCCCTCTCCTGGTCTTTCCTATACCACCTGCAAGTTAGTGAAGTTCTTATGTACCCTCTCCACTCCTGGTCTGGAAGATGGGAACCTTAAGTGTTGGTTTCTTCCATACCCCACCCTGCCAATTGTACACTTAACTTCTCTAGGCCTGCTTCTTCCTCTGTAAAATGGGCGTATTAGGTAGTATTACCTTTATGACAGCATCCAACTGCAGGATGTTAAAATCCATAAGAACTAAGCAATTATTAGATAAAGCAGCAGCATTTGGAATGTTTAAATGCATTCGCAAAGTGATATTTCTTACTAAGCACTAGGATCTGAGTGCCATCCTTAAGACCAGGCATTGGGCTGTGAGGTAACAGGCAAAGAGACATGGGGAGAAGTACTAGACACAGTGTTCTTTAAAAAAGATTAATGGAGCATGCAAATGGTACCAGGCTAGAAGAAGCAGACCCCAGTGTGGGCAAGCATTGAACACATGAATGATATTAAGAGATTATAGAAGTATGGGTGGAAAAGAATGAAACAGGATTCAACTTGGAAAAATGCAAAGTAATGCATTTGGGAGCAAGTAACCAAAAACATATGCGCTTGCAATGTTTTGTGGCAACAGAATTAGCTGGAGACATAGTCATCATGCCAGTGAATAGAAGATGGATGATCTCTGCACCCCTAGGGGAGGCCACACTTGGAATTCTGAGTTCAAATCTCTCCCTTGGAAAGTAAGGGATGAAAAAGAAAAATGAAGAGGTCAGGAAAGTGCAAAACCAATAATTAGGTAGTTAAAGGTGGTTGATTTGAGGGGAAGTTTTTACAATTTCACAGAATGGGCTGGCTGGTATCAGACTATGGTAGGAGCACAGAGCATCACGAATCCCAGTTTATCTGTCATGGGATCAGAGACTATTAAGAGAAGGAGGTGGTCTTAGAAACTGACTCCATCCCTCCTCCATTTTGCAAATGAAAAGACTCAAATAGTTCAAAAAAGGGAATAGTTGATTAAAGTGTTGTCTCAAGCAATAGAAGCAAATATGAAATGTCAGGGCCTCTTGGTTATTAAGCCCTTAACTGGGTAATCTCTAAATGGGACATCACTTCTGTGTCTTCTTGTCTTTGAGCAAAAAATTCAATCTGTCTGTTCTGGCACCTTTCTCTCAGGTCCCTCTCCCTGGTCTACCCTTCTCTAATGAGTACCTCCTCCCCATTTATTTTTCCACCTGTAAATAAGTATGCCTTCTTCATCCCACAGGGAAGATCTGAGATGAACCCACCTTCTCCTTCATAAACCTCTCTACTTCAGTCAGAATTATTAGTTTTCCCACCTGCCTATTCTCTCGGGCCTTTGATTTTTCAACTTCCACGAGGACAGTGATCACAATGCATTGCAAGCCTGTGTGTTCAGCTCATGCTTTCATAGCTCTACCTCTGAGCAGGGGGACAGGGTCTCCCTTGTCTTGTGTCTCCATTGTTTATCCCAAGGCCTGACATAAACAAATATCTTTCCTGTCAATGTTAAGTGAATGAAATGTTCTGTGTTCTCTCCATCGCTTCCTTCCTACACTTTTGTTTCAAGGCAGAGAGATCGGGGAAGTAATGCACTTACTGTTGGTGTTTAAGAGCAGCATCACTGGCTCCCCTCACATACTTTCCCCTATATTGGCAGAAGTCCCTTCCAGAAATCAAATCTTAGCAACCCCCCACCCCCAGATGTAACCACTCTCCAGCCAGCACAACTGATTGGCCAGTTTTATCATTTGGCTCTTACTCAGGTACATTTTGTATGACACTATATTTAGCAATATATTTCTCCACTAAAGGAGGATTCTATGGTGGGAGAAATGGGAAATAGTTGGTCAAACAAAAGTAACTTGCATTCTTTTACTGTTCTGTGTATCATGCATCTCATGGCTGCGGATCAACCAATTTGATATCAGAACGCTTTTCTCATGTGGCATCTTCAGGAAGGCATTTTTTATGGAAAATACTTCAAGATACGTTGAGCTTCCTAGCAGGTGATCATGCCACATCTTCTTGTAGTAATATGAATAGCCAGTGCTTACTGTGGGTCAGACATTGTTGCAACACTTTATATGTATCAACTCATTTAATTCTTACAACCTCTTAAAGTACAATTATTATCCATTTACAGATGAGAAAACTGATGTTTAGAAAGGTTAAGAAATTTGCCCATCATCAGACAGCTAATAAGTGGCAGAAGCAGAATTCAGCCCCAGACCTTCTGACTCCAGTTCCCACATATCAAGCTAAAAGCCCCCTCCCTGTAATTGTCATCCCACGTGGACCTCTGCATGCTACGAAATGAGTCCAACCTCTTACAGCATGTGAACCCTTTATTTGAAAGCAGCTAACATTCTTTCCAAAGCCTGTCTTCTCTGAATCTTCCAGTTCTTCAACTGCTCTTCAAATGCAAGGTCTAAAATTCTTTTACCTTCTTGATGGTTGGCCTCTGAATCACTTTGGGGTTTCTATGTTCTCATTGAGTTTAGGTCTTGGGAGCAATCTAGCCAGCCTGATGTGGTTCAACCCACACTAAAAACAGTAAACTGTCACCTCTCTAGAGACACACTGGATTTGGGGAGCTTCATTTGTGTGTTTGTTTGGGGTATCCATACTCTGCCATTGGCCCATGTTTAGCTAAATAATAACTAAATCTCTACAAAGAATGGGTTTGAAGAATATTTCATGAGACCCTTTTATAAGTGACAGAAATAAGAAGCAAAGACTGTCCTCAACTATAGATGTCCCCAATTAGGCAAATCTGCAAGTGTTGCAGAGGCCATTTCTTACCTCCCGTCTTCACAGTTGTGACCCTTCATCAGTCAGCTAGCAGCTGTAGCCAGCCTTCTCAGGAGGTAATCATGAGGAGGTACCAGGGACGGCCCAGGAAGTACGCTTTAGCAAGAGGAACTTCTTTCAATGATGTTCCCATTGACTTAATATTAGCAGCAGTGTGGGAGAGAAGATAAGGGAAAGGAAGAAGTGATTCTTTAAATTATGAATTAGATTATACAGATACAGAGGGACATGCGTTCAGCCAAATAGACACTTGAAAACAAAACTCTCACATTCCATTAGAACCACTTAGTGCAGAAGAGGACACCACAAGTGCTCTGTCACCTGGATAGAGCGTTCAGGCCTCCTCTTGAATGGGAATTTCCTCACTTGACAGATGGGGATTGAGTGTCTGTTAGCTAACATTTTTCCTCTAATTACTAATTACACCAGAGAAAGGGGCTTTATGGCCAGAGTCCTGGAAATGTGAAATGGGATCAGAAGAGATTTGCAGTAAAGATGGAGGATTGATGTGTGACGTCAGACAGCTGGCTAGGAGGCCCAAGGGCCAGGAGGTGAGCAGCTGCTCACGGCGGATTTGAGAGGGTCGGGGGAGGATCCGGGGAAGGGAGGGGTCAGAAAAGGATCTGGGAGAGGAGAGATAAGGAGAACCACGTTAACAATCTCATTTCCCCTTCCTCCTCTTTGTGTCGTTTCAGATAAGGACATAATAACCCTCTGAATTTGAGGCTCTAGCCAACAGGTGGCAAGGCCCATCCCCACACAGAAGGCAGCGGCTGGAGATGAGAAAGGGAGCCAGGAAGAGGGAGCTTCAGGTGTGAATCTGCACACAGCAATTAACCTTCACCCTGAAACACACCCCACTCCACTCCCACCACTCACAAAGGAGAGCACAGGCCTGAGGGTCACACACTTAGAACATTCCCTAGAGCAGTGGTGCTAGATGGATCGTCCGGCCAGCTGCAGTGGAATCTGCTGACCTTCTGGTTAACAACAGAGATTCCTGGACCCCACCCCGGGCCTCCAGAGTCTGAAGCTAGGGTAGTTCAGCTCCGCAGTCTCTCTCTCTCTCAGTCAAAATCCCATTGATTTTCTCCTTTGCACATAAACCTGTTATCTGAAAATATTACAACCGTTTAGTTATTTCCTGTCTTCCCCATGCTACTATACGTTCCAAAGGAATAGCGACTACCTGCTCAGAACAGTACCTAGCACACAGGAGGTGCTTAATAAATATCTGTTGGATGAATAGGTGAATTGAAGGGAGATAGGGAAGGAAAAAGGAGGTTCAGAATGCCTGTCCTGGCGAATAACTGAGCCAAGGTGAGCCCAGTTTCTGTTTTAGGATCCTAAGGCAGCATGAGTTGGGGTGGCAGACAAGAAAGAGGGGAGGTTGTTCTCCATTTGGATTGAAAACAATAGTGGAAGACTGTGGATCTTACACAAGCACTAAGCCCTGAATGCACTCACACAGGTCTCATGTAGGAAAAAATGTCATCACAGCCGAACAGGTAGATGCCACCAGCCGTTCGGCTTTGAGGATGGGCCACCTTTTTGCACATCTTACCTCAGGAAAGTCTTTAATGCACACCTGTCATTATTCTTGAATTGTCTCTATGACATCAATATGAGACAAGCATCGCTACCCCTAATTTGAGAGACATAGAAATTAAGGTCCTAAAAATAATGTCAACATGCTGTAGGTCACAAAACAAAAAGGGGGAGAAAAAGGCTAACAACTGGCCATCCTGCCTCATAAACCAACTATATCTCCTAACCCAGCTGTTTCCTGTATTTTTTTTTCCTTTGATGTTTATTCTTGAAACTCCTGTGGTTTTTGTAATGGGCAAGAAGGAAGACTACACCATTTTGAATAATGCACATTGTACTTAACCTACCTCTGACTCTTTTTTCTATTTTTATACAATAAAGTTATTAATATCGATGCTACTATCTATGAAGATGACTAGAGTATTCACAAATGCAGCTTAGTAAATGTAACAACTATCTTATTATATAATGCTTTCTTAGAAATGCATACTATTAAATCACCCTTTAAAATCCCCACTCCCGTATAATAAATGTAGGCTCCCAGTTTGAGTGAGGGTGTTATACACATTTGAAGTCAGAGGATCACAGGCTCAGAGATCTAGCTGTGAAGAACCATGGAATCTAAATTCTGCCCTCCGAATAACCGAGCACCAGCTGGTGTTAGCTGATATTTGTCCTATTGACTCATTAGACACAAAGTCCCATTAACTCTGAGGCTCTGGGCTGCCTTCGACATGTCGGCCCGTTCTCTGCCCTCCATCCTGAGGGCAGCCCTACCTATACAAAGGTAATGAATGTTTTGGTGGCTATAAGCTCACAGGGACTAGAAGGAGAATCTTACTTGTAAGACTGGTCAGAGCTAACTGAGTAGCTGAGCTCATGTCTCCTAGACAGCTGAGTAGGAAAGGCCTCCCACAGAAATGGTGGGACAAAGAGGACCCCCGTCTTGCTCCGGGGAGGGAGCTGCTCATTCCTTGGACACTGCACTGGTCTATCCCACAGCAGCTCCGAGAGCCATCATTTTGCCACAAGCTGTGCAGTCCGGGCATCAGCGTGAGCCAGGCTGGGATAAAGAGGCCAGCTGTGAGCGGGTCTTCTCCTCTCATTTGCCAAGGGAAAAAAGATTAACAAGCATTCCCTGGCATGGGGTGGAGAAGCCATCAGAAGTTCTAAGACTAATGTGGCATCATTTTTCTTGTGGGGCTTGAGTGCTTTGGCATTCACAGAGGACTTGGACTCCCAAGTCTACCATGTTTTATGTATCTGTTCTCAGTATATTTCTGAGAGGTAAATAGAATGAAAGACTATACCTTTTTAAGGATTGAACAACTAGGTGTGTCTTTTCTCCTCCACCCAGGGAATTCTTCATTCCCCAAAATTCATCTCATGGCTAACTACCTCTAGGATGCCTTGTCAAATTCCCTACATAGTCTCCTGGAAGCAATGAGTCTCCTTTCTGTGTGCTCCCACAGCACCCTACACACCCCTCCGTGACAGTCCTGCCTGATGGTGTTCTAATCATTGGCTTTAACAGTCTATTTCCTCAGTAGACTGTGCTTTTCTCAGAGCAGGGGGCAAGTTTTCTTTATCTCTGTCGACCCTTCCCCTCCCCATCCACCTACTCTCTACCCCATTCTAAATCCAGTTTCAAAGACCGGCCCATCAAAGATACTGGAAGAACACAAAAGAAAAAAATGAAAGGAGGAAACTCAAGTGGTTCACCCAAAGTCATACAATTCAGCATCAGAGCTCCGACATTTAGTGAACCACTCAATTCTAAACTAAGCTGTCATCATGCTTATTTGAGTGTCCACAAAGAGTGACATATTTTTAAGAACGATTTCACTACTAAAGAAAGGAAGAACATATAGCCCAGGCCAGATAATTTTTAAGTATGATTAGACGATGGCTTATGGACTCCATCTATGCTTTAAATCAGGATCATTTTCAGGTCTAATGGAAATTACATGGTGGCTTTGGCTTCACAGGGAAGGAACTTCAAGCTAATCAGCCTTGGGAATGCCACCATCTGAGATGCCAAGGCAAAAACAAAGGAATGCAATCGATTAAGTCTCTCTTCAAGAACCTTCCAAGACTGCAAGGCTGCTGAGATGAGATGGGAGAGGAATCCTACCCACAGGCTTAATTGCTTTGCAAGAGGCCACAGCTGTTGTTGCAGGAAAGAGCAGGATAAAATCCTGTTTTCTTACTTTCAACTTTCTGCTGACCTTGTTTGAGATTGTTTCTGATCCGCCTGGTGTCCATGCCTATCTCAAGAGGTTCTTTATTTAGTGCCTTCTGTCTTGTCTTTGCTTTTCATTATATCCCTAGCACTTAACATAGTGCCTGGTACTTGCTTGGTAAATATCTGTTTGATAAATTTGTTAAGCCCCCAAAAGTAGAGCTTTAATAGAAAATGGTCATTCTCTGGCACACAAGAGAGATGCCCCTTCACTCTTTCTTTCTTTTCTTTTTTTTTTAAGATTTTATTTATTTATTTGACACAGAGAGAGAGATAGTGAGAGCAGGAACACAAGCAGAGGGAGTAGGAGAGGGAGAAGCAGGCTTCCCGCGGAGCAGGGAGCCCGATGCGGGGCTCGATCCCAGGATCCTGGGATCATGACCTGAGCCAAAGGCAGACACTTAATGACTGAGCCACCCAGGCGGCCCCCCCTTCACTCTTTCAAGCAACGTTTCCCTTGGCCCTTTTGCCAGAATACAGGAACATGAGGAAAGAAGTAGTGTGAAAAACATTTTTTGTCCAGCGTATATCTACATCTATTCAAATTCTCCCATGCACATTCCTTGACCAAATCAACTTTTGGAGGGGGGTCTGTTTTGTTTTGAGTTTTTTGCTTCTATAATGACAACCAATTCCTGAATAATTAATGACTTGTCACACATTTACAACCTCTTCTGGCCTTTGAAATCGCTAAAGTGACCCATGGACTAGCAGAAGAGAGGCACGATTGGACTTTGCCAGAAGTTGGGCCCATGGGGTAAGATCTAGAGAGTTATTGGCTTAAGTGGTGTTAAGCAGCCCCTGTGATTGGAAAATAAAAGGAAACAGAATCCCCCCAGAGAATCAAGAATAGCTAGGCCTCATCCTAAAATAAATAGGCCAAAGAAACATGGGTGGCAACAGCTTAATCCTCAAACCTGTTCTCCCCCTTTTATTTCACTTAAGTTTCCAAACATTTGCCTCTGCCTTCTTTCTGTAGCCTCAGACCCAAACATGTTTTAAGACTTTATGCAACGTAGGTTTGTCACCTTCCTTTATCTTTCGAGAAGAAATGTGCATTCTGTATGTACTTTATCAATATTAGTGATGAAAAAGCCCGGGGAGTTAATCCCATGACTAACGGCCATCAGTCCTTCCTGTTATCGTCCACCAAATTAAAATCCCTTCCAGTGACCACTTATTTTCCAAAGTCAAAACCTTAGGGTTACCTGTGCGTTTTTTGTTAACACTCTATTTACAGCCAAGGGGTTGCTTTGTTCTAGGAATATTTTAGGTCCTTTCCATGTTCTGCATATTGTTTTCCCTTCCATTTGTGAACCTTAGATTATTTGAAAGTTTCAGTGTCTCAGACTCATTTATACTTAACTCATAAGTCACTCAATAAGTACAAGTTGATGCCCACCGAGCCATTTTATATATCTCATTAAGAGTAATTGGCCCTTTTGCCGAGGATATGCAAACCAGAATACCAGAAGTTTTGATATTCAAAACATATAACATCTGAATGGGTTCCATACTCTGCAAAATTTCTCTCCTGCTCCTCTTACTCTTCCCCTCCCCCACACTTGCAGCAATAACTTAGAATTATGAAGCTGTTTATTTTGTGCCACCTACCCCCGAGTTACAATATGGGTGTGATATTTGAGCCCTAAAGCTGCCATTCAGA
Organism: Eumetopias jubatus; assembly: GCF_037043125.1. Classification (NCBI taxonomy): domain Eukaryota; kingdom Metazoa; phylum Chordata; class Mammalia; order Carnivora; family Otariidae; genus Eumetopias; species Eumetopias jubatus. The sequence goes on from NW_028274810.1 coordinate 7,488,160, forward strand.
ACCTAGAGCAAAGCCACCACTGTCAGTGGGTATCTACCAGGTGTTCTCGAAAATGCATCTGCTCCTTGCCTCAGGCCAGTTCTTTCACTGTGAGAAGAAAAGTGTTGGTTCCACAAAACAGCCCCGGGAAGTGAAGCTGAAATTGATTGAAGGAAATTACTCCGAAAATCTTGCTTCTCCACTCCTTTGAAGATAGGAGTCAATTTGCTTTCCTGCACCCAGGTGGTCTTCAGATGTCCTAAGTCAAAACACAGTGAGAATAGGATTTTCCCAAGTCTACCCCGACCAGTCTTCCAGGTCTCCGATCCTATACTGTGTGCGTGCCGCCATCCACCCAGTGACAACGACAGGGGCACACGGGCAGTGTGGGAGCTCAGTTCCTTTCTCCTGGTTGGAAATAGGCCAAGACTGTGAATGTTAATCACCCAATTCCTGTAAAAGGTACCACGGGGACTTTAATAAGCACAAATGGCCGGAGTCTCAGTTTTACACTTCATCTGTGAGACTTTGTCAAGGAGAGGTGGCAGTTCTAAACGAATATTTATGCAATCCCTCAAACCAGAAGTAGAAAGAGCCTTGCTGTTGTTGATCTCAGAGACTAGAAACTTGATGAAAGACGGGCTTTGAGCAATGGTTTTCCACTGCTTTTGAGGTCAGGGCTAAATATCAAACATTTCAGGGAGAAAATACCTGTCTTTAAATGTCTTCTCTGCCCAACTCTGTAGGCTCTCACGCATGCTGCTGCCACCCCAGGATTTGCAGTTCCCGTCTGGGCTGCTGGTCTCAGGAATACAGGCTTTCTTCTCCTTCCACTTCCTGCCTACCATGAAAACAGTGATGGCAGCACACGTTTAGGTCTTCTATCTCCTTAAATTACTTCATTATAGGTGGGGAAATTAAAGGGGTACAAACTCTACAGATAAACAGAGCAAGTATGGACTTGAACTTTGTCCTGCTTAGTTGTGTATCCCTAAGAAGTAGCTTCAGCTTGCTGAACTTAAATATTGTCATCTATAAAGTGTATCTAAGCCATACATTACATAATTATTAGCAGGATTAATTGACAAAAAATTAATGATGGGCTTTGTAAATTATGAAGTTATACAATTCATAACTTAATATAATAAATATAATATATAATAAATATATAATATATGTAAATAAATAATATAATTTATTATATATTATATTATTATAGCTATTTATGATTATTATTTGTTATGCAGAAGACTTCTAAGAGAGTATTTTTTTAAGGAATATGTTTCTTTTTTCCAAGTTTCTAGTATTATTACTACATCCAAGAAAGAGTTAGGGACTACCACAGTTCCCGCAGTGCTCAGAGGAACCAGGTAAAACCAATCATTTTCTTTGATCTGGTAAACATTTAGAGGAAGAGAGAGAAAATATTTTTGTATTGTTGGTGAAGTGATGGAGAAAACATTATTTATGCATTATAATAAAAATTTTAAAAGCTTGTTATTCACAAGGAAAAGATGACTTCAAATTCTAAATTTTTAAAGCAGAGACCTTTTAACAACAAAGAACAGGCAACCCCAGGTTTTTTCATGTTAAATACAGCCTCATCGAAATATAATTAATATACAAAAAACCGTACATATTTAATGTATACAATTTGATGTGCTTCGACATGTATGTACAACTTTAGGAAATAAATGCTCAGTAGAAGAGAGTTCAATTTGGTTTTGTAATAAAAAGACAGTAACAATGACTGATGGCGGTTAACTACCTGGGCTTTTTTTTTTTTAGGATTTATTTATTTATTCGAGAGGGAGAGTACAAGTGGGGGGGGTGGAGCAGAGGGGAAGGGAGAGGGAGAATCCTCAAGCAGACTTCCCGCTGAGCACAGAGCCCCACGTGGGGCTTGATCCCAGGACCCTGAGACTATGACCTGAGTTGAAACCAAGAGTTGGTAACTTCCAACTGAGCCACCCAGACACCCCTCCCTGGGTTTTTTCATCACCAATATTTATGAAATACATACAGAATGCACATTTTTTTTAAAGTTGACAAATCTATATTGACTGTTTCCATTAACAGTAGTTTTTGAGAGATGTCTCTTAGAAAATGATGTCTAATTTCTTCAACAAGTATTTTGCTTCCTTACTTAATAATTTCTTCATCTTGTTATCAACTCTCTAATTTAAAATGTTCTTGGGGCACCCTGGGTGGCTCAGTCTGTTAAGCAACTGACTCTTGGTTTCATTTCAGGTCATGATCTCATGGGTCATGGGATTGAGCCCCATGGGATTGAGCCCCAGGTCATGGGATTGAGCCCCACTCATCGGGGAGTCTGCTTGAAGATTCTCTACCTCTGCCCTTCCCCCCCCACGCATGCACACGCACACGCACATGCACACCCACTCTTTCTCTCAAATAAATAAATATTTTAAAAAATAAAGTAAATAGAATAAAATGTTCTTGCAAGTCTGCTTTGCAGAGAGTTTTCACCATGCCTGCAAAAATGATGTTCACACCACAAATTTTGTTTTGGCCTTGCTTACATTGCCACTTTCTCATTACTACTACGAATTTCTACTTCTGTTTCCACATTTTTAAAATTGAGAATCTAATAAAAGCAAGCATCCACCTACAAAACATTCCCTATAATCATAAAGTCATAGTAAAATAAATCCATAAATAACTAGAAAGTAGCATAGAAAACTTTGAGCAGCAGGATAAGGTCTAGAAGACATTAACTGATATAGTCCCTTTTCACTATAGTCTAAACAAAAGTCTAAATATTTTCAGTTGTTTCCTTAATGTCATTAGGCTTAGCCTGATTTCTGTAAGAACATAAGCCTTTTTTATTTGGATTCCTTGTCACTGAAGATGGTGTTAAGTATGTAGGAGTTTTCCTCATAAAGAAGGGGCTGTGTCCCCTTTATATTTCAAAATAATGTTTTTACCAAAGTTGGGGACTATATCAAAGGCCATTTGTCTAAGCAACAAAATTCTCAACCATCATTCAGAGAAATGAAATTGCAAGAAAATTTTTTTTTTAATAAAATCATCTGAAACATACCAAAATTCTTTATGCACACACCTATATTTTTCTTGTCATCCATTGAACAAATATAAAAAGAGGATGATGAGCCCTGTGAAGACAGAGCACAGTTGCGGGGGGGCAGGGTAGGAGAGAAGGTGGAGAGGAGAGAGGAGCAATTAGAGACAAAGAGTACTGGGAAGATCTCTTCTAAGGAGACAGCTGAGGAAAAAAGACCTGAAAAACATGAGAGAAAGAACAATGAAGATAATCCCTGAAAAAGCATGAGAGAGAGAGAGGAAGTGGCACATCCAAAGGCCCCGTGGCAAGAGGGCATATGGCATGTTGTAGGAGCCAAGAGAGGCCTGGGCAAAGGGGACAGATTAAGCAAGGGGGCATGGGAGACAGGGAGGTCAGAGAGGTGTCAGGAGGTTGGATCACATCACCTTTTTGGGTTGTGGTAAAGAGTTGGGATTTTCTCTGAGTGAGATGGGGTGCTAGTTAAGGATTTGTGGACATCAGGGAAGACTTGGATTTGTCAAGTTTGAAAAGTATCATTTTGGCTGCAGAATTGATATTCAGGGCAAGGATAGGAGAAGCAAGCTGCTAGAAGGCTATTGCACTAGTCCAAGGGACAAAGGATGATGGCTTGGACCAGAGGGGATGCCATGGAGGTTCTGAGGTGTGATTGGATTCTAGCTATATTGAAGGAGGAATCATCAGGGGACTGCTTTGAATTGGACGTGAGATGTGATAGGAAGAGAAGGGATAACCTTGATTCCAAAGCTTTACCCTGAGAAACTGAAACAATCTTAATGCAATAAGGAAGAATATAGGACAAGCAAGGTTGGAGGGCAGTTAAAAAATCAAGAACTGGGTTTTGAGCAAGTCAAGCTCAAAATCTTTATGGACCTGCAAATAGAGAACTCTAGAGTTCAGGGGATAATCAGAATTAAAGCTACAAATTTGGGAGTCATCAGTTTAGAGATGGTTTTCGAGGCCAAGAAACTGGAATGAGATTACCTAAGAGAGAGTGCAGTCAGAGAAGAAGTCTAAGGACTGAGTCCTGGAAACCCTACCATTAAAAGAGGTAGCAAAAATTGGGAGAAATAGGAAAAAAAAAAAAAAAAAACCAGAAAATGAGTGGCTAGACAGAGTTCAGAGTAACCAAACCAGAAAGAGTAAGCCCAGAAGACAAAAGAAGTCCTTCAAAAGAAACCATATCAGATATACTGAGTAAGAAGAGCATTGAGAAAAGCCCACTTTTGTGAGGTCACTGCTGAATTTAGAAAAGGTTGTTTTGATGGAGTGGTAGCACTGAAGGCCCCACTAGAGTTGATTCAGAGGAGTCTGAGAGGAGAATAAATGGAGACAGGGAATAGAGACCACTCCTTTGAGGAGGAGTTTTCCTGTAAAGGGAGCAGAGCTGGAAGGCAGTGTGAGGCCAAGGCAGAGTTTTGTTTTAACAATGGAATACAGTAGGTAAATAGCTTGTTTGTACGCTGACATCAATAGTTCAGTTGAAAGGAAAAATTTGATGATATTGGAGAAAAATGAAAGATTTGAGGAAAGAAGCTATATTAGTTTTCTGGGGCTGCTATAACGAAGTGCCACAGACTGGGTGGCTGAAACAACAGAAATTTATTGTGTGTTCTGGAGGCTAGAAGGCAGCCTCCTATTAGTTGGATCAGGTGTCAGCAGTGTTGTTCTTGCTGAGGGCCTTTCTTCTTGGCTTGTAGATAGCTGTCTTCTGTCTTCATGTGACCTTCCCCGTGTGCCTGTGTCCTAATCTTCTCCTGTTATAAGGACACCAGTCATACTGGATTAGAGCCCTCCCATAGGACATCATTTCATCTTAATTGCATCTTTATTTTTTTATTATGTTATGCTAGTCACCATACAGTACTTGATTAGTTTTTGATGTAGTGTTCCATGATTCATTGTTTGTGTATAATACCCAGTGCTCATTGCAATATGTGCCCTCCTTAATACCCATCACTATTGCATCTTTAAAGACCTTATTTCCAAATACAGTCACATTCTGAGATACTGGGGGTTAGGACTTCAACATATGAACTTTGGAGGGGCACAGTTCATCCCATAAGAGATGCCCTGGGATAGAAGAGAGGGAATGAGCTCAAGTGCATAAGTAGATGGTTTTAGGACATCCATAATAATAGCACAGAAGAAGGAGAATATGGAAACAGATATACATATTTTCCTAGGTTTCATGTTTTCTTCATGAAATGAGAAGCCAGGTAATGGCCAAGAGGGAAGTGGGAGGAGATCCTGGAGGTTTCAGAAAGAATGGTGAAGAGGTGATGCAGTTACGGGGGAGAGGAGTGGAGTGAATGGTAAAGGGAAATGGACTACAGATTTGCTGGGCAGCACTGAGGCCCACCTGCAGCCTGTGCTCATGCCTTAAATGTGACATCAGCCCATACGGTTGCGTGTTTTTCTCCCAGCTATGTTCAGCTTTTGGGGAATGATATGGAGTAGACAGTTTTGAATTAATTAGAGTTGTGGTTTTGCTAGACGAGTATCATAGAGGGAGAGAGGAACCAGTGAGCTGAATATGTGTATAAGGCCGGGACTGTAATGATGAACAACAGAATCCAAGGCAGTAGGAAAAGTGGAGATAAGAAAAGATGACTGACAGTGAAAATGGAGTATAACCAATAGCTTATAGCTTCCTGTGGAGTGGGGACTGTTGGAGACGGGAGACTAGCTGGAATGATTTAAATAGATGGGAAGTGCCCGTCATCAGGAGGAATACTTGAAGTGAGATCTGGAGGAGCTGCAGTTACTGGTAGTGACTAAGCTGGGGTAGAACTATAACAATGAGTGGTTGGGGCACCTGGGGGGCTCAGTTCGTTAAGCGTCTGCTTTCAGCTCAGGTCATGATCCCGGAGTTCCAGGATCAGGCCCCCCCATTGGGCTCCCTGCTCAGTAGGGAGTCTGCTTCTCCCTCCGCCCCTCACCCCACTCGTACTCTCTCTCTCTCAAATAAATAAATAAAATCTAAAAAAAAAAAGAAAAAAGAAAAAAGAATGAGTGGTTTAGTAAGAGTAAGAGGGTCAAAGAACCGGTTGTTCAGGGCATGAATTGCCCCAAAGGATTTGAAAATGTTGTGAATTATTACAGGAGTAGTTTTAAAGAGTGGGGCATCAGCAAGGTGCTAAAATATTTAGGGGATAAAGGGAGTGACCTAAAGTGACCAAGTGACCTGAATACACAGGAAACAGTAGTAGACATCAGAGCCTGAGAGCATGAACTTCCAAAGAGCTGGGTGGGGGACGGGGGAAGGAGAATGGTCCAGAAGAACCCGTGAAGAGTTATGCATGAAGAGTGGGGAGGCCAACTCAGGCACCCTGGGTGTAGGAAAGGAAACACACACTGCCTGAGAGAGCTATGGAAAAGTGTCCTCAGAGAAGAGCCAGGTTTGGGTTAAGATAAGAGAGTGAGGGGGTTGAAGATCAGGGGAATTTTGCTGTAGACAGTGAGTTCCAGAGGGCATGGTGAACTTGTCAGGGATTGAAGGGACCTGTGCCTCCAGGCCAGTTTGGGGGAGGAGAGTCTGGTGGCAAGGAATGAGCTGGGAGACTTCCTGACTGCCTGAGATACAGTGGTGTAGGGGGAGAAGAGATAAATCTTGACACTCTCTAATGCCCAGGTTGGGGTGGCCATGTTTGAGGTGGGAGACAGGAGCCTTTCATGGGGACAGGCTGTTCAGGTAGGCTAAGGGTGATGTGGCAATTGCCACCTGGCTGCTTTCCTAATAACAGTGCCAACTTGGGAGAAGGGGTGGGGGCGGGAGAGTCAGGTACTGGAGATATAAAGAAAGTCCTGCCATTAAGGGCAGAGAACCTATGGCAGACGAAGTGGGAGGAGACAGGGCATGTTCTATCTTAATCCTCATGGAACCACTGTATTCAGTACACAAACATGGAACTGCAATCCTCCTGAGCATAGATACTGGCTCCAAAGCATCAGCTGAGTGTGTGTAGAGGTGTGACAATACAGTGGTGAGGATAATTTTTAATGTGCATTGTTTGATCAATCATATTTTATGGGCATCCTTTGTCTGATGTTTAAGTACACATTATGAAGTCCTACCAGGAAATCATACCCAAGACAGAACTATGGGCATTTAGGACGATGCTGGAGAAGAAACATGAGATTTATTGTGAAAAGTACCTGTGCTCAAGGTCCGGTTTTGTCCCTGTCCCCCTTTCAGGCATAGGGCAAACTATCTAAATACTCTGAGATCCAGTTTAATATTCTGGAAAATAGAGTTAGTAGTATCATTGTTGTGGGTGGTTGTGAGGGTTGGTTGTGAGGGTTAATTCATATAATGGGTATCAAAATGCTAAATATTAAGTATTGTTACTAAAATGATGTTATGAAGCAAGATCATAGATGCATAAGCTTTTCGCTTAGAAATGGACATAAAAGGGGCCCCTGGGAACCCTCCTACAGTGTTGGTGGGAATGCAAGCTGGTGCAACCACTCTGGAAAACAGAATGGAGGTTCCTCAAAAAGTTGAAAATAGAGCTACCATACGATCCAGCAATTGCACTACTGGGTATTTACCACAAAGATACAAATGTAGGGATCCGAAGGGGTTCGTGCACCCCGATGTTTATAGCAGCAATGTCCACAATAGCCAAACTGTGGAAAGAGCCAAGATGTCCATCGACAGATGAATGGATAAAGAAGATGTGGTATATATACACAATGGAATATTATACAGCCATCAAAAGGAATGAGATCTTGCCATTTGCAACGACATGGATGCAACTGGAGGGTGTTATGCTGAGTGAAATAAGTCAATCAGAGAAAGACATGTATCATATGACCTCACTGATATGAGGAATTCTTAATCTCAGGAAACAAACTGAGGGTTGCTGGAGTGGTGGGGGGTGGGAGGGATGGGGTGGCTGGGTGATAGACACTGGGGAGGGTACGTGCTATGGTGAGTGCTGTGAATTGTACAAGTCTGTTGAATCACGGATCTGTACTTCTGAAACAAATAATGCAATATATGTTAAGAAAAAAAAAAGAAGAAGAAGATAGCAGGAGGGGAAGAATGAAGGGGAGTAAATTGGAGGGGGAGACGAACCATGAGAGACAATGGACTCTGAAAAACAAACTGAGGGTTCTAGAGGGGTGAGGGGTGGGGGGATGGGTTAGCCTGGTGATGGGTATTAAAGAGGGCACATTCTGCATGGAGCACTGGGTGTTATGCACAAACAATGAATCATGGAACACTACATCAAAAACTAATGACGTAATGCATGGTGATTAACATAATAATAAAAAGTTAAAGAAAAAAAAGATCCTAGATATGTCCACAGGGAAACAAAAGGGGGGGGCGCTGGGTGGCTCAGTCGGTTAAGCAGCCGACTTGATTTCGGCTCAGGTCAGATCTCAGGGTCCTGAGATAGAGCCCTGTGTCGGGCTCCACGCTTAGCAGGGAGTTTGTCCCTCTTAAGGATTCTCTCTATCCCTCTTCTGCCTCCTACCACTTTCATTCTCTCCCTCTCTCACACATAAATAAACCTTTTTAAAAAATGAAATGGACATAATAATTGAGATTTTAAGCCTCACTTTGCTCAGCCTGGGAACCCATTTCTAAGTCCCCTGGCTGGGGAGACCTCCAAGACTAGTTGGATCTGCTTCCATCTGGGAAGTGGCAGTCATGAGGCGTACATGTTAAGTACCTTGGAATTTATTAAGATGAGAATTTAAGTTGCTCTTCTGCAGCATCTTCCAAGAGAGGTCTCCACTAAGAACTGACTTGTCTCTAGACTTCTTGCTATGTGCAATAATGACATCTTAATTGGTTTTTTAAAAAGGTAACATCAACCAGGTGCTTCCCTGCAGTTGAATTCCTTGAGTGGGATCACCTTAGCAATTTGTTGTGCATGTGTGTGTGCGGGTATGTGTTTGAGTGTGTCCATGTGAAACATACATACACACGACTTGGGCTCAAGCAGCCCTGCCAGGACTGGGAACTCATAAATGAGAGCATAACTCTAAGAAGCACATCTCAGGGAAATGGTGGCAAATGATGATAATTTAACTTTTGCCTCACCTTAAATCATCAGCCCAGCACAGCGTTACTTCCATAGAGAGCTGGGTTTGTAGTGATTACTATCCACCTTTTTGATATTCCACTTGGTATTTTTCTCCTATAACTGGGAACTGGAGAAAACTTCCAATTTTTCTCCAACATTAGAACAGGTCTCTTTTAGTGTAGCTCTATCGTGCAAGCCTATAGGCATCCAACACTTCTCCCCCAAAAGGGGGAGTGATTCAGTGATGCTTAATTTGCGTTCTTGGATATCCTGCTAAAATATAAATTCATTGAAAGCAAAAGAGACTGCGTTGTTCAAATTCCCATAGGGAATGCTTAACAAATATTTCTGCCATTTAATTCACTTTAAAATGTGATCTATCAATAGAGGATCATTTCTGATCTTGTCTCCCTAAAGAAAGGAGTGCAAATCTATAGAGCTAAAAATGGACCAAACCAAGGGTTAAGTTCTCACAAACCTCTGGCTCCTGTAGATTCTAGAATCTGCTCTTGAAAAACTATGGCTATTCAGCATGAATATACCATGAATATGCATGCTTTTTATGCCCTCAAACCCTGGGAAACAGGGTCCTATGACAAGCTCACTTGCTGGTGGTCACTTTGTAGACACAAGCTCCTGCACGTCCCTAGAACTCACTGAAAATCTCTAAAAATGTCAGAACTGAGACTCACAACTATGCGCCTTGGTTATTTAGCTACCAATAAAGATGACTATTGAATCACAGACCTGTACCTCTGAAACAAATAATACATTATATGTGAAGAAGAAGAAGAAGAAGAAGAAGAAGAAGAAGAAGAAGAAGAAGAAGAAGAAGAAGATAGCAGGAGGGGAAGAATGAAGGGGGGGTGCAGTGAGATCGGAGGGGGAGACGAACCATGAGAGACGATGGACTCTGAGAAACACACTGAGGGTTCTAGAGGGGAGGGGGTGGGGGGATGGGTTAGCCTGGTGATGGGTATTAAAGAGGGCACATTCTGCGTGGAGCACTGGGTGTTATGCACAAACAATGAATCATGGAACACTACATCAAAAACTAATGATGTAAAAAAAAAAACAACAAAAAACTAATGGTGTAATGTATGGTGATTAACATAACATAATAATAATAAAAAAAAAAGATGGCTCATCTCTGCCCCACCCCATGCCTGTCCTGAAGGGTGCTGTGCTGGTGTCTTCGTCAGCAAACTCGTCAGTTTGGTGCCGCCGTCTGCCTGAGCAAGGGATAGAAATCCTATCCTCCTCCCAACAATCCGACCCTGTCCCTCATAACAGCTGGTATGGGGCTGCCCCCTGGAGGTCTAAGAAAGCCTGTTGCTTTAAAGGCAGGCCAGAGGATCTAACCAGAGGCAGTGCAGATACCAAATCTGGAACAGGTCATCTGACCATCTAGTCCAGACCCCTCACAAAGGAGAAGAGTGAGTCCTCAACATTGCAATGGAATCAACCCGCACAGATGCAGTCATTTTCAGAGAGTCTGCCCAGCAATGCCAGACAGTGGGATCCATGGGGAATTCCTCACCAGGGAACTTACTGCAGCTGAGACTGGGAAAAAAAATGGCTTTATGTTTATCAATATGCAGATGGTTCAGGCAGATCATGTCTTGATGGCAATAATTGCACACCTCCTGTGGATAAGACAATGAGCTTAGCATTATCCACTAGGCATTTGCTAACCCGTTAATACCAATATGCCTACATTCTGGAAATAAATGATCTGAAGTAGCTTCTCAGCTTTCTGGTGCTAGGACAATGATTGTGTTTGAAAGTAACAGCGCTCCGACCTCTCTTTAAGCAGGCAAATGCTGGTGTCACCAAGTGACGGGCTATGTTCTCTGTTCCTCTACATAATCAATTTCAATCCCTTAGCACTGGCTTGCTTCCCCAGACTCTACACTCTGGGGTCAAACCAGGTGTGATCCTCACTGGGCTGGGCACTTGCTGAACATGTAGGAATGAGTGTACGAGGCTGAAAGAGTAAATGTTGATGAGCGTGGACCACCCTGAATTATCTCACTGCACCTGAAACTCTGTACAGTTTGGGGGGACCGCCTTACAGCTTCCTTCTCTTGATACAGTGAAAAGTCAACCAAATATGATATAAAGAGTGATCACGATATGTTATTAATTAGGGGAAAAGCAGATCACAAAGCCATCTGATAATAGTTGAGAAGACAAAATTATGTGTCTAAGCCCAGAAAAGCTGGCATGTTGGGAGACTAGGATGTTCTCTGTCTGGGAGGATAATGATTGATTTTTATTTCCTCTGAGAAAATGAAGAAAAACAAAAGGAAAAGAAAGTACAATACTTACTGGAATCCTGGTCCTTCTCAATTGGTGGTTTGCAATCAAAACAAGCATAAAAGCGAGGGGAAAGAGAGGTGTGGGCTTGTAACTGGTACGTATGAGATTCTTATTCCCCTACAGAGGAAAAAAAAAAGATTAAAGATTTGTTATCATTTCTTCTCTAAGCAACAAGCATACTCTTGAAGCAGTTTTGAAATAGCTAAAATTCTGTGTTTTTTAAGATATAAGTTGCTGGCCTCTATTTCATATTGACTAAGCTGAAAGTTGTCCAAATTCCTTTGAATAAGAGATTTAAGGATGAGGGCCATCCCACTTTGAGAGGGAGATTTCCCTTCTCAGTGGAGCTAAGCGGTATTTTTAAAATATCTGGCTGGATCTTAAAAGTCATTCATGACAGGTGATAATTGATTACACATTGAATTTTGCCAGAACTCTAATGTCATTGGCATATAGAGACACAGCATTACCACAGTGCGTATGTGCAGAGGACTGGAACACAAATAGAGGGCTTCATAAATTAAATTTAATGTTTCATGGCTCTTCTTTAAACAAAGTAGGTGTAGAAATTATTTTAACTTAAAATTTATTTCTGTGCAAAATAAAAACCAGTCTCTGGGTGTCGATGTGGGGCAAGAAAGCAGAATTTAAGATCATGTATAGAGCTGAACATTAAAGAAAGGAGAGATATTTTCATATCATAAGGAAAAAGTCAAATATTGAAATTTCAAATATTTTCAAACAAAATAAGGACAATAGTGACAACAAAAACATACACACACACACCCCACTAAATGGGAAAGTTGTCAGTGGGTAGCTTTTTTAATTGGATAAACGGATCTGTGCATCTCATTTTAAATTTCATATAGTCATTTCAATTTTATTAAAAGGTCCAGGTCCTTCAATTTTTGCTAATATGCTTGAAGAGAGAAGAAATTGAAGATACATGAGGAAATTCAATGACTTCGAGTGAAATTCAACCCTCATATTTAAGACATTTGCAACTTGTTTAAAATTTTTTGATTTAGCATTCTACCCTCTAGAGCAGAAGTGACAAGCCAACAGTTTTTTCTCCTCCCACCTTCCAAGGAGGATCCTATGTTGCATTGCTTGACAGTTGAGCCCTTATGGTCCCAAGCACAGTCACAAGCCCAGATGCAGAACTTAAGAAGCAGAGAATGCTGTGTAGGTCATGCTACATGAGAAAAAGCATTATGTTAGCCTGAGAATACAGAAAAGATCCAGAAAGTGGAAAAAAGAGAGTGAGAAAGGGGCCAGTGATGAATTAAATAGGAGAGCCAGTTGGTCTAGAGTTTTGTAGAGAGAAATTTCGGGAAGTTTTCTGAATTAAAAAAAAAAAATTCTCTTTTGCTACTGGTTCAAGAGACATTCAGTAGGAGCTTTTTATTATATTTCAGTGCTTTATAGAGTCATATTTGTGACATTTAGAGATATTGCACAGTGCCTTTAGGCACCCAGATTTACTTGGATTACAACTGTATTATTTAATACGTCCTAGGACTACGCTTAGTCTTCCCAGTCAGATTGTACATTTGAAAAGATGTTTTGGACTATTTTTGCTAAATTCATGATCCTCAGCTTGCAGGACACACTGAAGGGCTGTTTTTTTTGTTTTGTTTTGTTTTTATTTATGTGTGTATGTATGTATTTATGAGAGAGAGAGAGAGCTTGAGAGTGGATAGCGGCGGGGGGTGGGGGGAGGTGTGGAGAAGCTGAGGGGGTGCAGAGAAGGGAAAGAGACAAGTAGACTCTGCAAGTTCAGAGCCCCATGCGGCTAAATCTCAGGACTCTGAGATCTTGACCTGAGCCTAGTCAGATACTTAAACCAACTGAGCCATCCAGGTGCCCCTGTTTTTTTGGTTTTCCACTAGTGAAGACTCACTGCATTTGAAGGTAATTCTCGACCTACCCAAAGTTCAGGGTTTGGACCTTTAAAATCATGAGACGAAAGACATCACACCTACATACTTATTGCAGAACTTGCCTATGAGGACTCCAGAAAGAATCTATAAGTCATCAATAAGATATTAGAGAAATTACTTGCAGCAGCAGGTACACTACCCTTTTCTGTCTTGCACTATGTCAAAGGAAACTAATATATTTGGATTTATTACCAATAAATCTAAAGTCCTGTTATTTTTCTGCCCTATTCTTGACCTCAAACTTGAAGGTCTGTAACTATAACTTACATGACATCAGATAGAATCATTCTGGGAATAAGGCCATTTCACTGCTCCCTACATTAAAAATGTCATGTCACATGATCATTCTAACTCTGCAGTCCCATGAGCATATAGCTGTGAGTATACATTAGTGTCAGTTTATCACCACATAACCTATCAGTTCAGGAACAATGATCTGTCCACCGTGTGCAGTGCTGTGTGAGAAAATTGCAGAGAGATGTTCTTATCTCCACATTTAAGGAAATCATTCTCCAGTAAACAGAGCCAAACACTTGGTATTTCTGTGTCTTAAGTCCCTCATCTATTGATTCTTTTTATCCATATGAGCATTAAATATATACATTGTAATGAGTTATTGTTTAAATAGTATCTCTTACTTTCAGGGTATTTTTTATAAGCACCAACACCTCTGGACAATTAATTTCCATTTCTATAAGTTGTTTATAATATGCAGCATAGGCAGTCACCAAGATAATAATGCGCATTTCTTTGATGTGCCTCAGTCTGCACATCTGCTTCAGCTCCTCTACCAGATGTTCGTATTTATTTATATTCTTTGCTTAAGTTTTCAAGATACTTCTGCTCTGGGGAAAGACATATTAGTACAATAAACTATCTTATACAGAATGTCAAGATAGTGTGGTCACCAGAATTAAACATAACTACCTCAGTCAACCAAAAGTGATATGATTCTAGAATTTTGAGTGCACACTTATGATGAACTCTAAAATCCTTTCTTAATTCATATTTTAGATCTTAGTGTTACCGAAGTATTCACTGGCAGAATGCAAAGTCGTCTTTTTTTAATTGTTTCTTTTCTGCAAATTGTCTAATATAACCTACTCAGTCCTAACTATCTGTGATCATTTAGTACCTATAACTATCTGAATCACCTCTAAAATTATTTCCATAGCAAATAATTCCAATAGTTTATATGTATTGTGACAGGCACATGCTGTCTACTTTATGAACCTCTCATCACATCCTCACAACAACCCCACAAGACAATTGCAGTTATAATCCCTATCTTACAGATGAGAACACTGAGGCTCCATGAGATTATATTTTTGGTTTGACAGAACAAGGAATCAAGCCTAGAACTGCCTAGCTCTCTCCTAACTTCTGTGCTATCATATCAAATAGAATGATTTTATCCACAAATCAGATTTATGTTAATAGATACAATCAGAAAATAAATACCTTGCTACACCTCCATGTAAGAACTTTCTTTGGGCTGTGTAGAATTTCAGGTGGAGGGAGGCCAGCTGATGGAGACTTGGATAGGACAATGGACTGGTTCCCCAGGGCCCAGTTCTCAAGCTTATGACACATACTTTTGGGACAAAGCAGTGCATCTTCCTGGAGCATTAATCTTTCCTCAACAATAAGTAGTTTAAAACCATTAATTTTTATTAAAACAATGGATATGTTATGGAACAAATCAAGAAAAATGTGCTTTAATTTTTAAATTAAAAGTGAGATTTCCAGAAGCTTCCTCTTTCTGGGAGAATTGCTCCAGGTCTCCTGGGAGTCAGGCACTTCCTCCCTCTGCTCAGGGTGTATAGACCCACAGCTGTAGGAGCAGGGACGCCCTTGAAAAGTCTGAAGCAGGTTCTGGGGTGCATTTCATTCTAGTGACAGTTTGGAAGATGGATATGAAGGAAGCAAAACCAGAAGCAGAGGAAAAGTTAGAGAGCCTGAATATAAGGGCAAAAAGCAACATACTCGGCCATTTCTCTCTCTCTCTCTCTCATACACACACACACACACACACACACACACACACACACACACACACACACACAACTTGAAAAATGAAGATGTAAAAGATTTAAAGGGCACATGTCCAAATATCTCATTCACTACCCCCCACCCCTCTCTTCCTCTTCACACTAAACCTTGGCCACATCTGTGTGTGCTTGGCCTGGTTTGCTCATTTAACCTGCCTTACACCGCAGAGCCCCTCCAGCAATGACCCTAACTAAACATTTTCACACTCTGGGCAGATTGCCATGGTCATTTGGTCACAGCCAATTATGTTTCTGGGCAAGGCCTGAAGAAGTCTGAGCTGTCTGCATAATGGGGCTCTCTATAGTCCGATGGGGTCACATGTTAGGAGAAAGAGCATTTCATGGAGGGAAGGAATGTTTTATTTTTTCTTTATCTTATTTTTTTCTCCTTTTCAGCTGATGACTGTTGTTTCAGGATGTAGTGACTTCCATTGGTGAGAGAGATTTATTACTTACTTCCCGGAGAAAGCAATTTTCTCTCAAGTGTGAACATTGAGATGGGGGAATCCAAAAAAGTCACTAATTTTTTTACTTTTGTAACTTAGAAAGAGAAATTTAAATCTGCCCAATTTTCCCCTCTCCTCAGGAATGAGCACTGATACGCTCTCAAAACCGCAAGGCAGAGAGGGCCCCTGTGCTCCTTCTCGGCAGTCAGAGTCCATAGTCTCCAGCTGCAGCAAACAGACTCTGTAACCACAGACTAACACAAGTTCTTTAGTGACTTTGGAAATCCACTGCAGCAAAGGCACGGCAACACAGCTGCTCAGTATCCCAGCCTCCATCACATCCCAGTGATGGGTCCAAAGATGTGCTTTTTTTCTTGTAATGGTTTTACTAAAGAGGGGCAGGGGACTCTCAGTGTCCCCTCGGCCTTCTTTTCTCACTATACCAGCCCCTCCCCCCAACCCCATCAATTTCATCCATTCTCCTGGCTCTTCTGTATCACTGTATCCCTTGCGGGGAAGGTGCCTGACCGGCCCATCCATAGCCACACCCATGTCTCTCTGAAGAGCACCAACCCATACAGCAGCCATCTAACAGACTTGTCCCCTCAGAGTTCACACACCACAAGTCAAAAACTGAGCTCATCGCCTCGCCTCTCAACCCTGTTCAATCTGGAGTGTTCCACATTTCAGGAACCGGCACCATTTCCCACTCACTTTCTCTGACCAGGATCCCTGAGCATACTAGTTCTCTCTCTGAACACCCAACTCACTCAAGGAGTCACCCAGTTCCAAGTTGTTCTGACTCTTCAACATTTCTAGAGGCTGTTTGGTTCACTTCTCCCCATCCCCATTTCCACCACCACCCAACTGGTCTGTCGGCCCCCCGTCTCTTTCTCTATATAATTGCCTATCCCTATCTCCACATGGCTGCTAGAGGGAATATTCTAAAAAGCATGTCTAGTCATACCACTCCCTTTTCACGAAAAATAATCCCTAACGGATACCTGTTAGCCTAAGTAGCAAGTTCAAATATTTTATTTTTATAAGACATTTCACAAACCAGCCCTATTTACCTCTCACCTTTCCCATCTGTGACCTTAACTCTGCTCCCAAATCTAGACACACTAAGGCACTTGAAGGTTCCTAAAGTTCTGTCTCTTGCCCCTAAGCCTTTGCTCCTGCTGTTCTCTTTGCCTAGAACAGTTTCTATTGTCTTCCTTATGGCTAAGTTCAAACCTACTCCCAGATTACACACTCATGATCCTGGATGAGGGTAAGTGTCTGTGCACAGCCCTGCACACCTCTGCTTAACTCTGCCCCTCTTGCTCCACCCTCGTTTCAGCCCCACAGATACTCAATAGCTCTTTCTTCCTGAGCCCTGTTATCTTTCTTCCTCAAAAATGGATTCGGTGCCTATCCCGTGTCCTCCATTTGTACTCACCTCCCCCCCCCGCCACTGTAGCATTTATTTCTGTGTATTGTAGTTGCCTTTTTAATTGTTTGTCTTTCCTTTTAAGCAGTAAGTTCTTTGAGGGCAGGGACCTTATATTTACTGTCCTTGTCATAGTGCTTGATATGTAGTAGGCAGTTAATGTGCATTGCATAAATGAATATATGATGACATGCCCGTAGAATTAAAGAAAATTTGACTTGGGAGGGACCCCATAAATCATCGGGCCAAACCCCTTATTTTACAAATGAAGAAATTGAGGTCAAGAAGGTCAGGGCAAGACCATTTCTCAGAATGACATAAGCTGGAAAAGCATCCCAGTATCTTATTTTTAGCAGATATCAGTTGCCAGTGCAATGAAACATAAGCTATTCACCAATGATATTTAATATTCAAGCCAAATAATGTAATATGTCAACCAAAATGACTTTATAACTCCTTATAAAATAAAATAAGTTTTTATGAAATAGTTTTAAGTCAGTATGTAAGCACCTCCCCCCTATACCACCCACATTTCACAGTTGAAACAACTGAGAAAATGCCAGAAAGAACGAGTAGAAATGCAACTAGAAAGAAGAGCGTCTACGAATTTGTGATACTATGTAGCTAAATGAGCCCTCTCCTTCAACTTGTGGAGAAGAGGGGACCGTTGGTGTTTCTAGTCTCTTGGAAACTTCTCCTCCGTGAAGTTCTTAGAGCTTATGACTATTGTGAGAAGCGGGGATTGTCATGAGTGTGCAGTCAAGGCGAGGAGTTTCTTATAAATGGTACTTATTTTTGTATGTGGAAATATAGGTAATATATTAAGGAATTAAATCCTTCATATTTAGGGCCCTCAGACAATTATACTAAATATTCAATAAAATGGTAATTCATTAGGCTTTTAAATTTGACATCAAACTCCTAGCAAATCAACTTTGAATCTCTTCGCTTCATATTCATGAAGAAGGATAGTGGTGAGAAAGGGGAAAGAAATACGTGGAAAATATTCTTTAAAAAAATAAAACAGGGGCTCCTGCGTGGCTCAGTCGGTTAAGCGTCTGCCCTCAGCTCAGGTCATGATCTCAGGGTCCTGGGATTGAACCCCTCCCCCCCCTGCTCAGCAGGGAGCCTGCTTCTCCCCCTCCCTCTGCCTGCCACTCCCCCTGCTTGTGCACTTGCGTGCTCTCTCTCTGTGTGTGTGTCAAATAAATAAAATCTTAAATAGTAATAATAAAATAATAAAACAGTTTTTGGGGAGAAGGATACTGAATTGAGTACCTTCCCCAGGTTACATTCAGGCAAGTAGCAAAGTCAGAATAAAAGCTTCCTTATCAGCAGCTCCCTTGAAAATCTGAAAAGCACAGAGGCCTTCAAGGTGTGATGGACTACTTGTCGAAGATGCCTCTGGCATTGTTATCCTGTTCAAAGGTAATAGCTGAGATAAAATGAGCTCCGGATTCTTGTTTAGGGGATGCTGTCAGAAACATATTTTACTGCTTTATTATATGATTTAGAGAAAACCGTATCTAGCAGAGTGTCTCTCTACCAAATTTTCTCCTCACAGAAAATGGGAAAGAATTAGGGCTGTAAGGGGTTCTTATTTACTAAAGGCCCTCCTTTCCCATTTCCTACTCCCCACCTTGAATCTCTCTGCAGAGACTTGAAACCAGGGGCACGCTGGCAAATGTTTAGCCGCCAGTTTGCCAGGGCTGGGGGGTAGAATGACACGATTATCAGCCTTGGCCAGTTTCTGTGGAGTGAATACTCCCACCAGAGTAAACCACAAGTTACCAAAGCAACATCACTGAATGCAAAGTTGGGGGAAAGGGCGCACAATCAGTGGTCCAAAGCTGCTCCGAGCCCACTCCAGCACACCGCTGCTTGAAAGCCTGGGACTGACCAGTGTAGCTCCTGCCAGAGCAAGTTTGCAGACTTCCTTGCTTCGAACCCAAATTCCTCAGTATTAGTCATGATTAGCTAGGTTATGCCACATAACAAATTAGCCGTGAAATCTCAGTGGCTTAAAACAGCAAGGGTTTACACTTCATTCATGATCTATGTCCAGCATGGGTCCATTGTGGGATGGTACTTTGCTTATCAAAATTACTCAGGTCTTCGACTGCTGGGGGCTTCACCATCTGGAAAGTGCTGGTGGCAGAGAAGGAGAGCCTGGAGATTTGCACATGGGCTTTTCACCATCTCAGCTCACATTTCATTAGTCAGAACTAGTCTCATGGCCCCACCTAAATGCAAGGGATTTGGCAAGGGCGAGGGAACAGATGGAATGTTTGGTGAGTACCACTGTCTCATCAGAGCCGTGATGATTTCAGCAGGCAACCTTGTTTCTGGATGGTCCAGGACACACCACATGGAGGGGATCCAGTCAGCTGAAGAAGAAACCAAGGACCTGACTCAATACCTTGGGAAAGTCAGAAGTTCAGCAAGAATCTTCAAGGGATGATTTTTTTTTTTTTTTTACTGCTAATAAATATTCATGTGTCAAACCAGTTGTTCTTTGACTGGGAAGGAGACTTCCAGCTCAGCAAGAGTGCCAAGCAGGCTTTACTCTGGTTCTCTTTCACACTTGAGAGATGCAGCACCTGATTATGAATTTGCTTGTCTAAACAATAAAGTAGCAATCTGAGGTTTTTCTGCTTGAGTCTGAAGCCCAGGGCCCATTTCCTGCAGCATAGAGCATTCCTGGGAGGAGGCAGCTCCTCAGAGTCCCTTAGATCCAGGGAATGTCTAAGACTGGAGATGGGGGGGTTGTGGGCTCCCAGGGACTCTTGCCTGAAACTACAGCCTTTCATTTCAATTCAACAGATGTGTATTTTGCACCCAGTGAGGACCAGGTGTGGAGGCTTCCTCTAAGGCTCCTACAGAAGAGAGGGCATGAGGTTCCTCAAATTCTTCCACTGTTTCTTGCAAATCCTAGCTCATTAGACACGACATCACTGTAACCACCTCTCTTCTGAAAGCAAAGGGCTATGAGCCCAGGGCTAGGAAAATGCCCTCAGAAAGGTACCAGAGGAATGTGATTGCAGTCCTCACTCAACCCCTAATTCATCACTGGCACTTGGACAATCTCTTAACCTCTTGTGTCTCCATTTCCTCATCTACAAACTGGGGGAGTTGGGCTAGACCTATAGTTTTCACACTTTCTCTGTGAAGCCCTTCAGGCATAGATCTGCATAAGCAGAGAGAAGCTTGGGGGTAAGGCCCCACGACACCATTCTAACTTCCAACCAGGGCCTATTTTTTAAAAATTATTTTTTATTTTTTTATTATTATGTTCAATTAGCCAGCATATAGTACATCATTAGTTTTTGTTGTAGTGTGAAGTGAATTCATAGTTGTGTATAATACCCAGTGCTCATCACCACATACGTCCTCCTTAATGCCCATCACCAGGTCACCCCATCCCTCCACCTCCTCCCTTCTGTAACCCTCAGTTTGGTTCCGAGTCTCTCATGGTTTGTCTCCCTCTCTGATTTCTTCCCGTTCAGTTTTCCCTCCCTTCCCCATTATTATTGTTTTGGGTTTTTTTTTTTTTTTTAGATTTTATTTATTTATTTGACAGTGAGAGAGATAACAAGAGCAGGAACACAAGCAAGGGGAATGGGAGAGGGAGAAGCAGGCTTCCCACGGAGCAGGGAGCCTGATGCGGGGCTCGATCCCAGGAACCCGGGATCACGACCTGAGCCGAAGGCAGAGACTTAACCACTGGGCCACCCAGGTGCCCCCATTATTATTATTTTAGAGCAGATTTTTGTTATTTTTCAAAGGGGTGTCATTGCTTCATCCGGGTTCTTAAGAA
This sequence comes from Eumetopias jubatus, assembly GCF_037043125.1. Taxonomy (NCBI): domain Eukaryota; kingdom Metazoa; phylum Chordata; class Mammalia; order Carnivora; family Otariidae; genus Eumetopias; species Eumetopias jubatus. Next base: position 7,509,255 of record NW_028274810.1, read on the forward strand.
GATGTTTCCCATACTATATTTTAATTTTAAAAAGCCCTGGACTAACCCGAGTGCAGGAGCGCGCTGGAGGAATGAACATGGCTGACACTTGCGTCCCAGGGAGTAAGGCTGCCCGGTGGCCCGCGGGCCACTCTGCCGGGATGCTGCCCTTCCTCAGGCAGACGGCTAGCCAAGCTTCCAGTTCTTCCTGGAAGAAGAACACTCGCCCTGCCCAGGCTTCCACGAGTGCAGCCCGAGTCAAGCCTCTCCACCTGACCCTGCCAGCACGTTAGAGAGTGCCCCGGACCAAGACAGCAGTATGCAGAGTAATGGGCAGTAGGACTCCCCCGAAGTGAAGGTAGCAGACCTCAGCCGGCACAGAGAGCGTGTGGTTTGGACTCTTTCCATAGACTCTTAAATCATACAAGAATTTTCACTCATCTTCATCTGGGAGGTCACAACATGACTTTCCTCTAATGAATTCTTTACATTGGCAGCCCTTCTGTTTTTCTGCCTTCCTCCGCTGGTTCCTCACTTCCGCCTCTACCCTCCTCCCTTGCTCTGAGCGGCTTTCGCTCTCTGCCGGTCTCTGCATGAGAACATGTGGAAATACTTTTCCTTGATTTAGGCCTGGAATTTGGTCTACACCTGTGTAGGCCCTTAAGTAATGGCCCAGCAGGCGTTTCGGCGAGGTCGTGCTCCAGAAGGGCTCTGTGCACACACTCGCGCTCACTCCCTTGCAGGCACGCCGGCACCTCTCCTTTCCCCAGGTGTGCGGGCACCTCCATATGTGGCTCCACACAGGCTGGTTTACTATTCAGGGCTCCAGGGATTACGCCTCAGAGCATGATCTCCTACCCCGGGATGCTCTTCTTCCAAAAGCCTGCAGCCTCCAAAGAAGAACAGAGAGAGAGACTTTTTGTTTGGCAAGCACTATCCTGACTTACTCTTGCGAAGTTGTCATTTGCTCAGAGGAGTCAAGGAACCTGCTCAAGGTCGCAGAGCCAGGAAGTGGCGGAATCGAGATTTAAAGACAGACCTTATTTCAAGTTCGACATTCTCCCTGCTTACCAAGCCATAGCTCTTTGTTTTTGGAGATAACCACCCTATCATTCCTATAAACCCAGGTACTGCACTAGGTGACCTCTAGACACTGTCACCTTTTTACAATAGCCCAGCAAAGTGGGTTCTAGTTTAGTCAGCTTACAGATTTTATGGAAATGGAACTCATAAAGTTATGTTGCCCAAGATCACATGGCCAAATGCAGAAATGATCTTGATGCTTTCTGCCCCAAATCTATCGGTTACTTTCCATTAATTTTCAAGAATAAAAAGCTGCTCCAAGCTTTCCATGCTTTCAGAATAAAAGCAAATCCTCATCTTAACACACCAGGCCCATCACAATCTGGTTTCTGCCCACCTTTCTTTCTGCTCCCCCACTGACCCCGATCTTTTCTATCCTTTGGAGCGCTTTTTGGTCCTGGAACTACTGTCTAACAATCCTATGTGCATCCAATGTGCTGTCCCCGCTTCCATTTTCATCCACTTTTAACTTCCTGCCACTCAGTTCGTGACCCCTTTTCTGGGAAGCGCTCTGTTCCCACATGCCCACTACCAACCACTTTGTCACCAAACCAGGTGTGAGTAATGGTCCTGTTGCTCTTGCAACATCTATGACTGTCTAAACCGAAACACAGAACACACCATGCTGTCATTGTCTATCAAATTAAAGCCTCCACAAGACCCCTGCCCTCCTTGAGATATGGAACCCATAACTCTTATTCCTAAAGCTTACAAAATACCTACAACAAATTAAAGAAAGTTTGTTGAATGAATGAAGGAATGAAAAATGGAAAGGAAAAAAGAGGAAGTGAGGAGAGGAGTGAGGATAACAAGGGGAGATGTGAAGGACTGAACCCAGGTCTTTCTGATTCCAAAATAGACAACACTTCTACTATACTATACTCAACACAAGATGCTCCCTACTCTAACAGAGATGTGATTCTATGCTCATTCTCCCTTTTTTTTTTTACTCAGGCACAAGATCCTAATTCTCTGCTCTGGCTCTCAATCCATCTGTTTCTGCACCAGAGTTCTCCGTAAGACTTCTCTCTGTATATCTGTCTGTTTGAATCTTTATAAGCCATGGAATTCATCTAATAAAAACAAACAAAAAATTGGAGTCTGGTATTACTAAAGGACAATAGCTTACAATGCCCTCTCCAAATAAATATTTAGGGTTGAACAGGATTTTGAATCCAGAAAAATGACCTAATAGAACTTTTTGCACTTCAGATTAATTTATTTGCAGGATGTATTTTTATACAGTCTGTAGAATCCTCCTTGTAAAAAGCAAAACCAGTGTTCTGTATTTTAATAATCTCCCCGTTGAAATCATTTTCACTATGTTTTCAAATTATAAAAGTATTATATATTTATTATAGAAGTTTTATAGGTATAAATATACAAAATGAAGAAAATAAAAGTAACCCATAATCATACCATGTAGAGACAATCACTCTTGTTTTGATATGTATCTTTCCCTTTTTTCTGTGCATATATAATTATGTAAAAATAGCTAATATCTACTCTTATGGAGTAGATATTTATGATGCTGTGAGTTGATGTTGTAGGCACTCTGTGGATTAATTTTACCCTTCAGAACAGTCTCATGAGATTGACAAAATTACTCTTTCCATTTAAGAGATGAGGAAACTGAGGCATGGAGAGACATGGAGACTTGCCCATGGCCACACACATATCAAGTGGTAGAGCTGACATTTGAACCAAAGCAGCCTAACTCCTGAGAGTGTGCTTTTAGCCCCTAAGATACACTGCTTCTCACGCATATATACACTTGGGAGCAGACTGTACAAAACCAACCATGTTAGTAACTTGCTTTTTTATAGTTAAAACACCTTGAAGAGTTTTTGTGTAATTTAATACTCTTCTGAGACATCATTTTGATCAGTGCATAATATTTCTTCATATTGATGTAATCAATGAAATTGATGAAATTAATCAATTTCCTTTGGATAGAAATGTAGATTATCTTCTATCTGCTATAGACACACTGTGATGAACTACGGTGTAACTAATTTTTTTGTTTACAGCTTAGGATTGAAATTACTGTGCCAAAAGATAAGACATGTACACATACGCACCATCCGCACCCTCCAGTGTGGCTGCACGTGAAGGGACTATATCTCAGTAGTTGATTGTTAGAAATGCTGAGTAGAACAGCCTTCCCTCTGGGGCTTTTCTGCCAAGTTCTTCCCTATTCTTAGAGCTGGCCATAACAAATGGAGAAAAAAATATCCTAAGCCAGGCATGTGCTGTTGTCAAAGATTGTCCAGATACTTCTCCTTGGACCAGCGCCACCACCTGCCTCTCGGGTGCATGCCTCCCTCAGCCCTTCTCCTCTGTCAACGCCACAACAGAATGAGTTATCATTTGCAGTTCAGCAGTTGGTCTCACCAACATGGGGGCCCTTTCCATTTGGTATTTCTACTATGGGAATGACAGCAGGGAAGAGGAGGTGCAGAAAGTTCCTGGAGGAAACGTGTGAGGGGATCCCTAATAGCTAACCTGCCCTGGTAACCATCATAGCATCTCCATGGAGGATTCCAGAGAGGGGCTAAGCAAAGCCTCTCCTTAGAAGGTGGTGAACTCCACTGAGGACGACCCAAATAAGAAATGACCATGTAAAATGACCCAAGTGAGAAAAAATAAAGATAAACAGTGAAGTATGTGGTAAGTATTTATTGAGATGGTGAGGGTAGCTGGAAAACCCTTTATAAACTAATTAATATGAAGAAGAAAATTTAGAAAACAACACATCAAGAAAGACCTTTAAAAGAGCACCGTAAATACAGATAAGATGGCTAGTGTCTTGTGAGTTTTCTGTCAAACCATTTTGTCAAAAATTTCAGAGCCTCCTCATCTGGACACCACACGTGGAATGATGGGTAATTCTCTGATATGTTCATTCAAGTAAGTTTTATTGAGCCCCTAAAACTACCTAATATTTACCAATCACTTTATAGTTTATAAAACTCTGTTCATACACATTATCACATCTTATCTTCCTTTGAACACTATGGGGCAATTACTATTATTACTTATTATTTGCAAGTTAACTGAGGCTAACAAACCTAAACAGCTTACCCAAAATTGTAGTGTGATGATTAATTTTATGTCAACTTGATTAGGTCACGGGTGCCCAGATATTTGGTTAGACATTATTTCTGGAAGTGTCTGTGAGGGTGTTTCCAAAAAAGGTTAGCCTTTGAATTGGTAGACTGAGTAAAGCAGATTGTATACTATTGGTTCTGTTTCTGTGGAGAACGTTAACTAATACACATAGCTACAGCCAGAATTTGAACATGGCCCTCTTGCCTCTGGCACCTACTAAGCACAAGACCCAGTCAGCAAGGGAGATATGAAATACCAGAGCCCTTAGAGAGAGGGCATGAAACTCGAGTGGGGAGGAAACTGCCTTTTCTGTGTTTGGGACCAAGGCCTCCAGCAATCACTAACCAGACTACAAACCCAGAGTTCTACTATGTGCCCAATGCTGACCTGAGCATGGTGGGAAAAAAAAGAGAAATAAAATATGTCGGAGGAATCCTTTCCCTAAGCATGTACTCTATTAAGACACATAAAACAATTAGGAAAAAAATGAAGTTGTTAATGTTGACAAGAATAATGAACAAAGCTTTCTTAAAGGACGCAAGGCCTAATCTGAGAAAAATTTACAGAGAAGGGATAATTTAGTGGCTGATTGTAATGAGCAAAGGCATGGAAATAATGGTAGCCATGATGTTGTGAGGGGAAGAAGGGGAAGGTGGGAAGAGCTATTCAAAGACAAGTTTAAATGGAATATAATGTATGTGTCAAAAAGAAGAAGATGGCGGGGAGGGGGGAGCAGGTAGGATGAGACCAGATTATAGAGAAAGACTTAGAAAGCAAACAAGATCCATCCTTTCAACAGACTTACTGAGTGCCTTCTATGTGCCAAGTTCTAGGCACAAATAAATAGGAACAAAGCATGTTATCTTCTCTTCAAAAGGAAGTCATTCCCAGTCTTGGGAACTTGAATTCCATTTTGGAAGTGATAGAGAGTTATGAAAGATTCTTGAGTAGGGGATGACAAAAGGAAAATTTGTCTCCACATTGCTATAATCTCCTAACCGGCAGAGAAGAAACAAAGAGGCAACAGAAATGTTACAGATCCACCCATTATTAGGAGAGTCTATAGGGCAGGTTACAGGTGGTCTTTTCAAGAAGAATCTGTTTGAATCTGAAGGGGTTCTGGTGTGAGTGACAGGAACTAGTTTTCATGAAAAGAAGCCAATATATACAGAGATAAAAGGGGGTAAGTGTGAGGGGGTAAAAGGGAAAGGGGCAGGAGAAGCTCAACAGGGAAGAAGAATCCCAGCGCAAGAGGAAGGCATTGTTTTCTATAATCCAGACAAGGTAAGGCCCCAGGAATGAGGAAACAAGATAGAAACCCACACACTAGGATCATGGCACAGAGGCAGGTCTCAGACCCAGGAATAAGACAAAAGCTTGATTATTAAAATCAGAATACAAAGTCATTCTAAGTCCCCAAAACAGGACTGTCTTTTCTTGACCTGGGTTAGGGCTGAGCGTATGGATGGAGATTAGGCTGACCTACTGGAAAACCTAATGTGATTCAAGGTCCAGGAGTCAAACTCATCACGATGTGTGTCTGAAATTTTCTTTTCTTCTTAAGATTTATTTATTTATTTACTTATTTGAGAGAGAGCTCGCACACAAGTGGGGGCAGGGGGAGAGGAGGGAAGAATCCCAAGCAGACTCCCTGCTGAGCAGGGAGCCAGACAGGAGGCTGATCTCAAGACCCATGAGTTCATGACCTGAGCCAAAATCACAAGTCAGTCCACTTAACCAACTGAGCCACCCAGGCACCCCAATCTCTGAAATTTTCTGAGGGGAGCCTCTATAATCTGACCTTACACTGGCTACAACCTTCTATCCTGCCTGTCTTTATTTTAACACACTCTTAATTCCAATCATCCTGGTCCCATCACTGTACCCCCCCAACCCACCCCAACTGATCAACACATCATGCGCGTGCACATGCACACACACACGCGCGCACATGTATACACACACACGCTTTTGTTGTGGTTGAGGTTTCACCTGTACCAACTCTCTTACCAGTAATGTTCTCTTTCCTCATCCAAGTCCTTTTCAGCTCTTCTCTGAAATTGCAGGGTTCGAGGGCTCCTTTCTCTGAATCAGAGCACAGCTTCATCTGACCCTCTCATTGATTAGCTTCTTTATTGTCATGGCATGGGGAACATTTTATAGGCCTGAATGTCACTTACTCATTTTGGTTACCTCTGCTTAGACTTTGTTTCTAAGGAAATTAATTCAGATTTTCAACTTTGGGAGATTTGGAAAATATTCATCCCTTCCCTTTTCCTGGGTTGAAGAAGGGACAGAATTCTGTTTCCTAACAGATATCTATCCTATGACAGATAATCGGAGGGGGAGACGAACCATGAGAGACGATGGACCCTGAGAAACACACTGAGGGTTCTAGAGGGGAGGGGGTGGGGGGATGGGTTAGCCTGGTGATGGGTATTAAAGAGGGCACGTTCTGCGTGGAGCACTGGGTGTTATGCACAATGAATCATGGAACACTACATTAAACTAATGATGTAATGTATGGTGATTAACATGACATAATACAATAAAAAAATAAAAAATAAATTAAAGAAATAAAATGGCAGATAAACCAGAGGCGTTAGTGGCCAGAATAAAAGAAAAAAGAAAAAAAATGGGTGTTTTATATATGTGAGTTGGTGTTTGTTTATCAGAGACTGTGAGCACAAACAGGTTACAAGTTACTGGTGAAACCTATTTATAAAGCCAATAATAATCATAATAAAAATTAAATCCATAATGGCTATCATTTATTGATGTTTATATGTGCCAGACACTATGATAATGTTGATTTTATAGAGGATTTTTAAACTCTGCTGCTAATGCCATGGAGTACATGATATTTTTCAGAGTACTTGCGAGAATAATTATAGAAGCAAGAATCGGTAATTTTGTCTCATTTTTGATGATGGTATCTCTCTGCAAACTTACATAAAAGTCTTCTCATTGTAACTATCAACCATGATCAGAATTATTATTTTAATTAGGATTATGGTGACAATAAACAATGCATGGGAAAGGGATGATTAACTCTTGACTTCAGAGGCACAACATTCTGGATCGGACATTTGAGCTGAACTTCAGTCTACTGAATTTCTGCAAAGCAAAGTTTGAGCACACATATTCACCTCAGCTTGAATTCCAATCAGCAAGGATTAGGTTATGTAAAGTACATGTCCTCTTTTCAGACAAATAACTATATGAAGGCTCCAGTGAGAATGAAAGAGGTAAGTAAAGTAAAAAAGCATATTCTACTTCATGTAATCCTGGAAACATTCTGAATTTTAACTTGGGAGGTTTGGAAGATATCTGTCCCTTCTCTTTTCCTGGATTGCTAAGGAGAATTTAGTGGGTATAAAACTAGTCTTATTATAGTTGTGGGTTTCAGGTAGATTAATTTTAGAGCAGATCCCTTCATACCAGCATTTCAGAGTTGGAAATGAAACTTATTTAGACAAATCAGATATTTTTTGTTTAAGGAAGTTTAACAGGAAGTTGAACAGAAAAATCTTCCATTATCCCATATTGTCACTGGAAATAAATGTGTGTGGGGGGTGGGCGGGGGCGGGAGGGAATTGCAATTATAAAGGGGCTCTCAATCAAGCCAAAATCATTTTCCTTATTGAACCAGAGAATATTCAAACAAGTTCCCCAGACGTCTCTCCATCTGGTTGCCACAGCTAGCCTTTCTGTTCTGCAAACTTAAGCCCCCGTACCTCTTGTTCTTCATGCCTTCCTCTTCTGCTCTTTCCCACTTCAAAATGCTCAAGAAATGCAATTCACAGAGTCATTATACTGACAGCTGCCCACTCCATCTGTTTCCATCCACCAAGCTCCTCCTTAATATTTCTTAGTGCATTGTTCATTTCCCAAGGGCAATATAGGGCCCAGTACACCAGGAAAAAGGAGTAAATACAGGGTGTGGTTTCATTCAAATCTGCATTTTATATCTATGCTGTTTCCCCAGTAAGTGATTTTGTATAGTTTGTTGCCTATTAACATGTGACCTTTGACTGGAGGATTTCCTATGCACTGCATATGTGCTCAGTATCCCTCTCTTGTGGTAGGTAATGTCTTTGATTGCAACGACACTTACTCCATGCTTGGAAGATTTATTCAGTCTCACTCTCGGAAGATCCTTCTGTTGCATTTTTTGGTTTTTCAAAGTCTTTTGGGGGGATTAGAATAAAGGACATTACCTTTGACTCTTCCTGAGAATATTCCTGTGGTCATATTTTTTAAGGGATTTTACCACCTTACATGGGTTCTCTCCCTCACATTCAAGTATTTCTATCATTGGACAAGTTTACTTCATTCTCAGTATATATAAGCAAAGAAAAAATATCAGTTTCAGGGAAATCAATTCATAAATCTTATTCACACATAAAAAATGATTCTTCCTAAAAGACAGAAATACACAGGAGGCTGCATATGTGGAAGCAGAATTACTGGATGTCCACCAACTGGTCAGACAGGCATTCTTAAATGTGGGTATAATCAATTTGAAAGGAAAAAGGTTACCTCTTGCTCCATCATTTTGTTGTTTCAATTTGAAAGTTGCCTTGTCTAGGATGGACATTAGTTGAAAACAGATTATAATACTTATATGGATGCCTGGGTGGCTCAGATGGTTAAGCGTCTGCCTTCGGCTCAGGTCAGGATCCCAGGGTCCTGGGATCGAGTCCCGCATCGGGCTCCCTGCTCCTTGGGAGCCTGCTTCTCCCTCTGCCTCTCTCTCTCTCTCTCTGTCTCTCATGAACAAATAAATAAAATCTTAAAAAAAAGATTATAATACTTATGTTTCTGACACTAAATACAATGAACAACTTTCTCCTTACAAAAAACTTTAACATTCTGAATAAAATTATATTTGAAAAAATATTAAAATATACTATAGAGCTGACAAGAATGTAAGGAAAATCTCAGAGACAAAGTAAATTCAGGAAACCAGAAAAGTAAGGAAACACCAAAGTGACCATGAACTTTCATTCTATCAATTCTGCCAGTTGGGAAGGGGCTAGAAATAATATCTGGGGCCTACCCAAGGTAGGTCATCAGTAGGGACCCCCACAAATAAAACTGAAACAGTTTTAGCAGTACACCTTTAGTGAAATAGCTTAAATGTATACATATATAAATCCCACTCCAGAAAGGGTGATGGAGCAGTACACCTTTAGTGAAATAGCTTAAATGTATACATATATAAATCCCACTCCAGAAAGGGTGATGGCAAAGAAGTTTGTTTGTCAAAGCCTTAGGTAGTGGGTAAAAAATAAATCTCTCCTGAGACTGCAAAACTATAGGCCCACGCTCATAGGTTTGTAGGTTTGTGACCACAAAACTTCAAGTCTAGAATTAGCATACATGTACCTCTGAGAGAAAGACACGTTCAATTCAGGCCCTAAGTATTTCATTAATATAATTCAGAGAAAATAATAATAATAAAAATGTACAAAAATACAGTGCTCCATGAATAAGACCAGAAACAGCAAAGATCTATTCAGACACACTTAACACTTCAAATCATAGAACAATCAAATAAGAATATAAAATAAGTATGCTTACTATGTTAATAGAAAAAATGAGAATATCGGGCGCCTGGGTAGCTCAGTGGTTAAGCATCTGCCTTCGGCTCAGGTCATGATCTCAGGGTCCTGGGATTGAGCCCCTCATCTGGCTCCCTGCTCAGCGGAGAGTCTGCTTCTCCCTCTTCCCCTCCCCCTCCTCTGCTCCTGGGCTCGCTCTCTTGCTCTCAATCTCTCAAATAACTAAATAAATAAAATCTTTAGAAAAAATGAGAATATCAAATAGGTCAAGGAATAAGAAACTCAAAAAAAAAAAGAGAGAAAGAAAGAAAGAAAATGACCAGGCAGATATGAAAAAAAGTCACATAGACATACTAGGGCTGAAATTAAGCGGAAAGAAACAAAGCAATTGTTAAACGATAAGTTAGACATAGATGAGAGCATTAGTGAATTAGAAGATAAATCTGAATGAATTACAGAAAACTCAGTACAGAGAAACAAGGATATGGAAAATATAAGAGAATCAATAAATGTGAGGAATAGAGTAAGAAGATCAAACATACATCCTGAAGTTTCAAATGAGAACAATAGAAAAAAATGAAAGACAGGATATATGTGAAGACATAAGTGCTGAGAAAATTCCCAGAATTTATTAGAGATATTAATTGACAGATTCAGGAAGCAGAAGGAATCCCAAGCTGGATAAATAGAAAGCAATCCATAACTAGGTACATCATAGTGAAACTATAAAAAAACCAAAGGTGAAGAGAAGGTCCTGATAAAACCAGAGACAACATAATGGCTACATAAAGAAACAACAACTAAACTTATTGCTGGATTGTCAGCAACCATGGAAGCCAGAAAATTGGGAAATAACTTCTTCAACATTCTGAAAGAAAGCAATTATCAGCTTAGAATTGTATGTCAAATAAAATTATCTTTTAACAACTTAGCAACATGAATACTTTTTCATACATATGAACTCTAAAATACTTTATCACCAACAGATTATCATTAAAATAAATTAGAAAGGTTGAACTGCACAAGGAAGGGAAATTATACAGGAGGAAAGGTGTGAGATGAAAGAAGAAATGATGGGTAGAGAATAACCCAAATTGTGGGCAAATCTAAGCATCTTAGCGAACATTGACTATCTTTTTGGGGAGAGGACAAAATCGAATGAATTGCTGGCCAATGGTACTGCGCAAATGAGAAGGGGTTGGTAGAATTTAAAGCGGTCCAAAGTTCTTGTTTTGTTTCAGAGGAGACTTTGATAATTTAAGTATGTATGTTAAAATTTCTAAGGTAATTAAAAGAATGTACATGGAGTGTTTAACTTGTATCTAGTACAGGATATAAATGAAATAGTAAACAAAAGCCTCAGCAAATAAAAAAATAATAAAATGACAAGAAAGCAGTCAAAAACACAGACAGCTAGAAAAGCAGAACAAAGAGAAAGTACAAAATAACATAGTAGAAATAAATTCAGATCAATTGACAGTCATAGTAATCAGTATATAAAAATAATAGACCTTAAGGCAAAAATCATTCTTTAGAAGCGAGAGAATCACTACACAATGATAGAAAGTTGCATATTACTAATAAGACACAATAATTCTAAACTTGTATGAATCAAATGACACAGCTTCAACAAATACAGAACAAAACTTGATAAACTTCAAGAATGAATTTAAAAATCTACCTTTAAGGAAAGAGATTTTAATACCTTTCTAAATAAATGATAATTAACTGGACAATAAATCAGTAAGAATATTGAAAAAATGAATAATATAAACTCAATCTTAGCTCTTTATAGAGGCCACTACTTCCATCAATAAGGAATACTCATTTATTTTAAGTACACATAAAACATTTACAAAAATTGAGCACAGATGTGTGCATAAAATATATATCAACAAATTTCAAAGAATAAACATCATTCAGAATAAATTAATCATAATATGATTAAGTCAAAAATGAATATTAAAGGGATAACTGGAAAAAATCCCCACATTTGGAAACATAGAATTGCATTTCTAATAATTTACGGGTTAAAAAGAAATTACAATGAAACTTAGAAATATAAAGCAATACCAATAATACAATAGTACTTACCAAAACTTGTGATATAAAGCTAAAATAGTACTTACAGGAAATACTTTGTCTTAAATGATTATATATATATATGTATATTTTTAAAGATTTTATTTATTTTTTGACAGAGAGAGAGAGACAGCGAGAGAGGAAACACAAGCAGGGGGAGTGGGAGAGGGAGAAGCAGGCTTCCTGCCGAGCAGGGAGCCCGATGTGGGGCTCGATCCCAGCACCTGGGGATCATGACCTGAGCCAAAGGCAGACACTTAACGACTGAGCCACCCAGGCGCCCCTTAAATGATTATATTAGCAAAGAAAAAAAAAAAAACACTAAAATTAAGGTACTAAGCATCCACCTTTATAAAGTTGAAAATAATAGAATACAATGTAGTAAGTAGAAGAAAATAACAGAGTAAAAAATAATAAAATAAGAAACAAACATACAATAGAGAGAATCAAAAAGCCCAAAGTTGTTTTACTTTTTATTTTTATTTTTTAGAGAGAGAGTTGGGGGGGTGGTGAGCAGAGGGAGAGGGAGAGAGAGAATCCCAAGCAGACTCCACGCTCAGTGCGAAGCCAGACTTGAGGCCCAATCTCATGACCCTGAGATCATGACCTGAGCCAAAATCAAGAGTTGGACACTTAACCGCCTGAGCCACCGAAGCACCCCCCAAAGTTGTTTTTAGAAAAGACTAATAAAATTAGCAAATCTCTGGGAAGTTTACTCAAGAAAAAAGAATAAAAGCACACACACAACCTTCAGAATGAAGGAAGAGATACAGTTACATAACTTCAATTATAAAAATAATGGGAGAGGGGCGCCTGGGTGGCTCAGTTGTTAAGCATCTGCCTTCGGCTCAGGTCATGATCCCAGGGTCCTGGGATCGAGCCCCACATAGGGCTCCCTGCTTGGCGGGAAGCCTGTTTCTCCCTTTCCCACTCCCCCTGCTTGTGTTCCTGCTCTCGCTGTCTCTCTCTCTGTCAAATCAATCAATCAATCAATCAATCAGTAATTAAAAATAATGGGAGAGGGGGGCGGAGCAAGATGGCGGAGGAGTAGGAGACCTAGATTTCCTCTGGTCTCAGGAATTCAGCTGAATAGGGATCAAACCATTCTGAACACCTACGAACTCAACAGGAGATCGAACAGGAGAGTAGCAACAACTCTCTGAACAGAGAAGCGACCACTTACTGGAAGGTAGGGCATGCGGAGAAGTGAATCCCAGGCGATATTCGGGAGGATAGACGGCGGGGGAGGGGCCTCCGCCGGCCGCTTCTGGCAAGTGATAGAGCCGCTGAGCACAAAATCGGACCTTTTAGAAGTTGGCTCGGCGGAGGGACGTCGCTGCAGTGGCTAAGCGGGGGGTGGAATCCTCCCGGGACAGTGTGGTCTCAGGACCCTTGGGGTCACAGAGAGACCGGGGGTGCCTGAGTGCGCCAGAGCTCCCAGGTATCGGAGCGGGGAAGCCGGCTGCAGAGACGGAGCAGAGTCGCGGGCTCTCAGCTCGGGGTTGCCATAAACTGTGATCTGCGGCCCAGTCGGGGCACGGCTCCCCCAGCAGGGACCCAACAAGCAGCAGATCCGGGGAGACTCCCCTTCCTTCCCGGGGAGGAGCGGTGCGGGAACGCACTGCAGGGATCTGCTGGGTTTGGAGACTCCGTGCGGGGTCGGGTGCCAGAGATAGCAACGCTCGATCACAGGCCGGGTGAGCACGGAGTGCGGCCGGAGACCGGGGAGATGGGAGTGACTGCTTTTCTCTGCGGGCGCACTGAGGAGCGGGGTCCCGAGTTCTCAGCTCCACTGAGTGGAGATTGGGAGGCCACCATTTCTGCCCTGGTCCTCCAACGCTGTACCGAGAGCTTGCAGGGAACAAAAGCTCCTGAGAGCAAACCGGAGCAGCTTCCTTAGCCCGGACCGACAAGGGCGGGGCAATTCCGCCTCCGGCAAAGACATTTGGAAACCACAGCAACAGGCCCCTCCCCCAGAAGATCAGCACAAACAGCCAGCAAGCCAAGACCAAGTTGATCGATCAAGGAGAATGGGAGAACTCCAGCGCTAGGGAATACTGCACATAGATTCATGGCTTTTTTTTTTTTTACCATGATTCATTATTTCATCAAAGTTAATTTTTGTTGACTGTTTTTTTTTTCCCTTTTTCAACCAACATCTTATCAATCCCTTTTAAAAAAAAAAAAAAACATTTTTTATTTTTCATTTTTAGAGTCATATTTTATCCCTTCATAGTAGTTACCCTTATTTTTGGCATATATATATAAGTTGTTCTCTCTTTAAAATTTTGAGGTACAGTTTCTTCTAACAGATCAAAATATACCCTAAATCACTAGTGTATGGCTTTGTTCTAGTCTCCTGCCTGATCACATTCTCTCCCTTTTTCCTTTTTTTTTTCTTTTTTTCTTAAATCTTCTTTCTTTTTTCAAACAACTTATCTTACCAAGTCCTTTTATAAAATCTTTTATAATTTTCATCTTTACAGTCATCTTCCATCCCTTCATTGTATCAACCCTTATTTTGTACATATATGTCTTTCTTCCTTTAAAATTTTAGGAGGCACTTTTTTCTAACAGACCAAAATATGCCCAAAATCTAGTGTGTGGCACTGATCTATGCACTAGCCTGATCATATTTGATCATATTCTGCTTTTTTTGTATTGTTTTGTTTTTGTTTTTATCTTTTTTTTTCTTTTTTTTTCTTTTTCTCTTTCTTTTTTCTTTCTTTCCCTTTCTTTTCCCCTGGTTTCAGGTCTTTTCTGATTTGTATACACTATATTTGCTGGGGACGTTGTAAACCTGTTAGCATTTTGTTCTCTCATTCATCTATTCTCCTCTGGACAAAATGACAAGACGAAAGAAATCACCTCAGCAAAAAGAACAAGAGGTAGTACCGTCAGCCAGGGACCTACTCAATACGGACATTAGTACGATGTCGGACCTAGAGTTCAGAATCATGACTTTAAAGATACTAGCTGGGCTTGAAAAAAGCGTGGAAGTTATTAGAGAAACCCTTTCTGGAGAAATAAAAGAACTAAAATCTAACCAAATCGAAATCAAAAAGGCTATTGATGAGGTGCAACCAAAAATGGGGGCACTAAATGCTAGGATAAATGAGGCAGAAGAGAGAATCAGCGATATAGAAGACCAAATGATGGAAAATAAAGAGGCTGAGAAAAAGAGAGAGAAACAGCTACAGGATCACGAGGGCAGAATTCGAGAGATAAGTGATACGATAAGACGAAACAACCTTAGAATAATTGGGATCCCAGAAGAAGGAGAGAGAGAGAGACGGGCAGAAGGTATATTGGAGCAAATTATAGCAGAGAACTTCCCTAATGTGAGGAAGGAAACAGGCATTAAAATCCAGGAGGTACAGAGAACCCCTCTCAAAATCAATAATAATAGGTCAACACCACGACATCTAATAGTAAAACTTACGAGTCTCAGAGACAAAGAGAAAATCCTGAAAGCAGCTCGGGAGAAGAAATATGTAACCTACAATGGTAGAAACATTAGATTGGCAACAGACCTATCCACAGAGACCTGGCAGGCCAGAAAGGACTGGCAAGATATCTTCAGAGCACTAAACGAGAAAAATATGCAGCCAAGAATACTATATCCAGCTAGGCTATCACTGAAAATAGAAGGAGAGATAAAAAGCTTCCAGAACAAACAAAAACTAAAGGAATTAGCAAACACGAAACCAGCCCTCCAAGAAATATTGAGAGGGGTCCTCTAAGCAAAGAGAGAACCTAAAAGCAGCAAAGAGCAGAAACGAACACAGACAACAGACAGTTAACAGTCACCTTACAGGTAATACAATGGCACTAAATTCATACCTTTCAATAGTTACCCTGAATGTAAATGGGCTCAATGCCCCAATCAAAAGACACAGGCTATCAGATTGGATTAAAAAACAAGACCCATCAATATGCTGTCTGCAAGAGACTCATTTTAGACCCAAAGACACCCCCAGATTGAAAGTGAGGGGGTGGAAAACCATTGACCATGCTAATGGACACCAAAAGAAAGCTGGGGTGGCAATCCTTATATCAGACAAACTAGATTTTAAAACAAAGACTGTAATAAGAGATGAGGAAGGACACTATATCCTACTTAAAGGGTCTATCCAACAAGAAGATCTAACAATTGTAAATATCTATGCCCCGAACATGGGAGCAGCCAATTATATAGGGCAATTAATAACAAAAGCAAAGAAACACATTGACAACAATACAATAATAGTGGGGGACTTTAACACACCCCTGACTGAAATGGACAGATCATCTAAGCAAAAGATCAACAAGGAAATAAAGACTTTAAATGACACACTGGCCCAAATGGACTTCACAGACATATTCAGAACATTCCATCCCAAAGCAACGGAATACACATTCTTCTCTAGTGCCCATGGAACATTCTCCAGAATTGATCACATCCTAGGTCACAAATCAGGTCTCAATCGGTACCAAAAGATTGGGATCATTCCCTGCATATTTTCAGACCACAATGCTTTGAAACTAGAACTCAACCACAAGAGGAAAGTCAGAAAGAACTCAAATACATGGAGGCTAAAGAGCATCCTACTAAAGAATGAATAGGTCAACCAAGAAATTAAAGAAGAATTAAAAAAATTCATGGAAACCAATGAAAATGAAAACACAACTGTTCAAAATCTTTGGGATACAGCAAAGGCAGTCCTGAGAGGAAAGTATATAGCAATACAAGCTCTTCTCAAGAAACAAGAAAGGTCTCAAATACACAACCTAACCCTACACCTAAAGGAGCTGGAGAAAGAACAGCAAATAAAGCCTAAACCCAGCAGGAGAAGAGAAATCATAAAGATCAGAGCAGAAATCAATGAACTAGAAACCAAAAGAACAGTAGAACAGATCAACGAAACTAGGAACTGGTTCTTTGAAAGAATTAACAAGATTGATAAACCCCTGGCCAGACTTATCAAAAAGAAAAGAGAAATGACCCAAATCCACAAAATCATGAATGAAAGAGGAGAGATCACAACCAACACCAAAGAAATACAAACAATTATAAGAACATATTATGAGCAACTCTATGCCAGCAAATTAGATAACCTGGAAGAAATGGGTGCATTCCTAGAGATGTATCAACTACCAAAATTGAACCAGGAAGAAATAGAAAACCTGAACAGACCTATAACCACTAAGGAAATTGAAGCAGTCATCAAAAATCTCCCAAGAAACAAAAGCCCAGGGCCAGATGGCTTCCCAGGGGAATTCCATCAGACATTTCAAGAAGAATTAATACCTATTCTCCTGAAACTGTTCCAAAAAATAGAAATGGAAGGGAAACTTCCAAACTCATTTTATGAGGCCAGCATTACCTTGATCCCAAAAACAGACAAAGACCCCATCAAAAAGGAGAATTACAGACCAATATCCTTGATGAACATGGATGCAAAAATTCTCACCAAAATACTAGCCAATAGGATCCAACAGTATATTAAAAGGATTATTCACCATGACCAAGTGGGATTTATTCCTGGGCTGCAAGGCTGGTTCAACATCCGCAAATCAATCAACGTGATACAATACATTAACAAAAGAAAGAGCAAGAATCATATGATCCTCTCAATAGATGCAGAAAAAGCATTTGACAAAGTACAACATCCTTTCTTGATCAAAACTCTTCAGAGTATAGGGATAGAGGGTACATACCTCGATATCATAAAAGCCATCTATGAAAAACCTACAATGAATATCATTCTCAATGGGGAAAGGCTGAGAGCTTTTCCCCTAAGATCAGGAACGCGGCAGGGATGTCCACTCTCACCACTGCTATTCAACGTAGTATTAGAAGTCCTAGCCACAGCAATCAGACAACAAAAAGAAATCAAAGGCATCCAAATCGGCAAAGAGGAAGTCAAACTCTCACTCTTTGCAGATGATATGATACTGTATGTGGAAAACCCCAAAGACTCCACCCCAAAACTGCTAGAACTCATACAGGAATTCAGTAAAGTAGCAGGATATAAAATCAATGCACAGAAATCAGTGGCATTCCTATACACCAACAACAAGACAGAAGAGAGACAAATCAAGGAGTCGATCCCATTTACAATTGCACCGAAAACCATTAGATACCTAGGAATAAATCTAACCAAAGAGGCAAAGGATCTGTACTCAGAAAACTATAAAATACTCATGAAAGAAATTGAAGAAGACACAAAGAAATGGAAAAACGTTCCATGCTCATGGATTGGGAGAATCAACATTGTGAAGATGTCAATGCTACCTAGAGCAATCTACACATTCAATGCAATCCCCATCAAAATACCATGCACTTTTTTCAAAGAAATGGAACAAATAATCCTAAAATTTGTATGGAACCAGAAGAGACCCAGAATAGCCAGAGGAATTCTGAAAAAGAAAAGCAAAGCTGGCGGCATCACAATTCCGGACTTCCAGCTCTATTACAAAGCTGTCATCATCAAGAGAGTATGGTACTGGCACAAAAACAGACAGATAGATCAATGGAACAGAATCGAGAGCCCAGAAATGGACCCTCAACTCTATGGTCAACTCATCTTTGACAAAGCAGGAAAGAATGTCCAATGGCAAAAAGACAGTCTCTTCAACAAATGGTGTTGGGAAAATTGGACAGCCACATGCAGAAGAATGAAACTGGACCATTTCCTTACACCACACACAAAAATAGACTCCAAATGGGTGAAAGACCTAAATGTGAGACAGGAGTCCAACCAAATCCTAAAGGAGAACACAGGTAGCAACCTTTTCGACCTTAGCCGCAGCAACTTCTTCCTAGAAACATCGCCAAAGGCACGGGAAGCCAGGGCAAAAATGAACTATTGGGATTTCATCAAGATAAAAAGCTTCTGCACAGCAAAAGAAACAGTCCACAAAACCAAAAGACAACCGACAGAATGGGAGAAAATATTTGCAAACGACATATTAGATAAAGGGCTAGTATCCAAAATCTATAAAGAACTTATCAAACTCAACACCCAAAGAACAAATAATCCAATCAAGAAATGGGCAGAAGACATGAACAGACATTTCTCCAAAGAAGACATCCAAATGGCCAACAGGCACATGAAAAAGTGCTCAACATCGCTCGGCATCAGGGAAATCCAAATCAAAACCTCAATGAGATGCCACCTCACACCCGTCAGAATGGCTAAAATTAACAAGTCAGGGAACGACAGATGTTGGCGGGGATGTGGAGAAAGGGGAACCCTCCTACACTGTTGGTGGGAATGCAAGCTGGTGCAACCACTCTGGAAAACAGTATGGAGGTTCCTCAAACAGTTGAAATTAGAGCTACCGTTCGATCCAGCAATTGCACTACTGGATATTTACCACAAAGATACAAATGTAGGGACCCGAAGGGGTACGTGTACCCCAATGTTTATAGCAGCAATGTCCACAATAGCCAAACTGCGGAAAGAGCCAAGATGCCCATCGACAGATGAATGGATAAAGAAGAAATGGTATATATACACAATGGAATATTATGCAGCCATCAAAAGGAATGAGATCTTGCCATTTGCAACGACGTGGATGGAACTGGAGGGTCTTATGCTTAGTGAAATAAGTCAATCAGAGAAAGACATGTATCATATGACCTCACTGATATGAGGAATTCTTAATCTCAGGAAACAAACTGAGTGTTACTGGAGTGGTTGGGGGTGGGAGGGATGGGGTGGCTGGGTGATGGACATTGGGGAGGGTATGTGCTACGGTGAGCGCTGTGAATTGTGCAAGACTGTTGAATCACAGATCTGTACTTCTGAAACAAATAACGCAACATATTTTAAGAAAAAAGAAAAAGAAGAAGATAACAGGAGAGGAAGAAAAGGGGAGTATGTCAGAGGGGGAGACGAATCATGAGAGATGATGGACTCTGAAAAACAAACTGAGGGTTCTAGAGGGGAGGGGGTGGGGGGATGGGTTAGCCTGGTGATGGGTATTGAGGAGGGCACGTTCTGCATGGAACACTGGGTGTTATGAACAAACAATGAATCATGGAACACTGCACCAAAAACTAATGATGTAATATATGGTGATTAACATAACAATAAAAAAAAAAGAATAACGAGGAAACCTAAATCATGTTAAAGCCATTAAGGAACATCAAATTTGATTAACACCAAATCAGACGTTAAATATTTTTTTCAAAAAACAAACAAATGGCACGCTTGGCTGGCTCAGTTGGTTAAGCATCTGCCTTCAGCTCAGGTCATGATCCCAGAGTCCTGGGATGGAGGCCCACGTCAGGTTCTCTGCTCAGCAGGGAGTCTGCTTCTCCCTCTCCCTCTGCCCTTCCCGCACCCCTGCCTCATGCTCATTCTCTCTCGTTCTCTCTGCTTCTCTCTGTCTCAAATAAATAAATAAAAATCTTTAAAACGAACAAACAAAAACAGAAAAACCTTACCAGGCCCATACAGTTTTATACCTATAATAAATCTTTTCCAAAAACTCTAGGAACTGATAATTCTAATCTTATTTGAACTCTATCAGCAAACAGAAAAAGAAGATATACTTCCCAATCCATTTGATAGACTAATATAATTTTGTTATCAAAACAAAACTAGGACAGTATGAAAAAGAGAATTACAAGTGAATTTCCTTTGTGAACAGAGATAATTTTAATTCCCCATCGGACAATGAGAAGGATTGAGTTGAATTTAACTTACAAGACTTAAATATTTACTAATTGTAACGATATATGAAAATGCCAAGAAATTTTCTTTTCAGCAAGCAGCAAACAAAAGCACTAAAATTGGAGACCATAGAGTAGAGATTATTCCCTATATGCATGGGAGAATGACTCATGGCCTTCAATTCCTGATAGCAGGAGTCAGGTGAATGAATAGACCAGGTGGGACCTCCTCTATGATGCATCCCATACAAATTCATACATGTGTGTAGCAATCATAAGATGCCACTAAGGACAAACACCTTAGTAATAACCCGATCATTCTTTTTTTAAATAGTAAAATGGGTTTTTATTTTTTATTTATTTATATTTAAATTTTTTATTTAAATACAATTTAGTTAACATATAGTGTATTACTAGTTTCAGGGCTAGAATTAAGTGATTCGTCAGTTGCATATAACACCCAATGCTCATTCCATCAAGTGCCCTCCTTAATGCCCATCACCCAGTTACACCATCCCCCCACCCACGTTCCCCTGCAGCAACCCTCAGTTTGTTTCCTATAGTTAAGAGTCTCTTATGGTTTGTCTCCCTCTCAGTCTTCCTCTTATTTTATTTTTCCTTCCCTTCCCCTATGTTCATTTGTTTTGTTTCTTAAATTCCACATATGAGTGAAATCATATGGTATTTGTCTTTCTCTGACTGACTTATTTCACTTATCATAATACCTTCTAGTCCTATCCACGTCATTGTAAATGGCAAGATTTCATTCTTTTTATGGCTGACTAATATTCCAGTGTGTGTGTGTGTGTGTGTGTGTGTGTGTGTGTGTGTGTGTATGTGTGTGTGTGTATCACATCTTCTTTATCCATTCATCAGTCAATGGACATCTGGGCTTTCCATATTTTGGCTATCATGGACATTGCTGCTATAAACATTGGGGTGCATGTGCCCTTTCGAATCAGTATTTTTGTATCCTTTAGGTAAATACCTAGTAGTGCAATTACTGGGTCATAGGGTAGTTCTATTTTTAACTTTCTGAGGCACCTCCATACTGTTTTCCAGAATGGCTGCACCAGTTTGCATTCCCACCAAAAGTGTAAGAGGGTTCTCCTTTCTCCGCATCCTCACCAACATTTGTTGTTTCCTGAGTTGTTAATATTAGCCGTTCTGACTGGTGTAAGGTGGTGTCTCATTGTGGTTTTGATTTGTATTTCCCTGATGCCAAGTGATGTTGAGCATTTTTTCATGAGTCTGTTGGCTATTTGTATGTCTAAATGTCTGTTCATGTCTTCTGCCCATTTCTTGACTGCATTTTTTTATTTTTTGGGTGTTTGATAAGTTATAGATTTTGGATACTAGCCCTTTATCTAATATGTCATTTGTAAATATCTTCTCCCATTCCATAGGTTGCTTTTTAGTTTTGTTCATTGTTTCCTTCACTGAGCAAAAGTTCTTTATCCTGATGAAGTCCCAATAGTTCATTTTTGCTTTTGTTTCCCTTGCCTCTGGAGACGTAGTAATAACCTGATCATTAAGTAACTCTGTAGTCAAAATGCGATGTGAAAGAAGTTAAGAATGTGCCACACAAGCAGGAAGTACTAATATGCTTATCAAGTGTCCCAGTCACTTTTGTGCTGGAGTGTTTTAAGGAGAATAAAAAAAACCCAGAGGACAAGGAGTTGAAGGAAGAGAAACGAAGGTAGAGAAGGAAATGGATGGTCAATAGAGACAGTACAGTTTTGAAAGTGGGGGAATGGAGTATGGTGGGAAAAAACAGATATGAAAAGAGACTATTGTGAGTGTGAGTGCTGTCAATCCTTGGTAGTACCAAAACACTAAAGTAAAAATTTAAGTTGTTAACTGAATTCTAAGCCTCATGAGAGTAGGGAGACCATCCACCATGTTCTGAGCATAGGTCCTGGCATATAAAAGACACTCAACATGAATGAATGAGTGAATGAATGCATAGCTGATAAAATATGAGCAGGGTAGAAGGAACCATGTGGTATTGGATTAGAGTGATAAACATCAGTATGAATTTATGCTACATAAATGGGCATATAGAGAGAATTGTGTGTATATGTGTATATTCATGGGTTATTTCTTAATTCTGCCTAGTGAAAGCACCTAGAAACAAACAACACTCTGGTAGCTACAAACATTCCCAACACCCAGATCTTTAATTCCACTCTCCAATGAAAAGAACCAGGGCTCTTTGGAGAAATGGCTGATTCTAGGGCTGGGGCAGGGAATATGCAATATGAGCCTGGGACATCTGGTAGTGCTGGAATATAAAGAAGGGGTTAAAAAAGAGAAAGAGATAGAAAAAACAGAGGGAAGAATACATCAAGAAGACCCAGGAGTCGAGTGAAAGAATTCCCTACGGTCAAAGCTAGAACAATTAAGCTAAGCACCAAATAAATAAAGTAGTATTGGATTATAGCCTGAAGAATAAATTAAATATTCATGAATCCTTACTGATAGAAATAAATGATTGAATAAATAAGTGGGAGGGAGTAAAATATTTCTGATACAGAAGAATTCCACATACTTAAGTAGACACTGCCTCCCTCAGGGAGGCGGAGCACAACTCCCCATATCTGAAGTGTGGGCTGCACATAGTGTCTTCCTTTCAAACAATATAGCATCAAAAATTGGTGGTGGAGGGCACTACTTTATAGTGGAGAACACTACCAACCACTACCTTAGCCAGGTGTTCAAGGTTAACACCCTCAATAAGTCATGTTGATAGCATGTACCCTTGGTATCATGTGATATCATATTCATGGCACTTTATGTCTTCATTCTTTCTCCCCAATCCTATAACCCCAGTCTAAGCATAAGGAAAACATCAGACAGACCAAAACTGAGAGACTTTCTATAAAATATCTTATTATTTCAAACTATCAAAGTCCTGAAAAACAAGGAGAGTTTGAGAAATTATAACAGTTTAGAGGAACCTAAGGTGACAGAAGATCTAAATGAAATGTAATATCCTGGATGGAATCTTGGAACAGAAAAGGGACATTAGGTAAAAACTATTAGTTAACAATAGCACATAGATATTGGTTCATTAGTTGTAACATACTAATTTAAGATGTTAACAATAGGAGAAACTGGATGGAGTAAATTGGGATTCCAGGCACTAATTTTGCAACTTTTCTGTAAATCTAAAACTACTCTAAGGTAAAAACTTTATTCAAAAAATATTAGGTAACATTTACTGAGGGCATAGTACACACCAACTCTTTTAAGCAGTTATATCTACTAAGTACTTTAATCTTCACAACAACCCTATAATGCAAACATGATTATCCCATTTCATAAAGGAACTGAAACAAAGAGGGGTTAAATAATTTGTCCAAGGCTGTCACACAGCCAGCAAGTGCTGGAGCAGGGAACAGAGCCTAGGAGAAATAATTTTTTCCTTCTTAGTAGAAGATGATCTCAAGAAGTGTCTCTTAGCATCATGATTTGATTCTCTGCTTTTTAATAGATCCTGTTGTGTTGAGGGTGGAGTATATGGCAAGTTAAAAAGCTAATATTGAGGCATTTTGGAAACTATGGTAACAAATAGATTAAGAGGGAGAGAGATGATGGGTATAAATGTGAGTAACTTAAGCTTTATAAAAACAATTTCAATAAAATGAGGAATTTACTTAGTGGGATAAATTGGCAATGGTTATTACCCAGAAAAGTATAGTAGGGAAAATGGCCACACTCTAAAGGATTAAGACAGCTGGCTCAGGTAGAGTGCATACCATGACACAAAAATAATCATAAAAGTTTTAAAATGTGGATGATCGTCAAATTGTATAACTTGATTGTGAACAAAATTAGAAGCCTAGAGATTATAGCCAGCAGAAGGGGGGGGGGGAACCTTTAAGAACATAAAGAAGGCACTGCTATGCATAAGAGAAAAAGTGAAGTACAACAATCAAAGCATAACAAAGAATGAGGTTTTGTTTTGTTTAATATATAGTAGAGAGTTGAAATCTAAGAAAGAGTCAATGAAGCCATTATTTTGGTAGGCAAACCTAGAAAGGGTTGGCTCCCATAAAGGAAATGGTGGAAGACCTGAATAGATTCATTCAGAAATAGTGTGAGGCAGAGAAAGCAGCTATTATCTAATATGACCTTCAGAAGCAGTATTTGTTCTGATTGACTTGTGCCTTGGCTGAAATTATTTTATGTTTGAATGAGTCTTTTCTTATAATCTTCCTTTTCTTCCTAATGCTGGGAAGAAATCTTTTCTTTTCCCTCATATTCTTTCCTTATTTCCATTTATATCAGCCATGAGGCAGAGCCTTCATTGGATGTTTTCTGAGAACGTGTATTCAGAAAGAGACAGACATGGAATGTAGGAACTTTTCTTTAATATTAGCAAATCCCTCCTCCTTTTACAGGCCAACATCTTCACAAAACAGAAAGCAGATTTCAATAAGAAGGTTTCCATACTATTATATTGTTACCAGAAAGACCCTACAGTTCAATGAAATCTCCTCTTAAATTTCTTAAAAACATAAAAGATGCCAGTTTTGTGAATATTTCTTTATACTTCACATAGAAGCCAATGCTTATCAGTATCCGAAAAAAAAGATATCAAATAAGATACATATAATAAAAACTCTGTGTTGTAATAAATGTGATTTTTCAAAGAATTCACCACATATTAAACTACAAGACATGTAAAAAAAAATGCACTCTTGGGACGCCTGGTTGGCTCAGTCACTTAAGCCCTGACTCTTGATTTCAGCTCAGGTCATGATCTCATGTGTCATGAGATGGAGCCCCAAGTCAGGCTCCACACTCAGCAGGGAGTCTGCTTGAGATTCTCTTTCTTCCTCTCCCTCTGCCCCCACCCCCACTCATGCATGCTCTCTCTCTTTCTCTCTCTCTCTCTCTCTCTAAAATAAATAAAATACTGTCTTAAAGACCAGTGTATTTAGTAAATGTTCTCCAGAGAAACATGAGCAATAGAATATAGAGATACAGATATACATATGGACACATATAGACATATGATATCTTCTCTTCCCAAAAGATTGTTCCGTGGTCTGGCATATGATTTAATGTAGGCTCACCTCAACCATAGGTTTTGAACCTTGTACACAGTAAAAAGAAAGTTGTTATTTAACATAGCACAAATTTATAAGTGACAGACATCTGATAAAACATTAAGAAATCAAACATTTAGCTAAGCATTTAGAGAAATGACTTACCAGGAGTTATGGATTTTGAAACAGTCCACAAAGGATTTACAGCAAATCCCTTCACTGAAGACATTTAAAATTAGATTCAAAGAAAAACTTGAGTGAGAGCATACTGGAGTGAAAACTCCCACACTAACAAATATGAAACAGATGAACTTTAGTTTTTCTATTTTTAATATACACAACTGTTATTTTTCTGATTCATTAAAAAATAGATTTGGTATTCTAAACTCTTGGCCACAAATAACATAAAATAAAATAAAAATTAAATCAGCATCACTTAATTACAGTTCCAGAGACCTATAGATATGTGACAAGACATTCAAGGCCAAAACTGTAAACTTCAAATATTGTTTTTATCATTCAAGAGGGTTCTTAGGGAAGTTCTTCCTTAGAAAATGATCTACTCCCAAGCTCCCCATAATTCACTGGGGATTCTGACCTGCAGGCACTGCAGCTGATTCTAATTGCCATGATGATGCATAGAGAGAGATGTGATATCTGGAGTATCTGACTTCTAAACAATGGGCTTTAAAGATTAAAGTCAACACTTTAAATTGCACTCAAAACTGAATAGGAAGCTAATGCTGACCATAGAGTGCAGGTGCAATATTCTCCATAAGTTTTGAAACTTGTAGCTGAAAGAGATCAAGCCCTCTGCATCACACACAATAAAAACTCAAGGATAGTGCGTTATGACATTGTATTTTGAAGGTTGGAAGCACAAAGATTATGATGGTAAACAACACAAACATATTGTGAGCAGTGTTCTTAGATGTAGGATGCCAGTCTGAAAAATCAGTGCACATCTGTGAGACCTTCTTAGCCAAAGGCAAGCAGATTGTTCTAGCTAAATATTCTTTGAATGCCTGAAATGTTGGCCTAGAAGTGAATTGGTCCATAGCTCCTAATGTTACCTAGTAAGGACACTGGATGCATCAAGAGCTGGCTCGATCCTTTCAGGTATGAGAAATAATGCTTAGACTTCATGCCTAAATAAGAGTTCACTGAACACTGTAAGATTGAAGTATAAAACTTTTAAAAACAACTTACTCCATAATCATAGTACCCTTAAGAAACAGTGCATCCCTAAAAGTAGACAGTCCTTGGTGAACGAAACAATATTAAATGCAAAAATTATTTGAAACAAGCCAGGGGTAACCCTGCCAATGTGAAAGAAAATCCTCCAAATAGTCTAGTTTTGTTTTAGCCACTGACATATGGGAAAATTTATGTAGTAAAGTATATGCTTATAAAGTTTCAACTTATATTTAGTTGGGGAAACAATTTATTATACCAAAAAAGCATAAATGTGTGACAGATGGCAATGCTTTTTTTTTCTCTTCTTGGCAGTGTCCCTTTTCAGCTGAATGGCTTTCACTTCTTAAAACTATGAACATTGTCATTCACACCTATTTTCTGAAATTAAACAGACCAATTCTATCATGAAACCTCCCATAAATTTGGTTACTATATAATGTCTTCCCCTTTTGTATCATAAATTATCCACAGTGCCACTTTCCCTAGAATAATGAAATAGGCCAAAAGTAGGAAAGAAGCATAAAACTTTCATTTCAAATTCTCTAAATAGGTTTTGAAAAAAAATCTACATAAAAAATCTTCTATTCTGTTAGGATTTCTACAAAGGAAACTATAAAAGATTATATTGGAAGTACATTCTTCCATCCTGAAATCTTTATTTTTGACATTTAAAATGTTCAATTCCTCTAAATCATTTGCTAGATCATAATTTATATTCACAGATGTCTTAGTGAAGGGCCTCAGTTCGTTTTCTGAAAAATGAGCAAAAATCTCCATTGGTGTACGTGACATAA
The DNA here is from genome assembly GCF_037043125.1 of Eumetopias jubatus. Taxonomy (NCBI): domain Eukaryota; kingdom Metazoa; phylum Chordata; class Mammalia; order Carnivora; family Otariidae; genus Eumetopias; species Eumetopias jubatus. The sequence continues at coordinate 7,536,790 of NW_028274810.1, forward strand.
GCAGACTCATTCATTATATTACTCTAATATGCAAACCCCTTCTTTAAAGTAAGGAATTTATTAACTTGATAAAGAAGTGAAAGAATGTACTGTAGAAGCAGGTGGAGGGCAAGGTAAAGGGGGCAAGAGAGCAGGAACCACCAGCTGCAGTAGCTGGAAGGGCAAGGATTGGATTTTTTAGCCTCCCACAGTGGCCAGCACTGCATCCCGCCTACTTGAAAGTCACGAGCTCATTTTCTCAGGCCATTGTGAGAAGGCTGGCTACTGTTAGATTTATTAAAAGCTGACTCTCAGATGAAAACTACCAAAAACATTAGAGTAGTTAGGGTAACTCTAGCTGCTATAGCAAACGCCAATATTTCAGCAGCATAAGAAAATAAAAGTCTATTTCTCATGCACTTAGTGGTCCCAAGCAATGCCTTTGCTGGAGAAAACAGGGTGGAGCTCAGGGGTAAGGGAGACTTTGGAACCTCTGTGCCACAGCGATCATTCAGAAATGCAAGGCTTTCAGTGTCACCCCAATATCAGGCAGAGCATGAATCATGCTCAGGAGATATTTTTAAGGGCCAGGCTTCGATGTGCCGCTATATCATTCTACTTGTGTCCCCTGGCTAGAACTCAGTCACATGTCCCCATCGAAGAATAAGGAAGGCTGAAAAATGTTGTCTGACTCTCACAGTAGGGGGAAAGAGAATGAAATGTTTGATGAAGAGCTAGTCAGTTTTTACCACAGTATATGTCACCAAAATTTTGTTGCTGCAAAAATTGGGGTTAGACAGCTGGCACTTATAAGACAAAGCTAGTGACACTTTCTCTGCAATTTTAAAGAACACTTAATTTTCCTTTTTTCTCCTCGTTCCATTTTTTTCCTTCATTTCTCTTTCTTATTTGCAATCTACTTTATTAATTATCTGCTAGCAATTTGGCTGAACCGATTGTCCATAATGTTTTATATTGAAATATGCATTCACATTCAAGAAGAAAGAAAATTAGTAACATAGTATGACACACATAAACATCTAGTTAAATTTTTTATAAAATCTAACTGGAAGGCCAACAAACTTTTTACCACTTCTCTAATGAAAATGCAAGACCTTTTTCCCAGACGGTTTAAACCCATGGGAAGAGTTATGGTCAAAATGAAGAATGATGTGTAATCAATGATTACTTACATTTTTTGTCTGTCAGCGATTCATCTTTATATCGAAACTGCAACCCAAAGACAGTTTTCATCTAATATGAAAGCAATGAATCATGGATCACTACATCAAAAACTAATGATGTATTTTATGGTGACTAACATAACATAACAAAATTAAATTAAATTAAAAAAAGAAAAGAAAATTTTAATGACGAACACAATTTTGGAGAAATTTCTATGATAATGGATCAGTGGCAGCCTATGTGGTTGCAGTGGAGACCCTCGGGAAAATCTCTTTCTGGCATGATTCCTCTGGGCTCACTAGGCATCAGACATTTTATTCTCATGACAAGAGAGGGCTTCGAGATAGGACTTGTGACTAGGCTACATGGATCTAGTCCCTCCCAGAAGATAAATACACATATTGCAGCAAGAAAGGAAAAGTCGATTTTTTTTGTAAATTTCCTATGAAAAGACTGTTTCTAGAAATTTTGCTTTCTCTTTAATAATCTGTATTAAAGAACTGGGGTGGGAGGGGAAATTTCCCTTTGTTGGTCCAAATTATGAATAGGACTTGAGAAGCTGTGGCATCTTTAACCCCCCCCCCCCCCATGAAGTAAGATAGTAGTGGCTGGATATCACCATGGCCCTCACACATAAATGTATTCCTCAAAGAAAGCAATAAAAAGCATTACAACACCTTACCCCGTAGAAGGTCAGCTGGCAGGTTGTGCTGAATGAAATTAAGCCGCAGGTCACATGCGTCTCCTTAGCCATCCCTGGTCCATTAGGATTGTTGAAGCATCTCACCTCCCGGCAAGCGCAGGGTTCAGGCGAATAGTTAAACATTGCATTTTATAGGTACTAAAAGCAAAACACCTTTGGTTGAGTTCTGCCCCTGTCTGTCCTTAAATCAGTCTTATTTATTTATAAAAAATAAATAAAGTAAGTCTAGTCCCCCAAAGGCGGGCATCTCTCAATTTGGCAGTCCTAAAACAGTTGTTGTAGAGGTTAATTGAGCGCACTGGATTTGGGAACCCTGACAATCCTGGATTCTAACCCTAGTGCCGTCACTCACACACCGTGGGACTTGCAAGAAGGTGGTTGTAAGAATTAAATGATAGAACTATGTGCAGGATATAGCCGTGATCATGAAACAGGAGCTGTTGTTATTACCATTACTATTATTACTGTCATTATTATTTGAGGGACTCTGACCACCATCTTTTAGGTAGTGGTGAGTGTTGGAGGGGAGGGGAAGAAAGACTACTTATCAGTGGAGGACGGTTTGAGAGAACTGGCGCTGATTAGGCAGAGAAAAAGACCTAGAAAGATCTTAATCACAACTACAGTTATACAAAGGATCTCCTGGAGAAGCGATCCCACTTGTTTAGGAAGTCCCTGGGAGGAGAACCCAAGACCGAAGCCAAGGAAGACGTTCAGGGAGATAAACTTGTACATAAGGAAGCAGTTGGGGCAGATTAGAATGGGTGAGAAAGTGACATGGGATGTCTCCTGAGGGAATCAGTTCTCCATTCGAGGTTGCCCAGGGTCGAAAAACTTTTGGTGTCGAAGTCATGGACGGAATTCCAGGGATTTTAAGTTTCTAGACAATGCCTCGGGCGGGAGAGGCTCCAAGTAGCAGCAGAGGGGCGAAGCGAAGCCGGCCTCGGCCTGACCTCTCCCATTTGCACAGTTGTACCGCTGGAAAATCCTAAAATGTAATCAGGGGGTCTGGGAGTCCCGCCTCGGGGTTGCCGCGGGCTGGGAAGCTCGGTTGCTATGGCGACGGAAGCCGTTGGCCTGTGGCTTCAGAGCAGGTTTGGGGGAGGGGAACCGAAGTCGTTCAGGAACTGGGCGGGGCTTCGGTTACTAAGGCAGCGGGGACGCTTAGTCCGGGCCTGAGCCCAGTCTAGACGCCAATGCTCCTCCCGTCCTTTGCATGGCACCCAAGAAAGAGAAAGGCGGGACTGCGAGCAACAGTTCAAAGATATGGGAACCCTCGCTCATCGGTGCACACTTCAATCAGGTGAGCCCGGAGCCCTGTAAGTCCTCCCTGACCCTGGCAGTGCCAAAGCCCCGCTAGAGTTACAGACGCCGCCGCCAGGCTCGCCCTCCCTTCCAGACCCCGCCATCGCCCCTTCCGAAAACAGTTCTTGATTCCGTTCTCCCAAGCCCGGTCGTTCCTCCCACTAAACGACCCAGGGTCCCATCCGCGGAGAATGGGTGTTAAAGGAAGAAGGAAGGGGACACCGGGTGAATCAGTGCGATTTCAAAGGGTGGAGAAAGCTGAGTGATGGGGAACAGAGGTGTAGCTCTGACACCTCAGGATCCTTTTCAGTGAAGTCACCCAGATGGCACTCCAAAATTATACTGAAGTTGTCTTTATGAACTGTTCGCTTCCTCCTGACATCTCCTGAAGGACAGAAATCCTGTTGATTCATCCTTAGCCTGACGTTTAGTAGGGCTTCACTGAATGCTGTAGGAAAAGAGACGTGGAGTAGCTATCAACATATTTAATACAAGTGAGCCTTCTGCCTATAGGAAAAGATGAAATTCTTATGCAATGCCCTGATACCACGATATCAAACTTTTGATATATTTTGAAGGTACTGTAAGAGATCAGAGTACTGACAGATTGGCTGCTAGATGCATCCATAGGGTAGCAAAAAGGCACCAGGCGATCTATAACCCACCTGCCAGGTGACTTCAAATTGCACAGCATCCCCACCGGACTAGCTCCCCATCCCACTCACACACACCAACATTTAGTTCACTGGGGAGCCCAATAGCTCTGGTCACCTGTTGCTGGGAACCCACTTCTACATTTAGTTGTTTCTATCTAGTTCCAAGATAACATATGGATGGAGAAAGGTTGATTCTGAGAATTCCAGCCTGCCATTCCAATGTATGTTAAAAACTGGGAAAAAAATTTGTTTTCCTTTTCTGTGTGTGTGGACAGTGCACTAGAGAATCAGCACTTAAAGGAAAAACATATCCAAAGTCTTATTTGTCCTTATGTTCTACTGTACTTGTTTTTTCTCTAAGAACGGTAATTCTGTCTGATGTGGAATTCTACCTGATGAAGAATTTCATGAAAGTAGTTAAGATTCTGCTGATGCTGACATGACGTCATGGAATTTGGGGTTATTTCTATAACTTTAAGAATGAAGGATGTCAGCTCAGTAATTCTTGGTTACATTCTCAAATTCTGAAAGATGTTTTTCAAAATACTCTGTATAAGCACCCTCTCTTTTGCTTTTATAAATCAGCCCTAGCCAAAATAATTTTTTCTCCATTTGCTTTGAGATTGTGTAGGCCAAGTTTGGGCTTGAAGTGAAACTTTCTGCTTGAATTATAAACTGCTGAACAACAGAATTTGATGGAGGTGCTGACACTGCATTAGCTTTAGTGTGGCAAATATGAAGCTATAATTTTCCTAGCTGAATGGAAAACCTAAAGGAACTATTTTTCCTTATGGCTTGAAAACCTGAAATAATACTCAGCTTTCTCAGTTCTGCTCAAACAGTATCATTTCAATAAATCTTATATAGTAAAAGAAAGAATTTGAACTCACAGTAATATGTAGTCTTAACTACAAAGGCTGAACTTCTTCAGTTTGTTGAGTTCGTGTTTTTTAATAGTAGGGGAAGACAATGACCCTCCACCTCCTCTCGTATTTTTTTTTTCTCAGTTTGATTTCTGGTCTGCTCCAAGAGGAAAATTCCTGGATTAACCCAGCAGTCCAATGCCCAGAGTCATGCCTTACCCACCAATGTAACAGACTCTGAATTTGGGTTAAAGATGACTAGAGAGGAGTGAATCCCTTATTCACGGGGTTTAGCAAAGTGCTTTGCACCTAGTGGGTACTCAAAAAATAGTTTTGCCTTGGCACCCAAAGTTGCTTTCTGTACAGTTGGTACTCAGGGAAATATTGTGTGCCAGTATGTATAGTTGTGTGTGTGTGTGTGTGTGTGTGTGTGTGTGTGTGTACTGGGGGTGAGAGAACGGGAAGTCTTTCAGTCTTCCATAAGCCAGTTTTTAGAATTAACTGATTAAAGAATCCACATCAGTAGTAATTTTGAACTCGTGTGTTCACATGGAGCTGCACTAGACTCGAAAGAGACCAACAAGTTTACAATTTGGTTTCAGTGAATCCACCTTGTATCAGTATTTTGGGCTGTCCTTTCAAGTTGGACTAATTGCTAATTTCTTAAAAGATTTTATTTATTGATTTGTTTGTTTGTTTATTGAGAGAGAGAGAAAAGAATCTCAAGCAGACTCCATGCTGAGTGCAGAGCCCGGGGTGGGCCTCGATCTCACGACCCTGAGATCATGACCTGGGCCGAAACCAAGAATCGGACACTCAACGGACTGAGCCACCCAGACCCCCCCATTGCTAATTTTTAGTACATTTTAGTTGGTTCTAAAATACAAAGTGATGGCAAATAATACAAAGCAGTAAATGACTAGATAGAGACTAGAAGTTAGGAAGACAAGTGTGTGCTGGGATTGTCAGGAAATGTTTTGTATAATAACTTGCCTTTAGCTAGGCCCTAAAGAATGGGTAGAATTCGAGCAGGTAGAATGAAGGAGGATGATTATTTTGGGTAAGGAGGCCAATATATGCCTCAAATAAATCTGGGGCATTTATTTTTTTTCTTTTCTTTTCTTTTTTTATTATTATGTTATGTTAATCACCATACATTACATCATTAGTTTTTGATGTAGTGTCCCATGATTCATTGTTTGCGAATAACACCCAGTGCTCCATGCAGAACGTGCCCTCTTTAATACCCATCACCAGGCTAACCCATCCCCCAACCCCGTCCCGTCTAGAACCCTCAGTTTGTTTCTCAGAGTCCCTAATCTCTCAAGGTTCGTCTCCCCCTCTGATTCCATCCCTTTCATTCTTCCCCTCCTGCTATCTTCTTCTTTTTTTTAAACATATAATGTATTATTTGTTTCAGACGTACAGATGTGTGATTCATCAGTCTTACACAATTCACAGTGCTCACCATAGCACATACCATCCCCAATGTCCATCACCCAGCCACCCCATCCCTCCCACCCCCCCATCACTCCAGCAACCCTCAGTTTGTTTCCTGAGATTAAGAATTCCTCATATCAGTGAGGTCATGTGATACATGTCTTTCTCTGACTGACTTATTTCGCTCAGCATGATACCCTCCAGTTGCATCCATGTCGTTGCAAATGGCAAGTTTTCATTCCTTTGATGGCTGCATAATATTCCATTGTATATATCTACCACATCTTCTTTATCCATTCATCTGTTGATGGACATCTTGGCTCTTTCTGGGGCATTTAAATTGAGCAAGAGAGATGTAGATTAGATTGCTTCTAGTGTATATTACTCCTGAATTAATTCCATCAATCAAATAGTTATTTTCTAACTTTGCTATCTATGTATCAAAACACTTATCTTATTAATATACATGAAATATCACACCTCAAATTAGTTAAAAAGAAAATATTTAGGCACAATGACAATAAGAATATAAAAATACGTCTTAGGGGCGCCTGGGTGGCTCAGTTGGTTAAGCCTCTGCCTTCGGCTCAGGTCATGATCCCAGGGTCCTGGGATCAGTCCCACATCAGGCTCCCTGCTGGAAGCCTTCTCCCTCTCCCTCTGCTGCTCCCCCTGCTTGTGTTCTCTCTCTCTCTGTCTGACAAATAAATAAATTTTTAAAATTAAAATTAAATAAAATTAAAAAATAAAAATACATCTTAGTGTGAGCTTATACGTGACATAGACATTATATTTATCATCTCCAGCAGCATTAGGGAGTTAAAGATGCTTTTAAATATAAATTAAAATCTTTTCATGCACCTGTCAAGGCAGCTTCTATTGGCCACAGCGAGAGGAAGAGGTGTTAACCTAAGCACCCGGTGACTGAAGGCGCTGTCTGGAGAAATCCTGGTCTAAGATATTTTTATTTCTATTTTAGGGGGGAATAAAATATAATAACATGAAATTTACCATTTCAACCATTTTTATTTTTTTATTTATTTTTTTAAAGATTTTATTTATTGGGGCGCCTGGGTGGCTCCGTCAGTTAAGTGTCTGCCTTCGGCTCAGGTCATGATCCCAGGGTCCTGGTATCGAACCCCACATTGGGCTCCCGGCTCAGCTCCCCACCATCCTGCTTATGCTCTCTTTCTCTCTCTCTCTCTCTCTCTCTCTCAAATAATAAATAAAATCTCAAAAAATAAAATAAAATAAAGATTTTATTTATTTGTTTGAGAGAGAGAGAGAGAACACAAGTAGTCAGAGTGGTAGACACAGGGAGAGGTAGAAGCAGGCTCTTCGCTGAGCAGGGAGCCCGATGTGGACCTCGATCCCAGGACCCTGGGATCATGACCTGAGCCGAAGGCAAACACTTAACAGACTGAGCCACCCAGGCGCCCCAATTGTATATATTCTTTTGCCCATATATTTTTTTAAGATTTTATTTATTTATTTACTTATTTATTTGAGAGAGAGAGCGTACACACGTGCATGCACGAGTGTGGGGGAGGGGCAGAAGGAGAGGGAGAAGCAGACTCCCCCACAAGCAGGGAACCCAATATGGGGCTCGATCCCAGGACCCCAAGATCATGACCTAAACCAAAGTCAGACACTTACCTGACTGGGCCACCCAGGCGCTCCCTTTTGCCCATGTTTTTAATGGAGTTGTTGGTTTTTTTACTGTTGAACTGTAGAACTAATTTATATATTCTGGATATTAAACCTTTATGAGATGTATGATTTGCAAATATTTTCTTCTTTTCCACGGGTTTCCTCTTCACTCTGTTGACAGTGTCCTTTGATGCACAAAGTTTTTAATTTCGACGATGTTCAATTTATCTAATTTTTCTTTTGTTGACTGTGTAATCGGTGTCATATCCAAGAAATCACTACCAAATCCAGTGTCATGAAGTTTTTCCTCTAAGATTGTTATGGTTTTAATCTTGAATTTAGATGTGTGGTCCATTTTGAGTTAATTTTTGTACGTGGTGTGAGGTAAGGGTCCAACTTAATAATTTTTTTGCATGGAATATCCAGTTTTCCCAGCACCACTTGTTGAAAAGGCTGTCCCTTCTCATGGAGAAAGGGTGGGACAAGGGAGAGTACAAGTACCACAAAATTTCCTACCATATCGAATGTGGCTTTTTCTCGATTGGGCATTCGCTTGGTTGCTTTAGATTTTTGACTGGCTTCAGAGCTCCTATAAAGTTATTTTAGTCAGTCTCTAGTTGTTCTTCTAATGTTTCCAGGGGGTACAGAGGGCACGTAACTGCCTAGTCTGCCGTTTTGTTGATATCACTGTGGTCTAAGAGAATTTGTAATCAATTCTGATCTTTCCATTTCTTCCGAGCCCATTATATGACAGATGATGCTGAGAAAGTGGAGATTAGTAGAAGCTTTGCTCATGACTATTTAGGAAAATTTTCCTCAATTATCCAAACAATGTAGCCATTCTCTCTAGGAGCTTACAGATTACACAAGGCCTGTCTCTGGGTAACGTCACATAGCTTCAAAATGACTGAGCTATATGTTTCAATCGGAATTTTGTGTTATGGTCAGAGCTTTTGTGTCAACACAGGGTAAAAGAACCTCACAATGTTTTCTATGGTAAGTGACAGCATGATAACACTATAGAAAATATTCAGAAGTCAGATACAAATTCTTTTTTTTTTCTTTAAGATATTATGGACTTTTACAAACCGTGAGAGGCTCTTAATCTCAGGGAACAAACTGAGGGTTGCTGGAGTGGTGGGGGTGGGAGGGATGGGGTGGCTGGGTGATGGGCATTGGGGAGAGTATGTGCTATGGTGAGCGCTGTGAACTGTGTAAGACTGATGAATCACAGACCTGTACCCCTGAAACAACTAATACATTATATGTTAATAAAAATTAATAATAATAAAAAAGAAGGTGAAAAAAAGATGATATGGACTTTTTTCTCAAATGTGTTCTTCACAATTCCAGGTTCCCCAAAAGTTTGTTTGGGTTGATTTAGATTTCTCACAGGCAGAGTTTTGGGGATTTTGTTAATTTTGTTAAATCCTTTCATATTTTCAGACTGTCTGAGGATAGTTATTTCTTTTCATTTGTTCCTGGTTTTAGGTCTCATTTTTATGTGCAGCAAAAAGGCAGCCATAACTCATGAGACCATCTTTAGGCATAGCAACTATTCCATTTGCTTACTGTGACTCACCACAAAAAAATAAAAAAAAAAAAAAACAGCAAAAAAGTTTATGCAATCCACATACCCCTTAACCCAGTCAGCTTCGTTATTCTAATTCACTGATTTCATTTTGTAATTATGATTTTATGTCCCTAATACCCAACGTAAAGGACTAGACACTTGTTGTCATTTGCTTTACATTTATCACTAAGATTTTACTTCTTGATTACAAAGACACAAATTGCTGCTCTACATGGTAATGCCCTTCTTTACTATGCTTACTTAGAGGTGGAGACTCCCAGGGTATCTGGGCTAACCTGCCCCTTTTCACACTACTGACAATCTAAGCACATCAAGGTCTGGCTCTTAGACATGCAGTTCTTTATCTTCCCTCACTTTGGCTCTAGGCTTTATCTTATAACTCAGTACTTAGTTACAGAATGCCTTGAATTATGTGCTATGGATTCATGTTTTATAGAGCACAAGTATAATGTGAGTGACTAGCATGATTGTGGGCACAAGGTATCACACTCAAACCATATTAATGGAATTAATTCACTGATTTACTTTGAAACATGAAGAAATCTATATTGTGGAAACCAGGACAGTTAGTAGACTGTGGAGATGTGTTCTAAGAGAAAAGGAAGGGACAGAAAACATTTACATAAAAAAGCATCACAGCAGATACATAGCATGACTATGACAGTGCCTAGAAAACAACTATGCAATGATACAGTTTCACTTCTCAGATGTTTCATCTGCCAGCCAGGAGGCATTCAAGTGAAAGTTCTTCAGAACATTTAGCTAGTAGTCTCTCTTTACTGTACTTCAGTTGAGGAATAATATTTTTCTCTTATTAAATGTAGCTCAGTGACAATAGCTGAGATGTGCACGTTTGAAAAATAGTAATAGAGTTCCTTCGAGTCTTGGACAAAGTTTTTAATTCTTGTAAAGTTTTAATAAGGTGGATAAGGGTTCAAGATAGGTATTGCTGAAATGTTAATATCCCAAACCTGTTAAACAAAGTTATAAAACATGTAGATATTAAAATGATAATAAACTGAGTTTAAGTCAGTTTTTTCAGGGGGAAAATGTTCAATTAAATGAACTGCTTGAACCATTAGAAATATATTCTATCAAAAAGGGAAATACATTTTATTGGGCAGAATCCTTAAACAGTATTTGAGAGGCAGTGAAGGATTTTTCAACTTTTTTGATCTTAAACAGTGAGCTATTTCTCATGTTAATGTGTATTTAAGACTTACTGGAAATACTCATAATATGAGCTGAAGACTGATGTCTGGCAGCAAGCATATTTCTGAAATTGGGTTGGTTTTTATTACTATATTTTCTGAAATATGCTTTCATTGATATTTACAAAACAAATTGCCAGTTCACACAAAGGTTGTTTTAATAAAAGCCAATGAAAACAACTGAGTTGCTAGGAAGAATGTTAAGAGGGAAATGGACTTTTCATAACCTCACATTATAATTTCTCCTTTTTGAACAAAAATGTATTATTTGAATGAGTTTGGAACCAAAAGGAATTAGCATGTCAAAATATCTACCTAGATGTTATATGTGATCACTTTTATTGCAAATGAAAAATATTAAATGTAAGTAAAATATAAGTGTTGCCAATAAGAGTTTGGCAACCCTCTAGGAAAATGTTAGTTAAGAAATGGTGAATGTTGACCATGTTTCAGCTCTAGCCTTAGAAACTATCATGGGCTCCCAGTTACCTATGGGATAAAAACCAAGATGCTCTGCCTGGCTTTCACAGCCCTGCCTAATTTGGCCTTTCTCTGCCCATCCATCTTTTTCTCTCACTACTTCGGTTGAATGGTCTCCGTGGTATCCCCAGGCACATACTGACTATACCCATGCAGGTTCTTGGCCTGAAGACCATCTAACTCCTTCTCATTAAAATCCTCCTTCATAACTTCCAGAAAGGACCTCAAATCACACAGTTCTGTCCCTCACTGACTTTTCTCCTTCTACTAAATTACTCCAGGGATTGTTATCTTTACTGCTATCCTACTTTGAGCTGTGGCCCAACAATTTCAGTGTCATCTACTATATCTACATTCTTTTTCAACACTGCAAATTCCTGGAAGGTAGCAAAAGGTTAACATGTTTAATTCCTTTCTTCCTGGTCACAGCACGTAAGAGTGATAAAGAAGTACATAGTGATCTTCAAGAAATACTTTTGAATTAAATACATTGAGTATATTATACTGTCTCAGCCTCCTGACAGCTCTAAGATTACTCCCAACCCATTGGTTAAAAGAACTTAAATTGAAGAAAATCTCAAAGCCTTAGTTTTTGCAACCATAAAACAGGGACAACGGTCATACCTCCCTTGCAGATATTAGATCAATTGTTAAAAGGATTTAAAGGCATCTAGCACATAGTATCTCAGACTTCACATGTCCAAACCCAAACCCCAGATTTTCCCCTTCAAACCTGCTCGTTACCTTCTCATTGAGTGGTCCCACCATTCACCCAGTGAGTCACTAGGGCCAAATATCTTGCATTCATAAGTTTTCTCCCCCTCTTATGCAACCCACAATTAACAATTAACTTTTAGTAAATCCTATTGGTTCTACCTTGGAAATGTATCTAAAATCTATCCTGTTGGTACCACCCCCACTGGTACATCCTAATCCAAGCCATCATCATCTCTTGCCTCAGCTACAAGTAGCTCAAGAGCTTCAGTACTTGATCTCTTTCTCCCATTCTTGCTGACCTAGTCTTGTCACCATACAGACCTAGAGTGGTTCTTTTAATATGTAAGACATAGAGAAAAATCCAAATGTTCTACCATGTCCTTAAAAGACTCTGTGTGTGTGTCTGTGTATGTGTGTCCTCTGCCAACTACTTTGACTCGATTTCGAATTTTCTATGACTCACCCCTTCACTCAGTTCTGTGGTAACTACACTGGCCTTTTTGCTGATCTTCAGATCCATCAGAAAGCACATTGCCATCTTTGCCCTTGCTGTGCCCTCTGCCGAGAATGACCCCTCCCAAGATAAGCATGTGAGTCACTCCTTCCCTTCCTTCAGGATTCTGTTCAAATATCTCCTTCCCTGACCATCATGTATTTAAACTACACCATCACATTCCACCCACTTAACCCTAACTCTGTTCCTGAGCTTCTACTTTGCATATATTTCATTATTGTCTGTTTTCCTCCATGAAAACGTCAGCTCCACAAAGGCAGGGATTTATCCTGCTGACATACAGAGGGGTTCAAATAACACTGCAGAGTGGAGGAATAGTAGAGGCTCAGAAAGAAGGAGCTCCTAGTAATAATCGTATTACTATATTTACTGGAGTGGTATGAAAATCAAATAAAGTATCTGAAAGAATATGGAACATTATGTACCCCAATATAAATATTTATAAATATTATCTTATGATAACATAATTATTATTGTTTTTATTACTCTTTTATAAATTTTCATATGGATGTTTATACAAGTTCTTCAAATTCAGTATGTTCAAAACTGGTACTGTCCTGTTCATTGAAGTTAGAAACACCCTAGCACCTCTTCTTCTAATATCAAATTGGTCAGCAAGCACTATTACTATTACCTCTCTATTTCAGTTCCTTCTTTTTCACCCCTCATAACTTCCAACACTATTACAATAGCCTTCTAAACTTCCTTCTCGCCTGCCTTCATTCAGGGGTGAAAATTTAAAAATATGTTAACTCTCACAATTATATATAAATCAACATATAAATTTTAAAAATTAAAAATCACTTTTTATTCTCTATAAAAACTAAACTATGTGGACCTTATGAAACTTCTTGCCACGTGGTATAATTTTTAGTACTTATCAGTCATCACATTTTTCTGATTTCAAAATCATTTGTTGGTTTTCAGAAGTGTTGGTACAGCCTTTGGTTGATGGGGTTCACGTCCTAAAATTTGCCTTCATCTGAGCCATGAGGTGACATGAACAATGTACATAGGCTCTTCCTATAACTTTCCTTTTACATTGGTAGTCATTATGTAATCTGTAGTTCTCTGTATATAGACAATGTCTCTTAATATCAACAATATCATTCATCATACTAAAATTAATCAATTATACTTTTGCACTTTTTATAATTCCAGCTTTTGAACTTCTAATTATTATGTTGAAATTTTTTTCTAGCCTTCATAATACTGTCTGGGTTTTTATATATTTAATTTCTTTATTATCAATTAAGTTACAAAACCATCATGGACTATCATATTTAATCAGTTGCCTTAATTTTATAAGTTTTTGATCACCCTATACATAATGTGGCTAAAGTTTAGGATTAAATAAATTGAAAGAGGTTATTAATTCATCATACTTTTCATTTTTGTCATAAAATAATAAACCCATTTCTGTGTAATTTATTAGACAATATAATAGTTTTTCTCTTATAATAATTTCGTTTTGTTTCAGATTGTACCCTTTGTTCATTTGTTTCTCTGTATCTTCTGCTTCTTTATAATTTACTTTATTACTTTTATATGGGCACCATATTTTCATTTGTCTCTTATAAAGCTAAAGAACGTATTGAAATTTCTAGTAGAATATTTCATTAAAACCAAATCCCTAAGAGTTAATTGCACTTTTCAAATGTTTAAATACTCCCACTTCATGATTTACATTAAACAAACACAAAGGCTTGGCATGATTTCGTCTCAGTGGTTGCAGCTCTAGCTCTATGGATTGCCCATTGGGGTCCTAGTATTTCTCTAATGTCCAATCCTGAACTCTCTTCAGATATAGTATTTAATTATCTCTGGTGTTTGTTTAATATATGGTAATATATAGAAAATTCACAAAGAAGATACTAATACTGATTTATTTGGTATGCATCTTTTATTGCATCAGCTGAATATATTGAATGTATTGAGCTGGGATGAAAACAAAACATCTGGAACTTTCTTCGAAATTGTGGACTGAAACGCCAGACGTTCTCCATGTTACCACTCTGGCACTGTTTTCATGTGACTACTTCTCAGTGAAACCATTTTTCTTGGTATCCACTGAAATAGTTTGAGGCATCACAGATACTTTCTCATCTTGCTCCAGCAGATTGACAAAAAAATATCTAACCACCTTTAGCATCTTGAATTTTGTATATTAGGTACTATCAGAACCCTTTTACATGAAACTCTTAAAGCTCTATCGATAGTGATTAAAATTTTACTGGTTTGATTTCTATGTTTTCCAAAAGGTTCCTTCACCATTTCAGTAGATAACTTTGCCACAGTCAGGCTACATTGCTGTGATATACCCATACTAATTATTTTTCTAATTTCGCCTAAGTATTTCATGTCTCAAAACATTCGCTTATGTTTAACTACATAATAGATTGTTAAAAGTTCTGATGATATGTTTAAAAATGCTTTGTAATTACCTATTGACACACTTTGATTAAAAAAATTTTTTATTTTAAGCTCATTAGTGCACGAAACTAACTTCCTGTGTTCTTTAAATTTTCCTTCATTAATGATTGCATATTTTCTTCATTGGAATCATGACCTTTAACAAAACATGATAGGCAGTTTGGTTTTAAAAAGCGTTTCACCTGTTCAACTTTTAACACCATAACCTTTGAGCTCTATTTCCATCCAACATTTATATCACTTGTAATAATACGATAATCAGATTTTTATGTTGAAAGAACCAAGTTGTTTTCATTTTAGAAATACAAACATTTTTAATGTCGTAATGATTTTTACACAGTATTAGAACATGCCTCAGGTTGTGGTTGATTACTGTTTTCTTCTTTGATCTCAGGAAAATCCAGAATATTTACCTGTTCATGATACTTAAAATTTTGGAAACATATCCAGGCTTTGAAGTTTCTTTATTGTGGATTTCCACTTAAAATATTTATCATGAATGTATATGTTATATCAAAAACTACACACAGAGAATTGCATTGCACTATAATCAAAATAAAAGTAAAAATGGGGGCACCTGGGTGGCTGTCAGTTGAGTGTCCGACTCTTGATCTCAGCTCAGGTCTTGATCTCAGGGTTGTGAGTTCAAGCCCCACATTGGGCATAGAGCCTACTTAAAAAAAATAATAAAAATTTTAAAAAATTAAAAATTAAAAAATAAAAATAAAAGTAAAAACTAAACGAGTCAGAAGCAATAGTTTGAGCTTGAGGGTGATGATTAACTGGGATCCTCTGGAAGCCCAGAATGCTTACTAAAGGCTGTGCAATGTAGCCTTGCTGTCTACCGTGACGCAGCCCAGATCCACAGACCCTGCTGCAGAAGTTCCCTTGATGTCACAATGTCAGCAAGCCCAGTTATCAATGATCATAGCAACATCTTGTAATGAGCAGTTTGTACTAAGAGTTTATTAGATTTTGCATTCTTAATTTTACCACTTAGCACAGTTACTTTTATTCTATCTACCAACCAGCATGCATTCCAGTTCAACCAGCAGGTTGGCACATCTGTGTGTGTTCAGTGACTATTGGCACCACCTCCTCTTCTCCCCTCTGTGTACCCTTTGCGGACTCCTGGGTTGTCCTTTTGTAATACCAATATGACCGTGTCACTTCCTGCTTCAGTCTCAATTACTTACTGGCCCTTCTTAATCTTCCTAGCTCTAGTCCAGCTTCATCTACCCTCCCCTATCCAGACTCCCTGTCATTCCTGACAACTAGATAACTCACACCTGCTGGGTAATTTTGTGCTTTCATACACATAGGATTTTTTGTTTTACCCTTCCTTCCCCTACACCACTTGTTGAGCTTCTTCTCTTTCTTAAAATCACAATTCAAATGTGCTTCCTCCATGCAACTATCCCTGACTTCCCATTCCCACATTCAATTCACCATGTTTCCATGGTTCTTATTAATACCATGATGATGGTACTTACCATGTTATCAGAGTTATTTTTTTGGATTTTATTTAAATTCAAGTTAGTTAATGTACTAGTATTATTAGTTTCAGGGGTTGAATTTAGTGATTCATCATTTGCATATAACACCTAGTGTTCATTCCATCAGGTGCCCTCCTTAATGTCCACCACCCAGTTACCCCATTCACCCCACCCACCTCCCCTCCAGCAACCTTCTTTTGTTTCCTAGAGTTAAGAGTCTTTTACGTTTTATCTCCCCCTCTGTTTCCATTTTATTTTATTTCTCCTTCCCTTCCCCTCATCTGCTTTGTTTCTTAAATTCCACATATGAGTGAGATCGTATGGTATTTGTCTTTCTCTGACTGACTTATTTCATTTAGCGTAATACTCTCTAGTTCCATCCATGTCGTTGCAAATGCCAAAATTTCATTCTTTTTTGATGGCTGAGTAATACAATATTCCATTGTATATATACCACCTCTCTTTTATCCATTCATCAGTCAATGGACATCTAGGCTCTTTCCATATTTTGGCTATTGTGGACATTGCTGCTATAAACATTGGGGTGCAGGTGCCCCTTCGAATCACTATGTTTGTATCATTTGGATAAATACTTAGTAGTGCAATTGCTGGGTCATAGGATAGCTTTATTTTTAACTTTTTGAGGAACCTCCATACTGTTTTCCAGAGTGGCTGCACCAATTTTCATTCCCACCAAGAGTGTAAGAGGGTTCTCCTTTCTCCGCATCCTCGCCAACATCTGTTGTTTTCCTGACTTGTTCATTTTAGCCATGGGTCTGTTCTCTCACATGACTGTGAAATTCTCAAGGACAAGAATTGAGTCATATTATCTTTGGGTATCTTCTCTGAACATAGAGCCTGGAACATACTCTGTCAATCTGAATTGGAGAAATGACAAAACAAATGCAGTAGTTTTTCCTGTTATTTGTACTAAAACTACCCTCCTTTAAATCATGTTGTTCCCACCGTCCATCATTTTTCTTCTTTTTTTATTGCCAGAAACCCAGCAAACAGTAATATTAAGTGTGCAGTCCAGTATATATTGACATATGTATACACCCCCGTAATCCACCATCGAGGTCAAGATGTAGAACATGCCCAGCCCTACATTTGGTTTCCACAAGGCTTCCCTTGTCAATACTTACAACCCAGGGAGTTTACATTACTCTGACTTCTATCATCATCAGTTGTTTTGCTTTTAAATAATTTTATATAAGTGAACTAATTTTATATAAATGAACTTCACATAAATTTTATAGAAATGAACTAATACACAATGTACCCTTTTTGTTCAATATAATGTCCGTGAAATTCATACATACTGTTGCAATATAAATGGTTCATTCTTTTTTATGGCATTGTAGTATTCCATTGTGTAAATGTACCATGATTGATTGATTTATGCATTCTCCCACTGATTGACATTTGGCTCATCCCTAATTTGAAATAGTACAAACAATGCTGCTATAAAAGTCTTGTACAAATTTTTCTTTGGACATATGTACTCATTTCTCTTGGGCATATACTTAGGAATGGAAATGCTGGATCATAGGCTAGGCATGGGTTTAGCTTTAGTAGCTACTACCATAGAGTTTTCCAAAGGGTTTACAGCAATTTACACCCCTATCAGTAATATGAGAGTACAAGCCACTTATCGATCTTTTTAATTGCATTATTTTTTTAACCATGCCTTGTTTCCCCCACCCCCAAATTCGTATGTTTAAACTGAATCCCTAATGTGATGGTATTTGGAGGTAGGACTGTAGGTGGTGATTAGGTCATGAGAGTGGAGCCCTCATGAGTGGGATTAGTGCCCTAATTAAAGAAACCCCAGAGAGATCCCTCACCCCTTCTGCTATATGAGGTTTCAGTAAGAAGATAAGCATCTATACACCAGAAAGTGAGTTCTCACCTGACTGAATCTGCAGGTTCCTTGATCTTGGACTTCCCAGGCTCTGGAACTGTAAGTTTCTACCTCTCTACCCTAAGTTTGTTTTAGTCAGTTCTCCCACTGAAGTCCCTTCTTCCCCATGACTAGTTTATTTGCCATTCTAGGTGAATCTTTCCAGCTATTCAATCCTTTTTTAGGTTTTATGCCTAAAACTCAACACAGCTTGCCAAGAATAAAGACACTCTGCTTTTGTGCAATGGTAGGGTAATATTTTCTAATTAATTCTTACCATTTTCCCCAGATATGATGAGCAAAGGCCTTTCAATAGACCTCTAGCACATTAAGCTGATGGTTATGGGAAGCATTACATGTCGACACATTTACTATCATGATCATCAAAGCCTCTGAACTTGTGACTAATTTCTATTTTCCTCAAAGCATTCACTTAGACTTCCCACACTGGATCTCATCAGACATATGTGCTTGCTCAGCTCAGAGAGCTTTGTGAAATCTCCTTGCAGTGCTTAATGGCACCGTGTCATTGTCACATCTGATAATGAAGGCAAGACAGGGTGGCAGAGGAAGGCCCATTGTCTGGAAATCAGAACGTGTTTCTTGCTTCTGTGTCACCTTCACCAAGATGTCATAGATTTTTCTTCCTCTCTGCAAAATAAAGGAATTAGACTAAATGACAATGAAGGATATCTCCCAGCATTAGACTTCACAATTTTAGATTTCATTGTAATCTATTTTCATATTTGGTATAAAAGCAGTTAAATAAGACCTTTCCAAGAACAATCCCTAGGGCTCCCCACTGTTAATACCGCTTCATCCAGAGAAGTGCCTGCTTAAACTTACCTTTGTTTTTAAGCCAGTTCTCTAACAATGACAAAACATTTCCTCTACTTCCATGGTAACCCAATATTTGGGGTATGAAAACTTGTGAAATGCTTTCTAAAATCAAATAAATTCTGTTTCCTGGACTCCCCTTGTTCTCACCCCTCACAATCATTATTCTTTGTGTTGTTCTTATTGCGTCTTCTGCTAAATATGGTTCTAGTGTGTGGCTATGGGTGGCACAGGCAAATATAACAGTTTCTCAGGCAGCATAGATTGAATAGAAGTGGAGAAAGAACCCCCAAAATTATATAAACATCAATGAAAAAACATATGATCTCTAAAAATGTGCATGACTCCATATATGTATATAATATTTGAGTTTTGATTAAACTAGTTTAAGTTTAGGAATATTGAGTTCAACCACTTCTATCTTCACATCAGATATCTAGAAGGTAGAGCAAGAATAAAAATGGTTTCTTTATTTACACTTGTTATTGTAATTATAAAGTAAAGCATTAAAGAATGTCTGTTGTTTATCTTGTCTTGCATATCTTATACATTTACCACCAACCTAGGAAAATGTTTGTGGGAAAATGGTTTACTATGACCATATTTTCAACCTTTGCTATGGAAATAACTATAGATGTATTACACTGTATTACTTTTTGTGATGAAGACTACACTTTAGGTCAGAAGTGTATATGCTTTAAATTATATTTAAAGTAATGATGACCTGTTTTGCTTCAGAAGATTTTTGCTTAGTCCCTCTTATGTTCAATAATGATCAATCTTGTCTAGAGACCAAAGGTTTTGGTCATGTGGAGCAGAATTTCTGGTCATGTGAAGTCCATATGGGAACTGGACTTCTGGTTATAGCCTCATTAGCACCATCACCAAAACAGCTGAGGAAACCAGCTCATCCTCCATGGCACAAACCACAGAGTCACTTCACTTATCCAATTGCAGCTTCACTAAAAGTTTGCTTTCAACTTCTTTAGGATTCTTCCTTTTGCTTTATCTGTTTCTTGGCCTCATCACCATCTCTAATTATTCTTATATTATAGAAGCCAGTGTTCCAGCAAAAGCAAGATTGAAAGTTTCCTCTCTCCTTTGAATTTCAGCTACTAAAAAGTCTTTAAAATCATCCAATTTAATTTGGTGAATGAAAGTTTTCAGTTAAACAAATAAACATGTAGAAACAAAACAGTTGTGCCTGATGTATTGTTTTATTTTTTTAATTTAATTTAATTTTATTATTATATTATTATAATTATATTATTAGTCACCATACAATACATCATTAGTTTTTGATGTAGTGATCCACAATTCATTGTTTTCGTATAACACCCAGTACTCCATGCAGTATGTGCCCTCCTTCATGGCCGGGCTAACCCATTCCCCCCACACCCCTCTCCTCTAAAATCCTCAGTTTGGTTCTCGGAGTCCATAGTTTCTCATGGTTCCTCTCCCCCTCCAATTTCTTCCCCTTCATTTTCCCCTTCCTTCTCCTAATGTCCTCCGTGCTGTTCCTTATGTTCCACAAATAAGTGAAACCATATGATAATTGGCTTTCTCTGCTTGACTTATTTCACTTAGCATAATCTCCTCCAGTCCCATCCATGTTGATGTAAAAGTTGGGTATTCATCCTTTCTGATGGCTGAGTAATATTCCATTGTATATATGGACCACATCTTCTTTATCCATGCATCTGTTGAAGGACATCACGGCTCTTGCCACAGTTTGGCTATTGCAGACATTGCTGCTATGAACATTGGGGTGCATATGGCCCTCTTTTCTACATCTTTTCTTTGGGGTAAATACCCAGGAGTGCAATTGCTGGGTCATAGGGTAGCTCTATTTTTAATTTTTTGAGGCACCTCCACACTGTTTTCCAAAGTGGCTGTACCAACTTGCATTCCTACCAACAGTGTAAGAGGGTTCCCCTTTCTCCACAACCTCTCCAACATTTGTTGTTTCTTGCCTTGTCAATTTTTGCCATTCTAACTGGTGTAAGGTGGCATCTCAATGTGGTTTTGATTTGAATTTCCCTGATGGCTAATGATGATGAACATTTTTCATGTGGCTGCTAGCGATTTGTATGTCTTCTTTTGAGAAGTGTCTGTTCATGTCTTCTGCCCATTTTTTGATTTATTTGTTTTTTGGGTGTTGAGTTTGAGAAGTTCTTTATAGATCTTGGAAATCAGTGCTTTGTCTGTAGTGTCATTTGCAAATATCTTCTCCCATTCTGTGGGTTGCCTCTTTGTTTTGTTGACAGTTTCCTTTGCTATGCAGAAGCTTTTTATCTTGATGAAGTCCCAAAAGTTCATTTTTGCTTTTGTTTCACTAGCCTTTGGAGATGTATCTTGAAAGAACTTCCTGTGGCCGATGTCGAGGAGGTTACTGCCTATGTTCTCCTCTAGGATTTTGATGGATTCCTGTCCTACATTGAGGTCCTTCATCCATTTTGAGTTTATATTTGTGTATGGTGTTAGGGAAAGGTCGAGTTTCATTCTTCTGTATATAGCTGTCCAATTTTCCCAGCACCATTTATTGAAGAGACTATCTTTTTTCCATTGCCTACTTTTTCCTGCTTTGTCAAAGATTATTTGACCATAGAGTTGAGGGTCCATATCTGGGTTCTCTATTCTGTTCCATTGGTCTATACGTCTGTTTTTGTGCCAGTACCATGCTGTCTTGGTGATCACTGCTTTGTAATACATCTTGAAATCCGGGAACGTGATGCCCCCAGCTTTGTTTTTCTTTTTCAACATTTCCTTGGCGATTCGGGGTCCTTTCTGATTCCATACAAATTTTAGGATTGTTTGTTCCAGCACTTTGAAAAATGTTGTTGGAACTTTGATCAGGATGGCGTTGAAGGTATAGATTGTTCTGGGTAGCATAGACATTTTAACAATGTTTATTCTTCTGATCCATGAGCATGGAATGTTTTTCCATCTTTTTGTGTCTTCTTCAATTTCTTCCATGAGTGTTCTGTAGTTCCTAGAGTATAGATCCCTTACCTCTTTGGTTAGGTTTATTCCAAGGTATCTTATGGGTTTTGATGCTATTGTAAATGGAATCATTCCTGATGGATTCCCTGGGGAATTCTACCAAACATTCAAAGAAGAAATAGTACCTATTCTCCTGAAGCTGTTTCAAAAAAATATAAACAGAAGGAAAACTTCCAGACTCATTCTCTGAGGCCAGCATTGCCTTAATCCCCAAACCAGGCCAAGACCCCATCAAAAAGGAGAATTTCAGACAGATATCCCTGATGAATATGGATTCCAAAATTCTCAACAAAATCTCAGCTAATAGAATCCAACAATACATTAAAAGAATCATCCACCATGACCAAGTTGGATTTATCCCCAGGATGCAAGGGTGGTTCAACATTCGCAAATCAATCAATGTGATAGAACACATTAATAAGAGGAGAGGGAAGAACGATATGGTCCTCTCAATTGATGCAGAAAAAGCATTTGACAAAATACAGCATCTTTTCCTAATTAAAACTCTTCAGAGTATAGGGATAGAGGGAACATTCCTCAAGTTCATAAAATCCATCTATGAAAAACCCACAGTGAATATCATCCTCAATGGGGAAAAGATGAGAGCCTTTCCCTTAAGATCAGGAACACGTCAAGGATCCCCACTCTCACCACTGTTGTTCAACATAGTACTAGAAGTCCTAGCAACAGCAATCAGACAACAAAAAGAAATAAAAGGTATTCAAATTGGCAAAGAAGAAGTCAAACTCTCTTTTCGCAGATGACATGATACTTTCTGTGGAAAATCCGAAAGACTCCACCCCCAAATTACTAGAACTCATACAGCAATTCAGTAATGTGGCAGGATAAAAAATCAATGCACAGAAATCCGTTGCTTTCTTATACACTAACAATGCAACTGTAGAAAGAGAAATTAGAGAAATGATTCCATTGGCATATTGTTTTAAATTAATTCAGCAGAAAATACTGTATACCCTAGCTTGGATTGGAAAAGATAGGATTAAAACAAAGCCAAGCTAGGTACAGTGAATGCCTTTCCAGATCTTTCTTATGTCAGTCAGTCTTTATAGACCTTGCCCACAAGTCAATTTGAAAATTGAAAATTTCGGTTATGGAGCAGGAGCCTCTTTACATAATATGCCTTCAGTCCAGAAGTAGCTGAGATATGAGTAGGCTATGGGGAGAGTAGGCCATTATTGAGTGGCCAGCCATTATCTTCCCCAGGTCTGGGGACAGATTACCCTTTCATTATCTTCTGAAAGTTTTCCCCATGTTCATTCCTTATCCTATTTTGCTATTGACATCTTCCTCTTAATCCCCCTTCCTCCATCCATCATCTGCTTCAGAGAAGGCAGGGCGTGGTCCTTGACACAAAAACATCCCTTCATGGGGGAATTACTTAGAGCATTGTGAATTTCCAAAATGTAAGATAGGCCCATCCCAAAATATAACTTTTAAAAAGCATTCCAGAGGAAAATATAAATAATTTTATTTTTCTTTCTTTTTCTCTCTCTCTTCCTCTCTCTCTCTCTCTCTCTTTTTTTTTTTTTTTTTTTTTTTTTAGAGAGGAGAAAGGAAGAGAGAGGGATAAGGCAGAGGGAGAAGGAGAGAGAGAATCTTAAGCAGGCTTCACACCCAACATGGAGCCTCACTTGGGGCTTAATCTCACAACCTTGAGATCATGACCCAAGCCGAAATCAGTCAGTTGCTTAACTGATTAAGCCACCCAGGCACCCTTAATTTTCCTTTTTTAAATTCCTGGAGTTCTTATACCTACCTCTTCACTAACATGAAGAATTGAGGTTTGTCTGCCTGTATTTATATCTAACGGGTTTTTCTTTATAAATAAATAGTATGTTTACCTGCCATTCACTAAGTCATTCCTTTTCAGTAGATTTTTAAATATTGGAAATGGTTTCAGACTGATTACACCAGCTAGTGAATATAGAATTTGAATTAAATTCAGTTGAAAAACATTTCTTTCTTCCATGTTAAACTACTGTCCTGTGTACTACCTGGAGAATATAGAAAGGGGAGGGTGAGTCAGTGGAAAAAAGAACAATACAGCATTCCTGTTACACAGGAGCTTACAATCTGAAAATATACATACACCAGTCATTCTAAAAGTGTGATCCCATTGGGGCACCTGGGTGGCTCAGTCGGTTAAGTGACCAACTCTTACTTTTGGCTCAGGCCATGATCTCAGAGTCATGAGATCGAGCCCCACAATGGGCTCTGTGCTGATTGTGGAGTTTGTTTAAGATTCTCTCTCTCCCTTCTTTTCCCTTTGCCCCTCCCCCTTTGAAAAAAAATCTAAAAAGATAAATAAATGAAAATGTGATCCCCGGACCAGAAGACACAGCAATAGCAGGCAACTTATAAGAAATACAGATTCTCAGGTCCCACCCTAGACTTACTGAATCAGAGATTTGGGGTGGAGCCCAGTAATTTGTGCTTTATCAAGCAGGAGTCTGATGCATGTTTAATGTTTAAGACATACACTAATATAGTGATCACAATGTATGTAACTATATTACTAGCATAGTACTAAATAGTACTGACAGGGAGTTTTCATAGGCAGGGAGGGGACATAAAGGTCACTGTTGGGCTGGGACAAATGAAGCATTCCCTAGAAGGAAGGCATTCTGTATAAAAAGACCAGGTGAGCAGAGAACTGAGAAAACAAATAGCATATTTGTGATACACAGTTAACCACCAGTGAGACACTATTAGGTTCTTTACACACACCATTATGGTTAATCCTCACAAAAACCCTAAAAATACTATTCCTATTTACATCAGAAAGTTGAAGCTCAAGAATTTACACAGAACCAATTTGCCTCAATTATGAGAATTTAGAAAAGTAATGGTTGGTATGGTATTAAAAATATGTGAGGAAGGAATGTAAAGAGCTTTGAGTTCCAGTCCTTGGAGTCTGGACCATATTATATCCCATTAGAGTCCAAGAATTAGACAATTAAAATACTTTCTTCGAAGGAAAAGTGAAATGATGAATTTGATGTCTTAGGAAAATTAATAGGTTGGAGATAGAAGACGCTGGAGGCTTGAATAGACTCTGTAGAAGGTGTTCTCAATAGTCCAGACTCAAGGTAGTTACAGATTGAACTGGGGGAATAACTATGAGAATAAAACGGAAGGGGCAGATTCAAGAAACTCTGGGAACAAAGTAACTGTGGTTGCCTATCCAAGAGGAGAATGGGAGAGGATTTGAAGTTATGATGGTTAGGAGAAATGGAAATGGAAAGTCTCAGAAACAGACAAATTTAGCAGAATGAACTTGGATGATTTTCACTGGTTGTGATAGGGGAGATTTTGTTTGGTTTGGTTTGTTTTTAGGATATAAAGAGGCAAAGAGCTCAGTTTTTAGACATGCTGAGTTTGAGATGATGGTAGAACATCAAAGTAGAACTGTTCATCAGGAGGTCAAAACTAGGCTTACAGTCCATGTTAGAAACACAAACTTAGGGGTTGTCAGTAGAGAGATGGTAGTGGATGCCATGGCAGCAGCTAAAATATTCAATAGAGAGTACATGCCAGGAGAAGAACAGGTTAAGAACAGAATTATGTGGAATATCTAAAAGATCCTCATGTAAGAAACAGAAAGAAAAGAAAGCCTGATGGTCGGATTTGGAACATCTAAAGGAGTAAAGACAGAATGAGGACAGGGTGGAGTCCTGGAAGGTAGATCAGGGAGAAGGGTAAATTCTCCCACCTATGGAGATGTAGGGAGAATAGGGCAAGACAACCATATTTGGTGATGAGGACATTATTAGTGACATTCAAAAATGCAATTTCAATAGGGTAGGTGGTGGTGGTAATGGCGATCAAGGAGGGAGTTGGAAACGACTACAGGATTTTAAGAACATGGGGCTTATCAGGATATGGGAGCCTCAAGTATAGGTCACATGTTCTGGGGAGTTCAATTATGGAGAAAAGAAGATCAGATGGGAAATAGTTAGCAGGAAGACTGGAATTAGGTAAAGATACCTATGTGTGAAATACTGTAGAAAGGAAAGGGGAGGAAGGACCAGAAAACTGGAGAGGGAGAGATGGGAGAATTGAAGGAACAAAGTTATAGCCAAGGTCAAAGGAAAGTGGGTCATTGGCTCTAGAACAGCAGAGAAGGGATCAAAATCTTCCTCAGCCCAAGCAAAAGGAGCAAGTTCTTGAGACTCGCAAAGGATGTATTGAGATGAAATGTGAACAGGGGAGGAAACCTAAGCAAGAAAGTCTTGCTTCTCTGAGGTGGTAGAAGTGAGGCCACTGTGTAGACAGAAAGTGGACAAGCAGGAGACCTAGTCAAAGAATTCCTTCCACTATTTCTTCAAGTGGCATCTGCCCATGAAACTTTTTCTAAGATACAGGGAGAGATGTGGTCTAGTAAAATGCATATCACCTTACATTGTGACTTTCATACATCTGTCTCCCCTGCTGGACTGTGGGTCTTTTGAGAGCAGACGTCTTTCCAGATTTTCTAAAAATCAGACAAGCTCAAAGCATAACATAACAGCACATTTGTACCATGGAAAATTGTATCATGAAAAATTGACAATTGCTAGTTTGCTAGTTCCTTTTTTTAAGTATACACTTAAAAAACACTTTTCAATTTACCAATCCTGCAATTTTTTTATTCCACATTGTGTTTTGAAGTCTACCATGTTGTTCATTTCTTCTAACTGCTCTTATTCAAATTTGTATCCTCCATTTCCAGGGCAGCACATACAGCATAGGTACCCACATAGTAAATGTTAATTGGATGAACAATATAGTAATTAAAATGAATACACTGTACAGTGCTTAATAGCTATGAAATACTTTGATAAATCTCTTTTCACTTTTATTTGTGTATTGCCTTTCCAAGGCTGATGTGGTTTAAGGATAGTGATTATGCCCCATGCCTATGCATTCTCTCCCTAATGCCCACTTCAATGTTGGCACTTAGTAACTCCTCAGTAAATATTGGTTGAATGAATGAATGACTCTCTACTATAAGCATTGTAATACTACAGTCCAGATTCTGAGTACCTGAATGTTTTTCCAAGCCCATGTGGTTGGAATCAGGACTAATAACCAGGTTTTCTGATACTAAAACCAGTGCTCTTTTTATTACACCATTGAAAGAGCTATTGTAAGGACTATATTAGGAAATCAATAGGAGAGGAATAATTATAATGAATTACTGCCCTGATGTAACCAATAAATAGACTCCATGTACCTGTGTAATTGGAGAAAATTAATAACCATATCCAGATCGAGGGCTTGAAATTTATCATAATCATTAACTTGGAATATTTAGTCACATGGTCCTTACACGAGGTTCATATGGTAAAGGAGATATGTGAATTATGAGGGCGTATGGTATTGCAGGAATGAAGGAATGAGCAGGAAGCGGTTTTACTCAAATAGAACTGCTCTTGCTAAGGTCACTGGTAACCTTCTAATTGCCTTTGACGACATATACCACTCCTCCCCCGACTTCAGTGACACCTTCCTTCCCGACTCTCCTCCACTCCACTTTCTTGTCAGCCTCCAAGAAACTCATCACTAAAACAGTGAAGATCTGAAGAAAGTCATGAGCATTCTAGGAAACAGATCTCAAGAACTGCCTCAGACAGCCACCCATGCTCTAATCTGCCCTCCTGTCGGGACAGATTGATATTGCTGAATCTTTTTTATCCTTTGTCAGTTTGGTGGTCTTACCCCGGTTTTCTCACCAGAGACAGATCTCCACTACCTCTTGCCTTCGTTGAGAAACTCCTGATTCCTGGGAGGCTGGAAAAGTCAGGATCATTGTATAATGCCAGCTCTGGAAGGCTGCAAATCCTAACTCCCTTGATGGGCCCGTCAGAGCAACTGGTGTCGTTAATGAGCCTAAACAAAGAAAAGGTCTCTTAAGAAACTTATTGTGAAACATAAACATTGTTTGCTTACTTTTCAAACTCTTATCTTAGTCATTTTTGTGTAACCACTAT
This sequence comes from Eumetopias jubatus, assembly GCF_037043125.1. Taxonomy (NCBI): domain Eukaryota; kingdom Metazoa; phylum Chordata; class Mammalia; order Carnivora; family Otariidae; genus Eumetopias; species Eumetopias jubatus. Next base: position 7,564,752 of record NW_028274810.1, read on the forward strand.
AGTTTCTTACATCAGAGACATTTAATCACACTAATTTAATTAATGTGTGTTGAATGGAACTGCTGCTCATTTCTTGTTGAATTAAGGCAGAGCACAGATTCCCAAGCAGACCCTCATAGCTTTTCTGAGACACCTTCTGGGAGTTTTCAGATTGACCCATACTTCTCTAGGAGCATGATCGACCTTGGGTATCTAGAAGATGTGGCATTGCCCAAGGACCATCCTTAGATGCCCCTTCTTCCCTGCATCATCATTTCGTGGCCAAGATATTGGCATTTCTTGGGTATTTCATTGAATTGAGGGGAGAATAAGGTACAGTGTTTATAATCAAGACAGTCTTGTATCCTTGTAGTAGTCAGAAGTGTCTTGGGGATTCTGTACTCACTCTAGATGGATGTAGAAATTAAACTCCATCAGTGGCTAAAAAAAAAAAACAAACCAAAACAAAACAAACAAAAAACTCCATCAGTGGTTGTGTAGCAAACAAATGGTAAATGAGGACATTTGTATTAACTGCAAGGAAATGAGTTGTCCATGGCATGTAATTAACCAAAAAGCAGCTATAGGGCATAGATGATTCATTAAAAAGAGTATTGGCTGGTTATTTGTTTCGTCTGAGTAGTCCCAGTGCCAAGGCTATACAAATTTTGGAACATACCACAATGTCCAGTGGATAAATGACATTTAAAATAGAGAAATGAAGGTGGGGAAAAAAACCAAAAACCAAAGAAAAGGGCTACATTAGGGTAATAATGAGCTAATATTGAGTCTTGAAAATATGTCTTAATTTTTAATGTGGGCGATAGTAACTCAATACTGAAGAGACTTGAGGGAGGGATGAGAGGGTTTCATGTCTGAGGATGGAGTTGTTTGATGAAAGGTTGTGGCCTTTAATATCTGATGATGAAAAGAGATCTCCTCTCTTTGGGGTGAGTCCCTGATTCCAATTTTACATTAGTGGAGCAATTAGCAGGACTCCTCTTAGCTTTTCTTGGTCTCCTCCGTTAGAAGAATGCCTCTGATATGTAATATTTGTTTGAAAACCCAAAGAAGCTTGTTTCCTTTTGAGGTTTGCCTTACTTTTTATGTTCTGAAGTTCATTTTGGACCTCAGATTTTGCTCCAAGCAATAAAACTGGTTGGATTGTACGAACATAATGGAGCCGTAATTTTAGCCAACTGTTGGGGGTGGGGAGAGAGTTAAGGTGTGTAGTGGTTTCTGTGGTTTCTCTGTGGAGTAGAATTCCCTGCAAAGCTTTTCCATGTGGTGTTTTAATAGCTGTCTTAAAACTCTCTGATGTATGGAGCAAAACTGAATTAGGCTCATGTGCTAGATTGGTGGAATAGGCCAAGTACTCTGACAAACGAAAGAAAAACAATCAAACAGCCAAGCTCCGAGGCTAAACCATCCAAAGAAGATCCTCAGGACATAGCCAAATCCAAAATTGAAGAAGTGATCACCACTTTTAACCCATTTTTGCAGAACTTTCGAAGGGAAATAATAGTTCCCTTGCATACATTAATATTTTACCTTTGTGCAGTACTTTACAATGTGCAAAATGATCCTAGGTGTATTTGTTTATTAGAACCCTGCAAAAACCTTTGGAAGGTTATATTATTAGATCGATTTTAACAAGTGAGAAACTGAGTCACAAAGTAGGCCCAAGATCATTTGTCTAAGAAACCACAGAGGCAGAATTTGACAACTACTTCAGAGCTCTGTGTCTTTTGCTCCGGAACTTCAATAATTTTAGTTAGCGATCACATTTAATACTTATGAAGACAAGGAAAACCAGCCAGATAGCATGTGCTTGCACAGTAAAGATGTTTCTGGACTGCTGAGTTCTCATCAGTGAATAGAAGATATTAGAGTGTTGTCTATGTCTCAAAGGAATATGCTCTTTCTTTAATTCAAACACTCAGTGATTCAGAGGCATAGTTCCTTCCGAAGTGCTGAGTGTACCTAATAAAATGTCACATACTTAGTTGTCATTCCCACACTAAACGTGTGTAAAAATTAGTGTGTAGTTTTGACTGCTAAGTTCGAGACATTTATTGAATGCTACTATATGCCAGGCCCATGGGCAAAGTAGGAAGTTGTCTAGGTGGTATGATTCTAGGGGAGCCTTTCCCACTGGCCCAGACCACTGCTAACATACCCCCATTAGCAGGGCATCCCTTTGAGTTAGTCCAGGAGTTGCTTAGATTCTTTTTTGAAAATGCAGATAGCACCGAGGGGAAAAATACTTTAAGACAGTCCCAGTCACTAATGCTGCAGGGTATGTTTATTTACCTAGTTAACAAATCAAGTATTAAGGCCCTGAGCTGAATAGGAGGTGATGTGGATTAATTGTATTCTATCCAGGAGAAGGGGATGCTGAATTCTGGAGAGCCCTATAAAGGGCCCAGGGGAGCCAGAATACAACAACAGGCCAGGAAGCCTGTCCTATCTGGAGAAACAGGTGCCCAAACACTCTGTACCAAAAATAAACTTTACTCGCTTGGCTTTTGTTTTTAAGAACCAGCCCTGCCTGGTATCTGTGTTTTAGGGCTGCATCCATAAAATTAATCAGATTAATATTTGCAAGTGAAATACCAAGCGTGTGATCCATGTTCTTATTTATTTAAGCCAGTGAGCTGGTCTCTGTCTCTAATAAGAGTTAGTGCAGTGCAGTTGCCCATCCCCAGCCCTTTGCATGGCCACCTTGGAGCTCACTGTCTTCTTAGTCAGCTCCACACTTTTCCCCTGACTCCAACCCATGTCTCTTTCACCGTTGGAGGTGGGTCGGTGTCTCTGCCTGGACTCTACTGAGCACAAAATCACTTACAGCTCCCTTCTGCCACACTCACATTTTTTTCCCCATAGCTCTGAAAATTATATACCTTTAGAATTGTAAACATAGTATGTTCATGACTTTTGCCCTTTCTTCCAAGCACCTAAATATTTTAGAAATATATCAGTTAATAAGTTTATCATTATTGAAGAGCAAGTTATTCTGCAAACTGACTATCATTCAAATAAAGACTTTCTTTTTCATGATACAATGGTTGATATTCTGTTTGATTTTTTTCCTTGACTCACTCACAAGTTCTCCACACTTGGAACAGCATATATGGAATAATCATTTTTGTTTTGATAAGTACCAAGAGCAGAAGCTCCCCCCGCCAAAAAATAAAAAATAAAAAAAAATATCCACAATGGCTGTGATCATTCCTAGGTGCTGTGCGCAGAAGGGCTTTCTATAGGTTTTCTCATTCTATCTTCAAAACAACCCTGTGAGGCAGGTACTGTCGTTATCCTCATGTATCCATGAGGCACAGAGAAGTTAAGTAACTTGCCAAGGACACACAGATGATGCATTGAAATCCAGGAAGTCTGCCTCCTGAGCCCAGGCTCTTAATCACTATGCCACAATGACCTCCTCCAGGGGGTCCTGGAAGTGTGAGGGGGTCTCACTATCTGTGGGTGCTTGGGGACCCCCTCCCCGGGCAGTGGTCCCAGTGACTCGGATGCCTGAGTGGGACAGTAGCCCCGAGATGTTCAGGAGGAAAGGAGAACCTTGGAGTTGGTTGGCCCTGCTCCTCCCATAGTGGCCTCTCTGTCCTTACCTTGTCACTTGCGTTTCATAGAGTCCATTTTGAAGGATAGTGAGGCTGGGTCCCACCTGAAGCAGCATCCCTCGGCAGACAGTGTCACTCCACACAGCACACACTGCAGGATGTGGATTGGGGTGGGGACTGTGATAGGTGGAGAGAATCTGCTCTGCCCTCAGTATTTTCCCAGAGACAGTCTTCACCGTTTCAATCAAAATCATTTCTAAGTCAGTCTTAGACGCACAGGCCTTCCTGGGAAGGGAGCCGTGATGTGCTGCTAAACGTTTTAACAACCTGTTCTCCAGGGTGAAGCTCTGATTCGTGGCACTTGGCATTGCTATAGTTTCCACACTTCCACCATGGTGAATTTCACGGTGTCAGTGCAACCGCACCGGCCGGAGGCAGGAAGCGTGGGGGCAATCAGACCCAGCCCACTCCTGATGGAGAGGAACATTAGGATGGGTGGCGCGGTGACACCGCGGCGGGAGGCAGGGCCAGGTCCAGATTCTGCACATCTGGCAGAGTCTGAATGGAGAGCCCTGATACCGTGTGCAGCTTCTGTCTTTCCTCTCTCCCTACCCCACCCCGCCATAAAGTCCGACTCATAAGAGTTTCAGAGGCGCCTGGAAGGAGAAAGGAATCACAGAACTTGCAGCCTGTCGGCGGTTAGGTGGAGGGGAAGAAGGAGCAGGCCATCGAGGTCCCTCTCACTGGGTGACGGGAGACAGTAGGAAAGAAGGAGAAGGAGGGATGGCTTTACAGCCAATGTGTGTTTGTGTGTGAGTCTTGGGCTTTTCCCCTCCTATCTGCCCGAGCTGCCTCCTTTCCCTACCATCTGGCTGCTTGTCAGGCCACTCCCAGGAAACCTGTCTTGGTAGAGGAACGGCTGCAGGACCTAACTCTTCAAACCCTTGTCACTGACGCCTGGCAGAAATCATGTTGGATCAGAGGCAGCCCGTTTTCCTCCCAAAAGACTTCAGGGCTGTGGACTCTGTATACGCGCTGCACAGTTTCCTGATACGCTACCTTCTAGGGCTTTATGATTCTCAGGGTCAAAATCCTCAGTGTCCAAGCACATTCTCTATTGCTTTAAAATACTGAACAACTGTTATTTATAGAGAGAGCCCTGCTTTATTTCCCATTTCTCTGCTGGGCACCATGAGGTACAAAAGCGATGAAACGGAATTTCTGACCTAAAGAGCTTATAATGTTTCTCAACATCTAGTTGAGAAAATGTGACAGCCACATGAACTAATTCCTAAATAAGGAGCAGTTCTAATAGTATGATGACAATGTGTCAAGCTACAGTATTTATAACAAATTGTGAGGTATCTATAAGTAGAGAAGAATCTATAATAAGAATTTGTTCAGTAAAGGCAGTCAAAGGAGCTAGAGGACTGCACATCCTGGGTGGTTGTATTGTTCCTGTTTATTAGATAACAATGTGCACCCATTTGTAATTGCTATTCCCAACTTATTTTATAGTTATAACCCCTTTTTAACAGATACGATTATAGCAGCCAGTTCTATGTAATAAAAATATTCTGCTGGCCAACCCCCCACACTAACACTGTTTGGCTGATGGAGATCCAAGACCCCTTTTGAAGGGAAAACCTGGTATGAGAGAGGCAGTCACTAATCCCTCTCCATTTGGCAGTACGTCTACTCGACAAGAAGGTCATCCTTGCAGCAGAGGAGCGACATAAAGTATACGTTTGCATATCGGGACAGTTGTTAAATAACTCTGCACACAATTTGACTTTTTTAATGTTGCGCTGATTTGACTTGGGGCTTGTATACATCTTCTCCAAATAAAAGTTGGGACTACTGTTGGTTCCCAAGCTCCTTGGGATCCGATCAGCCTGGGGAGCGGACTGTGGGAATCTCCTTTCAGGTCTTTGAGGGCAGCAGGCCCCCTGCCACATGCCAGCAAAGGCAGGGGAAGACAGTATGTGTGTCCTGCCATTCCCCTCCCAGCTGATGCCTTGTGCTAATAGAAGGAAGCAATCACCTTCCCATTGTCCAAAAGCTACTTCTCACTTGTCTTAAAAGGTTGTTATAGTTATCTTAGAATACAGAAGTGCCTAAGTAAAATCTGGAGAGTTTGCAATATATGAAAGAAAAGAGTCATAAATCTACCCTGTGTCTCTGGGACAGTAGGTGTGTGTGAGACAGCCAGGGTCTTTGCATTTACATGAATACTTTCTTGCTTTGGAAGACTAGTATGTCTGTGTTTGGGTTAAGACGCCCTCCTGCCAAGCTTCAATTAGGTGAGGCTGGTAAAGTAAATAAAAGGTAATGGATTGTGTCCATACATGACTTCATTCCATCCTTTGAATGACTTTATCAATAACTGCTAGAAAGCAAGACTCAGCAATAACTGTGTCCAGCATATACCTCCAGCCAGCAGAGAGCCGACCTCATTTCCTAAGGCTTTTTGTGGTGTGCCCAGACTAAAACCCTGTATCCTTCACCATCAGGTGCATCCAGTGTAGTTTTTCTAAAATGATCAATGTTTTCTTTGTCTAGGCTTATGCTAAGAGTTAATTCAAACTTCTTGAGCTGTGTGACACTCACCCACAGGTAGCTAGCGCCTCAGGACTCACAAGTATGATGACTCAAATGTACACGTTGTACGTTCATCTCTCACCCATGGTCCACATTTGTATTCTCTATACTCAGTTTCTCTGGCTGCCCTGTGAACCCAGATTTAAAGACTGTGTTTAACTGCATGTCAGGATGGGATACATGGCGGAGGGGTGTTCTTAATAGTTTTTTACCAAATCTACTTTGTGTCCCAGTTTTTCCAAAACAATTTCCTCTTTCTAAAACTGCTACCAATTAGTGGAAATTTGGAATCTACAGTTATCCTGAAGTAGTAAGAGAAAGATTCAGAAATTATATTTGCAGAGCATTGTTCATTTAACGATTCTTCCTAAGTAGACCCCAGGGCAATGGCTCACTCTTCTTTAGTCGAATATTATGTATTTCCTGACATCTCACTGCCCCCTAGTGCAGCACGCTAGTGAGTGCATCATTCTCTGCAGACATTCTTGATTTGCATTATTACTGTCTGATCAGTCCATTTCATGCTTACCTGGCTTCTGGCAATGTGATTTGACACTAATCCATGACTCAAACCAAGTCCTTCATGGACTACTACTACTTTTGCCAAGTAGATCCTATTCCAGGAGCAGGAGTTTTGGGGGCAAGCGAGTACAGATGGGAAACGGAGTCTCAGCTGGACTCTACTCTCCAGACCCCTTCCAGTGGAGAAATCAGGCCCAGAATTTTCAGTATAGTACCATGAATTGGAGGGACAGATCTTGTGTTAAGGTGCATCCAGACCAAAGTAACAAGAACACACTGCTTGGAGAGAGACAAGCTTAGGAAATTTCCTTAAAGTCTTTGAGCCTTCGTAAAACTGTCATTGATTTAAAAAAAAAAAAAAAAAAAAGGTAACCTTAAGATGTCTTAAGGCTTTACTACATAATCTATGTTTGAAGGTTTTATACATTTTAACATGTGATACATATCTTCATCTATTATGTTTACTGTGAATGAGATAGCCATGAACTGCAATTTAAGGATTATGGAAAGGCGTTCTGACCCCAAAGACTTGCTCTCAAAACTGTTCTAAAACGATCACAAAATTGTAAGCCACGAATTTGGTCTCCATGAGGTTCTGCCGAAATGACTTTGAACAAGTTGTTGGACTTTGCTGGGCCTCTGTTTTTCCATCTATAAAGTATGAGTGCACCTATTTTAAGGGATTACTCAGGGATTCAGTGAGATAACATATGCCTGGCACATGGCAGATTTCAATAATTGTCAGTTCCTTCTTCCTCCTCCCTTATTTTCTTCTGGTCTGAAATAGTCAACACCTGCCTTTGACACCAGATACTAATGGGTAGGTGGTGGACTAGAATGTCCTCTTTCTGATGTGTCCCCCCAAAGAGTGGACAGGCAGCCCTTCCTTGTCACCATTAGCTTTCAAATCTGGGCAAGGACATTTGCAGCAGAGAGGCAGGGAGGTAGAGGCGGTCAATAAAATCTTCAGTGTGGGAAAGTGTAACTGATGGGAAGTCTGGGGTTGTGCCTGGTTAGGAACCATGTGTACTTTATTATGAGAATATAAGAGATTTTCCTCTTCCGATGATTATAGTTGCAGTTTTGACTATGGGAGCAGACCAAAGAAAAGAAAGGCATCCAATGTGGGAAAGGTCATTTTGTGATAGTGGCATTTTTTTTTCCAAAGGAATACATTATAAATGTCATACTTACTTTTCAGAGTCAGAATATTAAAAAAAAAAACAAAAACACAGATGCTCAGTCTTCTTATGGTGAATCAGCAAACAAACAAAAAAGGTCTTAAACTCAATGTAACAGGGAAACACATCAAGCCACGCCGACATGCACACACACACACACACACACACACACACACACACACACACTTTGTAGGTAAGATACACATTTTTATGCTTTCATGGGTGGTTTTTGTTTTGAATTGAAAATTGGGCAGGTTTTGTTAGGTAGTAGGTTTCCATGGAGAGAAGTAAAGAGACATTTAAGGATACTGATTATTGGATGGTAAGGAGGAATTTGCACTAAGCTCTTTTCTCCCACCTATACCCTAGTTCTGTCATCACCCTGACCATGGACTGGACAGAAAACAGAAAGAACCACAGAAAATTATGCATTTCATTACATTTGTGTAAAATCTCTTCATATCATCTTAGACATTGTTTCGGGATCCACGGACAGGCAGTTTTACTCTATTTGAATCAGATCTTCAGAGGAACATTAGATTTTGCCCTGTCCAACCCCTTTAATGCTATAAATGGGGTGGGTAAGGGCTGGAGAGGTCACAGGGCTAGAGTGCCCTCCTTTATTATTTATTTCTCTTTCCGAGTGTCTTTATCATGTTTGCTTATTCCATTTCCCCATAGGATTGTTAGTGTGCGAAAGTCATAGACCCTGGTATGCTGAGTTTGACTCTCAGCACCACACAGCGGGTAATTCACTAAACTCCATTCTTAATCTCTGGGGAACTGCTTCTTCCCAAGGGAAATTATCATTATAATAGAGAAAGGGATTACTGAATAAGAATATTGTCTTTGGTAACATTTCTTTTAAATTATTTGATGCAACATTTCGTGTCCAAGTGTAATTTTTTAGCCTATGTCCTGGGAAGGGAAAGGACTCATTTGTGAATTAGCAATGAGACTCCTGTGTTACACGAGGAGGAAAAGATAAGTCCTAGTTCTGTGCTTTAAAAAAACTTCAGGGATTACATTTTTACCCCATATAGGCCCATTTGGCAACTCATTCAATATTACCCAACATTCAGCAAGTATTGATCAAGCTCCTCCTATACCTCTAGCATGATTTAGAGTCTTAGACTCTATCAGGGAACAAAAATAAAGATTTCTGCTTTCAAGATTATATCTTAGTATATATTTGTAACATATGAATGAACTATTTCTTCCCAGTACCAAATTATTCTTGGACAGCATTCTAGTGAAAGCATGTCATTTTTTAAACACTGTCTTCCTTAAAATGAAAGGCCTAGTTTCCCAAGAAAATGGTTTTTTGGTCTGGTTGCATGAAATTTGGCACAACACTGCCGCCTTGCGGCTACGTGAATCAGGAACTTACATGCACTATGTGGTCAACTCTTCTTTTAAGGTAAAGTTTAAAGGGAAAATTATCTTGTTTTAGTGGAAGCCTTTGACACAAAATTACCTACCCAGGAATATTTAGAATTTAATTCCTTCTGCTTTTTTTTAACAGAATGATTGGAAGGGCTCCGTCGCTTTCGTAGTTGGAAACCGGATTGAAGATGATCTTCTCATCCGAGCCCTCACCCTTGCTGTCCAGGTCCCTCAGCGGAAATTCTTCAGTATCGTGTCCTGGCAAGACATTCTCCAGCAGGTATCTGTCCTTTCCCATCTCGAGGCCCCGTGAAGACTTTTGTGCTTAAAATAATAGGATAAAATAATAAGATAAATACACCTATCATATTCTTGGGCTGTTTGGTAAATTGGGGTGGATTATTTTAAACAAAACTTAGCTAGAATAAATTTGCATTGTTTAATCTGGAAGAATTATTTTGGCCCATTATTTAGGCCCGTTTTAGGCCCTTTCAGGACTCATTCATTTAACAAAATTCCTGTGGCCATACCAGGCTCCATGCTAGGCTCTCTGAGGAATTATTTATTCAATAAAAGATTTAATAATAATAAAAGACTAAACTATTAACTAAACTTCCCTGGACTTCCAGGGAAGTCCATAGCAAGAAAAATTAAGTCTACAGAGAAACCTAGCTGTCAGAGAACAGAGAGGACTGACCACATAGAAAAACCTGTCAGGTGGCCCGTACTCACACGATTACTAACAGCTTACCAAAGTGACTATAAATATTTTGCCTAGTTGATGAATATCTCTTCCTTGCTAGGTTTCCCAACCTTTCAAGCCACCCAGGTATTTGAAAGTTACATATATCTAAGTGTTCCTTAAGTATGCCTCTCTTTTTCCTTATAGATGAATTTAATTTCTTACAGATCGATGAATCAAATGCATTTCTTGAAACTCCATCTAAAAAGGCAAAGAAACCTCTAGGCAGTAGTGCTCCCTTATATTATGAGGTAGGTGAACATCTTTATTGAAGAGATTTTTGTTATTTTTAGAAAATGAGAATTGAAATAATAATCTTATATTCATGTTAAAATTTTTTTTTAATTCATTCTTTGAAAGCAAATTCTTGCTTTACTCCTCATTGGAGCTGCCTGATGACAGGCACTTAAAAAATCTGCCTCTCTTCTAACAAAATCCCTCTCTAGGAATAAAATTGTCCTAGATTGTCTACGCCATCACTGTATCCAATTAAAGACTATAAATCAGAAATTTTTATATACAAAAGAGTTGGGTCATACTTTCTCATGGTAATTATTGAGTGAGTGATGGTATTAAAGGGAGCTGCATGATTAGTGTATTATGAAGTGTTAGTTTCACCAAAGGAACAATGTAAAAATGCCGTAGAAAGTGTTTCCTGTACAAGACAGAGACACAGCTGTTATAATTTTCCATCAGTCAGCAAGATTTGGGCACATTTTCTATCCTACTTTAACCAAGATGAAAATAAGGACAATTTTTAGGTTAATGGTCCATTCCGTTTCTGGCAGATGCTTAACACAAGAGTCTGGCCTGGCTGACCACTGGGTTTATGCAAAGACTTAGAACTCATGCTCAGTACAGGGGGATTGCCTCTCATACTGCCTTGTTAATATCTAACTTACAGCTCACAAGAAGCTATAAAAATCCACTGATTAATTAGAATATCACTTAAAATTTGTCAGGCACTGTTTTATGGCTCTTCAGACTGAAAGCATAAAGATTTTTGGATCTTTCTAAGACAAACTTGTTTGCACTTTATTTCAGTGATCTAATAAAGTTTTTATGTGTCTCAGGTCTTGGATGATTTCTTAATGGGCTCTTTAGTATTGCCTGAGTACTATCTGAACAAGTTTCATTGGATTTATTTACGCTTGACAATAGTGTGGATTTTACAGCATTAACTCTTGCTACGCTACTCTCACTATCACGAAAAACTGATTCTGTGCTTTTGGAGTCAAATAACATACCTTCTAGCTTTTGTTGTGATGTGCTAAACGTGTGTGCTCCAGTTGAAACATTATGTGATACCTGGATTTAAAATACTGGAAGTTTTCTTCTGAAGTAGCCATAGAAATCCCTGTCCAATTCTCGGGCCTGGGACCAATTAGCCCCCCAAAGAACTCTTTCTTCTTCAAAGATGCTCAGTAAAAATCAGAGATGATAACAGGCCAGTTTTGATGTCTAATCTGGACAGACATTTTGACTTGGATGTGGGATAGCACAATGTTACAAATCCAGAGTTCAGTTAGAAAGCCATTCCTTTCCAATATGTGCTGTGACTTTGGGTTGTGAATCCTTCACTCAGGGGAGGTCCATTTCACATCTGGCTCTACCACATTCTTCCAGGGGAGCATTTGGGCAATAAGCCTCCCACACCCACTCACACACCCTTTCCTGAATGGTTCCAGAAAAAAAGGGGAAGGCAGGATGAGCACCACAGAGATTGGACCTTGGGTATACCAGACAGGCATCAACATCAATTTGCTTTGGTAAAAACAGATATAGAACATAATTCAGGCTCCTAGGGATCAGCATTAGCCAAGGACAGAAGGCACATTTGGAGAAGAGGGTACATTTCCAATCTCAGTCCCTTCACACTTAGGACCTGTTCGGGAACTCCGTCACTTGGTACCTCATCATCCCAGGTGAATTGGAAAGCTGCAGGCAGTGCCTACTCAGAAGCCCAAGGTGGTTGTGATTGTGAGTGGTGACCAGGAGAGAGGCCCAGACCCAAACACTTTTGGGACTCGTGAACTTCTAAGACTCATGAGTCTATTTCTGCTTGAAGTCTTGCACAGTCTAGGACACTTGCCACAGTTAAACTCCTCAGGAGCCTCTTTGCAAAGTCTTACATTTTCTTTCTCAAAGGAAACTCTGCACTGGGGAAGAAAAGGTAATCTAAGAAAGTTGATTATGTTGCATGCGAAATTCATAGAGTTCTGTATCCTCCATTTTGGAGGGAGAACTCAAGAACCAAGAACTGTGAAGGCCATACCCTTACATTTACTTCTATTTGTAAGCTACTCTCATTGGCCTTAAATCAGAGCCTAGTCGTTCTCACTTTAAACATAGTTCTAAACAGTTTGGCGTTCTGGTTTCCTTGCCTGCAGTCAATTAGGAGCAACAAATTAAAGGGAAATGTCACCATCGTGCAGTTCATCCATGAGTAGTAAAATAGCGTCAGAACCACATTACATATTTCCAATAATGACTTGAAATGTCTGGACTAGCAAAGACCACATTCCTGAGTGATTTGCTCAGGCTTTCACTTGGATGGCTTGGTGTTGTATACACACAGCCTCATTTTGAAATTGTGTAATTTCCCCCTGAAACATTAGAGTCCATCTAGCCATAGGATTGTATATACGAGAAAGAGTCTTTATCTATAGACCACAGTTCTTTGAAAATGTGCTTAGATTTGTGCTAATGTAATTCCACAGAGACACAGCTACAGCCCATTTGTTCATTCACCATCACCATCTCTTTTTGGAAAAAAGAGTTGTGTTCTGCTCTAGCAGGAACTACTCTAAGGACTCATATGGGAATGGGAAGAGAATATTCTCCTTTATGCATGTTCTCAGGGATGTTAGCTATTACTTTATTATATTATTATCAGTAGTTGTAGTATATAATAATGAGGATGAAAATGATGATGATCCCATGCACTGGCCTTACATATGAACATAATTTCCAGCTTGTAATCCTATTTGAGGATGTGGACTTATATGAAAATGTATACACAGATATTGTCTGCATTATACAGTCACCAGTTTTTACCAAATAGTGGTATTTTACCAAATACCAAACAATTAACAAGTACATTCTTGTTTACCTTATAGACAATAGGGGAGATATGAATATTATAAAGATTCTATCCTCAAGAAGCTTAAGGATTAGTTAGGAGGGGGGAAGGAAAAAAATATATACTAACAAGGAGTAAATGGTCAAAAAAATGTTTGTTAAGGGAATGAAGGGGCTCCGGGGTGGCTCAGTTGGTTAAGTGTCTGCCTTCAGCTCAGGTCATGATCCCAGGGTCCTGAGATAGAACCCCACATCAGGCTCCCTGCTCAGTGGGGAGTTTGCTCCTCCCTCTCCCTCTGCCCCTCCTTCAACTTGTTCTCTCTCTCTCTCTCTCTCAAATAAATAAAGTCTTAAAAAAATAAAAGAAGTGAACAACATAACGCACTGAAGTCCATGAGGGGCAGATGAAGTGTTACGGGCATTCAGAGGAAGATGAGTTTACCATTAGAGTGGGGTTGTGGGTAGGATCTAAAGAAGCCTTGTGGAGAAGGTGGCATTGGGAGGGAAAGGAAGGGTAGCTAATTTTGATCTTTTATATATTATTCCAGGGACGCCTGGTTGGCTTAGTCGTTTGAAAGTCTGACTCTTGATTTTGGCTCAGGTCAGGATCTCAGGGTTGTGGGATCTGGCCTCACATCAGGCTCCATGCTGCTGAGTATGGAGACTGCTTAGGATTCTTTCCCTCCCTCTCTCTCTGCCCCTCCTCAACTCTCTCTCTCTGGTAAGTAAGTGAATAAGTAATTCCAATTAACCCATATCATAATTCTAAAAGAAGATATAAATATCGCCATTTTACATATAGGGAGATGGAGGCATAAAGAAGGTAGGAAGTTTATGAATTAGAATACTGAAGAACTTGGGTTTAGCCATAGTTAGATCCATAGACTCAAGTTGTTCTTCTTTACCTCAAACCCGGTACTTTTCCACTGGGCTCTAAGCTGTCCACCCTTGGATGAGTAGGTCTTGGCAGTCTTGACATTCAAATGTGGGAGAGGGCATTCCAAGAAAAAGGAACAGCTCAAGCAAAGGCATAGGTTTGGGAGAAGAGTGAATATGTACTAAATTTATAATTGCATGGTATAAGATATACTCAATAGGAAAGGTAAATTCTATATGTACTTTAATTACAACCTTAAAATCCTGAAGACAGATATCTATGAGGAAATATTTCAAGCACTCAATAAAATCCATGCCTTAAGATTGACATTTATTTGCTAAATACGCACAAATATTTGGCTGCGTGTGTCTGATGGCCCACAGAAAGAATCTGACTTGTTCATTTGTAGGTTTATTCAGTCCTGTCCAAAACCAAAAAGGAAAATATTAAGGATCACTCAAAGCTGATTGAAATGTTCCCCATGAGAGAGGTCTACATGTTCCATACATGCAAATGTTCTCCCACCTGTGATTAAATCTGATACGCAGTATGTGTGCCTTATTAGGAGATGTACAAATTTTGGACTTTGTGACTTTGATAAATTAGAAAGAAAAGACTACCCATTGGACAGGGGTTTGTTAATTCAACTTCTCTGAAGTCACGGTCAACTGTCCTAAAAGTTTTAGACTCCACTCTATGTTTGACTTTGCTTCATGATGGTGATCATCGTAACTTCTAACCCAGAAATAAGCAACCATCCAGACACGGGCCATGGTTTGCCTATCTGTGATTTAGTCAGAAAAGACAAATTAGGTCACCACAAAAAAACTTTTAAAAACACAAAAGTTTGCTGGAACAAAAAACATCTATAAGGAATAAACGTTTGTATGCCCTAGTTGGTGACTCACTTATTTTAAAAATGGATCTATTCTATACAAACAACCTGGAAAATCTGAAAGATGATGTGATATAGTGTAGTTTTATGAATACAAATAATTATTAATTTTTCTCTTTACTCCTACCAGTAAAGAAATAACTAGTATATTTTAATTAAGATAAATGAATTTCTTTTTCATTGGGAGATCATTCTGGGAGATCATTAAATATGGAAAGATTCTTCTGATGTTGGATTTGAAAGTAATGAATCAAATGCAGTTTAAAAACATACAGGTTGCAAATTTTGTATATAAAGATCTAATTAGTTTCATCACATTCTTAAGATACTTTGCTGCTACATTGGATTAGTTTATCCCCAGATATAATCATTTCATTTTGTTGGTTCCTATTCCTATGCATGTAGATATATTCTTCGGCTCCTTCCCCACCATGTATTCATAATAACTCACAAGTAAGACCACAGACTTAATTATAATCTAGTTGCCTCCCTTGTCCACATTTCTAATATGAAACTCATTTTTTTTTTTCACAGTGCCTCAAATTAACAGTCTATTCAATGGAATTGTAAGCCTTTATTTGGGGTGGGTTGAGGGGGGAGGCTTGTCAAAATGAAAAATGGAAAACTCATGCTTCAGAGATAGAAACAAATAATATGTGAAAACATTTAAGAGGTTTGAAGTTATTAAAATGGCAGATCTACTGGGACCAGAAAGCAGTATGTCATGGAAGAAACGAAGGAAAAGGGAGACAGGAAGCATTCTCTGGCCTTTTCAATCCTGCGTTTTAAAACAAAACAAAAAAATTCAGGAAGAATTGGAAAGAAGCCAACCTAATGCTGTTATTTCATAGAGCTTAGGGACACACCAGGAAATTACAGGCCAGTTAGTTTAACTTCACTTGTAGGGAAAGTATTAAAAACTGCTGCAGGAGATCAAGTAAAAGGATGCTTAGAAAAGCACAGCTTGATTAAGGCAAGCCTGGCCAACGTGGTTTTCGGAAAGGGAAGGTCATGTCTTAGGAACTTGTTGAAATTCTTTGAAGCTATTATGGCCAGTACAGTCTTCAAAGAACACAGCGAGGCCCAGGATCTGCATATCTTTTCTGTTCCACACCAGTCCTTGAGGGATGCTTGCAGAACATGGCCCACATCAGGGCCTTGGTGTTCCGGGTTTCGAAACCACTATCAAAATAGCAGAAAATAACCTCTGATGGAACATTTTTAAAGCTGGAACCAATTAATACAACCTGATATTTATAAATGTAAAATAAAGACTTGGAACAAAATTTAGGAATATTGAGCTGTAACAAAGAAGTACTACACTGGGACTATAAAAACAATCTGGGAGTTATTGTGCCAAAATCTGGGCTTTGGAGGCATTTCTCACCCAACGAAGGGAAAATAAGGAGAAATGACAGTGCTAGAAATGGTTGTAGGGTAAAGAGTTATGAAGAGTTGCAACCGAATGAATTTTGTCAATATGGGAAAAGGAGCAGTCAGACGTGTTAACAACCCTGAGCCTCTCCGGTCCTGGAGAAGGCCAGAGCAGCCTGGCAGAGAAAGCTTCGTCCAGGCGAGTCAGTGAGGGGGTGGAAGGTCAGGCCTCCGTTGCTTTAGGAATGGACTCCTAGGGAGCAAATATGTTTGCCTCTCAGATCAGAAACCTGGGGTTCTGTTTTCAAAGAAAAGCATAACTCAAGCAAAGGCACTGAAGAGCATCCCAATCATGCCCCCCAGCTCTTTCCCACCCTGGGGCACAGGCAGCTGGCCAAGCCCATGCATTTCAGGAGGAGGCAAGTAGTCACTGGTGAGGAGTGGAATCAGAAGCTGAGGCCTCTGGGACTCAGTCCCAGGAAACCACACCATCCAAGTGCTGGTGATAGGGGCGCTGGTCGGACCTTCAGTCCAGGGGAGAACTGCCAGACAAGACGAGAATCTAGTCGAGAATCCCAGGACAAAGCTATCAGTGGAGGAGTAGCCACAAGAAGGTTCAGCTCGTGAAGAACCACCATCAGTCTTGGCCAGGGTGGATCCTGGAGCTTCTCCAACATTCTACGCTCCACATCCATTATGATTGGAAGGAAGTCAGGGAAGGAATCAGGAAGACTCTACCATTCTATTTCTCTCTCTAAGACTGTGAATAATCTGCCTTTATACAGGGTAATAATAATAGGATTTATTGACGGCTTAGTTTATTGCAGGTCTTGTGTGCATGGTACTTCATATATATTAGCTAACTTAATCCTCTCAACAGCCTGCCAAAAGATACTTACAAATGACGAAAGTGGAGCCTCAGACAGGTTAAGTAACTCAATGACTCAGAAGCCTCTCTTCCTTCTGCTGGCATCACATAAAAATTGAGAGTAGATAGTTGCGATTCTGCAAGTGGTTGTTGTGGTTTAACATTTCTTGAATACAAGCTACTGCTGGTAATTAGAATTAAGCCTTAAGCCTCACAGTAGTTCTGTGATATGTTTATTGCTTTTCCTACTACTCTGGCAAAGGCAATGGTGTATCTGCACATGAGGAAGGTGCCAAACAATTTTAGTCCTATTTTTGAGCCACCTTGATGAGGGGCTTCTGCCCAAGTGTTTGGATCACCTGGAACTTTTAATTCTAACAGTTTAAGTTTATATGGTTAAGGTGACTAAGTCTCTGGGAGAGGGAAGAGGGAAGGATGGGAAATGAGAGGGCAGTTAATACATATGCATTAGAGATGCAGGTGTGAAAAGAAAGAGACCTAAGCGAATTAGTGAGAGTGAATTTCATCTCCAGAGTGCCTTCTGCTAGCTTGGTGAGACATACCCTCAATGGTTAGATGCACTGATCCAAACCAGTCTGCCTGGGCTCCTGCTCTAATTCCACTACCTACTAGCCATCTGACTTCGGGGGGAGTTCCATAACTCTGTTTACCTGTTTTCTTTTTGTAAAGTCAGTGTTGATGGTGGTATCTGCCTCATCAAGCTGTAGTGATGAT
Source organism: Eumetopias jubatus (assembly GCF_037043125.1). Taxonomy (NCBI): domain Eukaryota; kingdom Metazoa; phylum Chordata; class Mammalia; order Carnivora; family Otariidae; genus Eumetopias; species Eumetopias jubatus. Next base: position 7,582,574 of record NW_028274810.1, read on the forward strand.
TAAATGAGATAGTAAATATAAAGCACTTAGCATGGTTCTTGTCATACAGTCAGTAAGTGTCCATTAAAGTTCAGTTATTATAGTTTATTACTATTTTTTAAATTTCTATTCTCAGTCATAGTGAGTGTTGGAGTTTTGTACTTTAGGATGCATGAAAGAACTAGAAACATCTATGAGCAGGGTATTTTATTTTTAATTTTTTATGATAGTAAAAAACACATAACATCACATTTGCCATTTTCATTATTTCCAAGGGTACAGTTTAGTAGTGCTAAATATATTTGCATTGTTGTACAACCAGTCTCCACAACTTTTCATCTCACAGAACTGAAACTTTATATCCAGTAAACAACTGCCCATTTCCCCTTCCCCTAGCCCCTGATGACCATCACTCTACTTTTTTCTCCCTATGAATTGGACAACTCTAGATACCTCACAGAAGTAGAAGCATACAGTATTTGTCTTTTTATGTCTGGCTTATTTCACTTAATGTGATGTCTTCAAAGTCCATCCATATTGTAGGATATGTCAGAATTTCCTTCCTTTTCAAGCTGAATAACACTCCGTGGTATGTATGTGTAAAATTTTATTTATCCATTCAACCACTGATGAACCCTTGGGTTGCTTCCATCTCTTGGCTATTGTGAATTATGCTGTTATGAACATTGGTATGCAAACTATGAGCAGGTTTTTCACTAAGTGGCATACAACTAATGAAAGATAAGTTAATTGCTAGGTGAGTAAGGGGAAAAAAAGGCAAACTGAGGGTCAAAGTGTATTTGGGTTATTCTATTATACGAGTGTTCATTGCCATGATGGAAACTAATATACATTTATCTTCTTTGTTATGTCACATAAGGAATAAATATGACTGAACACCCTAAGGAATAAACACAGTAGTACCATTTCTCAAGTAATAATTATAATAATAAAATCTTACATTTAGATAAAAAGAAAGATTTTGCGACCACTCTCTCATTATATCTTCACACCTTCATGTAAGCTCAGCTGAAAAGCTGGTAGTATCTCTGTAGTGTGAATGGGAAAATGGAAACCTAAGAATCTCAAATGATTTGTTCCCTGTCAGCAGCCAGAGTTAAAATGAATGTCAGTCCTCCTGACTCATAGTCCAGGGTTCTACTCTACACCTAACAGAAAGCAAGCCTCACTCATTAAAAATTTCTTGTTTATTCTTGCATTTCCCACAAGATAATTTTAGACATTTTATAGATACAAAATTTATATTTTGTTAAACATATATTTTAATGTGCATTAAAAAAAAATGGAATACTGACGTGCAATGTCCCCAACTCCATGGCTTAGGATTGAGCCAAATTATTTTTTTTAACTTGCTTTACAATAAGTTTAGAGAAAAATATTACCCACATAGTACAGGTGGTACACAGCTTTGGCTGAATCATCAAGGAATGCTCAATGACTAAGGTTTAGGAAATGCTTCATTTTCATGCATCCCACAAATATTTGAGTGTTTACTATGTACCAAATCTATGACTGAGTTTATTTTGGTGAATAAAACAGATAGAATTCCCTGCCCTCGCAGAGTTTACATCTGAATAGGGAAGGCAGGCGTTATGCAAAAATCAAACAAGCAAACAAATGTACACATAATTATGAATTGGCATAATTGCTTTAGATCAGAGAGAATGCTTTAGACGGAGTGGAGATGAGCTGGATGACAAAAAGGAGCCAACTGAAAAGGGTAGGGGAGACTATTCAGGCAGAGGGAACAGCAGGTGCAAAGAACATGAGTCAGGAAAGGAAAGATGTGGGTTTGTTAGAGGAACAAGAGGCCACCGAGCCTGGGACACAGAAATCAAGGTAGAAAGGGGCAGAGGCCAGACCTACTAAGTGGGTCCTTGTTAGGAAAGAGTTTGCGTTTTTACTTCGTAGGAAATAGGAAGCCATAAAACCCTTTAAAGGAGGAGAATGACACAATCTGCGTTCTTTTGTTTAATGTTCTCCTGCTGCTAAGTGAAGACCAAATCAGGGTAGGGCAGGAGGGACACATGGGAGTGAGCAGACCGGTTAGGAGGCCCTAGGAGTACCCAGGGTGAGACGGAGAGTGCAGACAGATTCCAGTGTATATAAGGGGAAGCCTCAGCAGAATGGTGCCAATGTGAAATGTGAGGGGTGGGGGAGACGTCGGCGTCAGAAGAGACTCCAAAGTGGCGTGAGAAACTCTTTATCTTCTGATATAGAGAATATTGGAGTCTAAATTTGGGGGAAGTTTGAAAGTACAGTTTGGGATAAGGTAACTCTGATAGGTATGAGAGACATCTAAGAGGAGATATCAAACAGGAAATCAGATATTTTCGTCTTTTTCCCTTTTCGTATCTTTGCATGCCTGGCTCAATGCTGGTGCAAAGTAAGCATGGAAGAGGTGCTTGTTGTCTAAAAGACCTCGCTTATTAGTGCAGGGCTGGTGAGAGTCCCTACAGGGGCAGCAGGGAGGAAAGCACGGCCCCCTCCGGCAAGAGTGGCTCGGCGGCACTTCTGACATACTAGCAGTTTCGGTCCCTTCCATCTTCCCTAGGTGGACTACATGTCCTACATAGCGATTTCCTAACTGTGGCTGATAACCCTGTGGTTCACAAAGACATTTAGTTGGCTGCAGCTGTGTTTGTATGTGTGTGATTTGTGATGCAAATATTTGCTATAAATACAGGTCCAAAAATGTTTGCAAAACCACAGCCCAGAATCCTCTCGAATTTTCCTCCCTCAGTCTCTCACATAACCCTGTGCTAATGGATATAGCAGATCCCCATCCTAGCCACCTCCCCACTCAGCAGGTGTTGACTGAGTTTCTGTTGTATGCTGGATAATGGGCGCAAGATTGAATTGAACCCCAGGAGCTCTTAGTGGATAATTTTGTAAACAATGTATTTGTTTCCTGCTATTTCGTTTTAATACCTTGAAGCAAGTCTGATGGAAGAGTTATAGCTTAAATCCCCAGTTACAATTGAGCCTGCTCTTCATTGAGTCCTGCGGCTGACCTCACTTACTGTTCACAACTTCCAGCAGAAAGCATAATGGTCCCCCAGACAAGGTATATTGGAAAGAAGGGAGCAGGAGGGCAGGAGACACCAAAACAGTCAAAGATGCCACCAACTACACAGAAAGCCTGCTTCCTTAGAGGGAGAGAAAGTATTGCTGGAATTGAAGTATGGTAACAATTTTCATGCTTCTACATGTTTTTAATACGACTTTTATTTCTGAAATTCTAACTCTTTCCTCCATCTTTGGTTGCAAGGAAAGGAAAGAAGAAATGCCAACTCGAGGTGAAAGAGTTGACTATTAGAAATGCATTCTTATTTATTGAAAAGCTACTGTGTGTATTAAATACTCAATGAATATTAATTTGAATGAATGAATTCCAGGTAGATATTTTTATATTAAAAATGCATCAATTCTTCTATTTCACAAACATGATTGACCAAAAACAACCCTCAAACCTTGTTAAGGAGCACTATAATGTAAGCTAGCTAAAATATGACTACTACATTGCTTCGAGAAATATATAAAATGCATGTAATTACAAATTTAGTATGTTGAAACATAAAAAACCAATCTTACAAAAATTCTTACCGAGAAAAAGTGAAATTGTTCAACAAACCCCTGCCTTTAAAATTTCATATTTCAACTTCATACTTATTTGCATCATAATGTGCATAACCATTTGAAATCTACAGAACTCTGATGGAGAGCAAGGCCAACGGAATGCCCAACATGGTGTCCTGTACTACCCCAGACACCCCCAAACAAAGTTTATCGTTATCCTAATCAGCCTTTATCAAGAATTTATGTGGAAAAGACAGATTCACTCTGGCCTCACTCATTCATCACGAAATCTTTCATTAGATTATCCTATTAGAAGGAATAGCTAATTATTTTAGTTATTTGAAGTCTTACGATGTTATCGTATTTATTTATCTCTGGAGCCACAGAGAAGCAGAGCAGAGTCTAATAACACATGGCATGTGACCACTGCGGGGTCCTACACCCTTTATGAGGAGCTAGTCTTATACTGCATTCTCAAAGATTCATTTTGGGGCTCTCACTGAGAAAGAGAAAAAAAAAGGACAGATCCTATCTGGACTTAATGCAAAGAGCTAATATATTACTTTTTGTAACAAATAAAATTTCAAGGACTGACAGCAAATTTCTGATTTGCTTTTCCCCCAGTAAAATGTCTGCTTTGAATTATAAAGAAAGAATTCTTCCTCCTGCCAACTTGTTTCAATTCCCTGTGCAAAACCATCTGCAGAACATTGTCAGAGGTTTCCTATAGAAGTTCATTTCAGGATTCCTCCTCAATCATTGGAGGAATACACACACACACACACACACACACACACACACACACAGACACACACACACTTCTTTTCCCCCTTTTTTGGAGCAAGCAAAGGAAAATGTATTGCATTTGTAAGCTCTGTATGGTGCTTTCCCTTTCTGAAAGCAGAGACAAGTATTAGTCATCAGATGATGAGGGAAAAGAGTTTTTCGGTCTCACCCACGGCCAGCGTCCTATTTTATGTATGCAGGCCCGCCCTGTGTGTAGGTGGAGTAGGCAATTGCCGTGTTATGTGATTTAAGAGGTGCTGGAAGTCCTGCTTGTCCAAAAATAGCCCCCACAGCCGCCTGTGGAGTTCAGGCACAGTGTCCATAAAACCCTGGTTTAAATGAAATGAAACTGCATTTTCAGAATGTTAACCCATTATATTCATTACCCTATCGGCATTTATTGGAGATAAAAGCTGGCCGCCGGGGGAATGTCCTTGGTACGGGGATAGGTGGGAAGGGGTCAGCAAGGTCCAACACTGCGGGTAATGGCGCAAGTCACGGTCACCAGAAGCAATTTCTGTCTGACCGTGAGTGAGCTTGTTGGAACTAGACCTCTTCCAAATTCATGGGTCAGGCAGCCGGTCGTTTTTGAACCGCTGTGGTGCAGAAGATGACATTTTCCCTTGCAGGCAATTCTCCTCGCAGGGACCCTTAAGGAAAACAAGAGTAATACCCACAGCTCACATTCGGAAAATGAGTCTTTTGAGTACAAAATACTTTCACACCCAACGTCGAATCCGATCCCAACCACAGCCTCCTACGTCTTACTATCCTCAGGTGGCAAATGTGGAGCGTCTCAAAGATGTTAAGTGGTTTGCCCCACTGCCCGCGGCTAATCGTGGCAGAGCCCCAGGTTGGAACCCAGACATTCTGACTCCAGACTCCAGGTTCACGCTGTCACTTCCCGGAGATACAGTCCCTACGGTAAAGGAGCTAATGGTTACATTTAACCCACTTAGGGATTCGCCTAAGCAAAAGAGCAAGCTCCGGGAGGTGTTTCTAGTGCTATTACTGAGGAAATGTTTCCCCTTGTCTTAAAGTTTCGAAAGAACTGGGCCAAACGCAGGCTTCTGCAGGCACACATTTGGCCTCAGAAATCGGGGTTAGGTTTTATCATTCACATCATTCCCCAGGCAACAAACATCCTGCCGCCCCCCCCCCGCCCCCCAGAGTACTGACCACTTTGTACAAAGTTGCAAAATGCAACAATAAGCCAAATTAGATAGGGAAAATGATAACATGAATTAGTGAAAATTAACTTAGAATTTTCTCTAGAAGCCCTTGGGATTCAGGGGTGTTTTGAGAATAGATAGAAAGTGGGGTAGAATCTGATCAGGCATTATGATGTGACTGTGAAATCTAGGATTTCTACCGGGCCCCATAACGGAACACACGTGGCTCCATTTCTTTACAGTTTTGAACAAACTCGGGTTCATCCATTTTCTGTCATTTACAACACTCAATTCACTTTATACTCCTTCGCTGGTGAGTGTAAAGTGCACTGAGTTGAAGAGAATTATGTACAGTTAAACTTAGATGTTTCCATTTATCAGCCAAATAGCCCTGTTCGGATGCCATCTCTTGTATGAAATCTTCTTGGATTCTCCCAGGCAAAATTCATCTTGCTCTTTGTATATTATATCGTGGTGGTTTGTCTGTCTGGAATGCCCCTACTCTGTAGTGAATGGCATAAGCATTAGAAGCCCTGTGTTACTCATCACTAAAACCCCAGTGCTCTAGGCCAGCAATCCTAAACCATTGTGATCACATATCCCACCAGTTTAAAAAAAACTGAGCATTTATTCCATGCACATTGTGTGTATGTGTACACACAGAGAGAGAGAGAGACAGACAGAAGTGTCTAAGACAAACATATGAAAGGGGCGCCTGGGTGGCACAGTCGGTTAAGCATCTGACTCTCCGTTTAGGTGCGGGTCATGACCTCAGGGTGGTGAGATCGAGCCCCATTTGGGATCCTCTGAGTGTGGAGTTTGCTTGAGATTCCCGCTCCCTCCCCTCCGCCGCTCCCCCACTCCCCCTTGTGCTCATTCTCTCTCTCTCTCTCTTTCTCTAAAATAAATAAATAAATAAATCTTTAAAATAAATAAGCAACTTAGCACCATTTGCTTTCCCAGTCTTGGAGTGCCCTGGCTTGGGGAAGGCGGTCTGGCTGGGGGTTAGTGCACACTCACCCACTGCAGGGTGCCCTTTGACAAGGCACAGCCTGCACAATGTGAAGTTCTGCGTGATTTGCGTGCTGATCCTTTCATTCAGCCAGCGCTGTATCAGTGGTTTACCACATGCCAGTCACAAAGTTAATTCCAGCCTTCCACCTGGAAAACAGACACAGAAATGAGCAATTCTATTACCATATAATATCAAAGAAGTTTTAAAAGGTGCAATGAGTGCACAGAACCATGCCTAAATCTTCCTAAAGTTTTGACGGAAAGGCTTTAGGAAAAAAACCTTGAGAGGTGAATGGGGACTTGACAAAGTATCGAAACAGTGGGAATGCCAGGCAATGGAATCAGCTCATTCAAAATCATGCAGACCTAAGAGGGCGTGGCACGACCGAGGAGCTATAAATGACGTGGAAGGAGGAGCCAGGAGTGAGACTGGACAGGTGCATCAAGGCCAGGCCATAAAGCACTTGGCATGCCCTGCAGAGAAGTGTACAGTTTATCTTGGAGGTGTGGGGGCTGCTGAGGGATTCTGAGCTGAGAAGCAATATGAGAGGTAGAGACGTTGGCATCAGTGTGCGGGATGGGTGGTGTATAGCATTTACATCATGTATATAATTTGTTAGCTGTTTTATTATAAAAGCAATACACTTTAATTGTAGAAAATGTGGAGAATGTAGGAAAAGCATAGTCCATATAGCAGTAGGGAAGAAGTACTGGAAGTATCAGTCAGACTGGAAGTCAGAAGTATCCGTAGAATATTCCATCATTCAGAGATGTGTGCTTCTTTTTAAAAATGGGAATGATATTATATATGCCATATATGTATATATATATATGCCACATATTATGACATTAACCTCTTTCTAAATCCGTATTCAGTGTCTACATAATACAAAGCATATCTCTATTCAATAATTCACTTAACCACTCCCCCTTTTGCTAAATTTAGGCTGTTTACCAACAGTTATGACGCTGATTGTTTCCTTATGAAAAATTTCAATAAGTGGAATTACTGAGTCAAAACATGTAAGTCTTTTTAAAGCTCTTGACACATATTGTCAAAATGCATTTGAGACAATTTGTGCCAATTTACATTCCTTCTAACAGTTCCAATTTAACCACACCCTCTTCAACACCGTATTTTTTTATCTTAGTCAATTCGATAAGCAAAAGTTGTAAGGTCAAACAGTTGTCGCATTTTTATCGGCTATATTTTGTGAGTATGGAGTTCATTAAAGTGAAATGATTATGTAATTCCATTTTCAGATTTCTTCTGATAATGGGAGGGACCCTCTATTGTCCAAATGCAGAATGGGGAATGTTTGCTTTAAGTGATTTCCAAACAGATTTTAGGTGCTGTGAGGGATGAAAGGGAGAAGCCATCACCCAAACCGGGCACAACCTCAACAGTGCCCCGCAGGAGAAGGACACATACACAGGACTGCTAATAAAGGCACGGGAGGGGCCTCCACAGAAATTAGCCTGAGGGCTGGGGCACTGGGACCCAGGGAGCGTGATCTCAGATAAGAAGTCTGGGAAGAGTTGACGGAGGAGTCTATTTGGTGTGAGCCAATCCGATTTCCACCCTCTTATTGTCTCCTTGGGTCAGTGGTGCTCAAAGCGGCATGCCTCAAAACCACCTGGAGAGTTCGTTAAGTATCCAAAGGTCAAGATACCCAAAGGCCAACCTGTTGGGTTTTGCTGATGTAACTGATGGGAGGAGAGCCAGAAAGTATTCAGGTTTCGCTCATTTCCCAGCTCTTCAAGGTCGATGGTGCTGCCTGCCTGCCCACAGCTTTGTCTATAGCTTCTGGGCAAATTAGAATACCTCTGGTAAATATATATGCCTCTAGCACTAGGAACAGATGGCAGTCAAAGCTGGAGGAGAAAGGTACAGAATGTAAACTCTGAGATACACACTCAAGCGTTTTGAAGTCTGCCATGGGTTACCACGACCTCCCATAAGGCCTGGGGTTTTGGACTCCATATGAGTAGGCACTGAAGATAAAATGCCAAGACTCACAAGGAGACCTCTATACACCTGAGCATGTCTCTCACCTGCGTAAAACTCTCTGTGTCTCATTACTTTCAGGATAAAATCCAAATTCTTTTAATATGTCATTCAAGCCCCTGGTGGCCTCTTCAATTTCAACTTCCCCTCAGGCCTCCCCCCATTCCCCGCCCCTCTGCCACTTCCATCCTCCAGTAACCTGTACCACACCCCCAGCCACTTTCTGGTTTTCTGAATATGACTCTCTCTCCGGCCTCAGGCCTTTTGCCTGGGACCCCGCCCCTCCTCCCATCACCCACCACCTAGCCTCAATCATAGTCGCTCCCATTGATCCTTCCAGACTCCCTCGGGAGTGACACCTGCAGGAAACCTTTGCTGCCTCTCGCAGTTTGGAGGAGATGCCCTCCCATGGCCACCAGAGCCCTGTCACCTCTGTCCCCAGGCAGGGCACAGGATACAGTAGAACATGCTCTGTGCACACTGTGGTCAGCCTCCCATCCCGACTGAGAGCCTGTTATGGGCAGAGGCTGCAGCTTTTGTCTGTAGATCTCCAGCATGGGGAATGTAGTGGGTGCTCTGTAAAACAGAAGATGAATGAATGACAAGATGGTCAAAAAAGAAACATCACCAGGATTGTACCACAAGAACAATCGGTCTCTAGAACAAGTCTCTGAGGAAGGGTAAACAGCATTGACAGTTCACCTGCCAGAAGGCCCCAGTTAAGTCAGATAGGATCCAGGCCAACAGGAAAATCCAAGCAGGGGTGAATCATGACAGTGGGGCCTCCGGATCGTGGTGAAATTTGTGATTAAGCATTATAAAACATGGTTCACAATGGCCATCTGATTTAATTGGTCCAGTAATTATTTACTAAGTGTTTATTATGTTCTGGGCTTTGAATTCAAATCAGTGAGGAAAAAATAGATAAAAACTGATGCCCTTACAGGAAGGAGAAATAACAGAGAAGATAAAGTATGTACTATATTAACTGTTAATAAATGCTATGGAGGAAAAGAAGCATAGAGTGTTAGGAGTATGGGCAGTAGGGGGCGGGTTTCTCACTTAAATATGGTGGTCAGAGAGGGTAAAATTGAGAAGGAAACATCTAAATAAAAACCTGAGGGAGGTGACGGAGTTATGTGGATATCTGAGGAAGAGCCTCCCAAGCAGGAGAAGGCTGTGTGCGAGAAGGCTCTGATGTGTATTTGGTCCATGACCAAGAAGACAGTGTGCTGGCAGGGAGTGCTAGAAAAGGAAAGCAACACGAGGTGGGTTCAGATAGAGGAACTAGTCTGGAGCTACTGAGAGGATTTAGAGCAAAACCTTCACCCGGCAGTAGGAGTGTGGGGTCCAGAGTTTGAGCCTACAGAATGGAAATCTTAAGGGAGTGTCTAAACTGGTGGTCTGACTCAAAACTCCTTGGTGTTGCATTTCAGACTCTTCTGGAGTTCCCTGGAGAAAATACTAGCCAATTCTAGAAGTTAGAAGCAGATATCTGATTAGAAGGTATTATATTTCACCGTCAGTACCACCATTTAACCCCTGTGCCCGCGGGCAAGTTACTACATCCTGGTGCCGCATGAATATTTGTTGCTAGGTTACTGGGTCCTGACTCTGAGATGAATAACCTTGTCAAATGATACTGCCCGAGGGGAGAGTCAATACCCTTGCTGCCTCAGATAGACCGACTCAGGATTTGGGGTGAACATGAGGCTCTGCGAAGGCCATCGGTTGATGAGCCGGGAGGGGGAAAGCAGATCAAAGGAGAAAGCCAGACTCATGACCCTCTAACTCTGTAGCAGACAGTCTCAGGATGGCTCACCTTGAACTTGCTTTCTCAGGCTGACCAACCGTTCCGCCTGCCAGGGACTTTTTGTTATAGCTCTGAAAGTACCGCATCCTGGGGAACCCCTCTGTTGGCCATTCTAGTGTTAGAACATAAATGACCTTTGTCCTCATTCTTAAACTCCGGGGTATTTACGAATTCCTAGAATGCTTGTTACAATTTCATACTCACAGGCCCTCACCTCCAGAGGTTGATTTGGTAGTTTTGGGGGTAGATCCTGGCCATCTGTATCTTTAATGAGGGTCCCAGGGATTCTGGGGTGGGCACACCAGAGAAAGACTTATGGGGAACGGTGTGGTATCCATCTGCTCATAAAGGGTGCTGCCAGAGACCAGCCAGGAGATACCCATATTTTATATGCCTCCTCTCTAACTAATGAGCCGAGGAGATGAGGAAGGGACAGGGGAACTGGAAAACAAGCTCTCTCTGTGGGACAGGTTTGTGATCGATTGAAAGCTAGGGGGCAACACCAGCCCTCAAGAACACCACCCACAATCAAGCTAGAGAAACACTACAACTTTGCCTTCATGGTGGAGGAACAAAGTACGCTGGGAAAAGGCAGAGAGTGCTGACACATTGAAAACATTCTTCACCCAGCAGGACATTAGCAGAAATCCCACTGCAGGCTGTCTTCTGAAATGCGCAACATGGGGACTCTATATTTAAAACAAAACAAAACAAAACAAAAAAACAACTGAGGCAATAACTGAGAGTTAGCAAGGGATTCTGGGTGAAACGGACAGCATGTGGGTTCAGTACACTAGCATGAAAGGCTACAAAAGAAACCAGGTATGAGGTTCTTTGGCTCCCAAACCTAAAGTACGTCCAAATCACCAGAGAGCTTGTTGAGACAGAGTTGGAGCCGCGGAGTTGCGGCTTGGGTAGGTCCGGGGTGGAACCCATGAATCTGCATGTCCCAACGGGTTCCCAGGTGATGCTGGTGCTGCTGATCAGTGAAACGTACCCGGATTATCTCTGTTTGTGTGTGTGTGTGTGTGTGTGTTTTAAGGTCTCCATTAATTTGAAAGTATGGAGCTCACCATATCGATATCAACCTGGTTACCTTACTTCTACCTTCTAACTTAAGCAAGTAAAACTGAACTAGATCATGCGCTCATCCTGAACCAATCCTGGGCGGGGGGGCAGGGGGCAGGGGGCAAGGGCTAGGATCCCATACAAACAGGTCCACCCATGGAGCCATGGTTGCCCTGAGGCACATGAGCCAAATGGGAGAAGGGTGAATGCCTGAAACAAAGTTGGATTCTCCTAGGAAGAAAGCAAGGATGACAGGTGGGCACCCAGCAGCTCCAGTCTGGGAGGTGGAATGTGGTACCCAAGCCAAATGGCAAACGATGGATCTAATGCTCTGGTGTCCAGGGGCCGGAAGTGCAGGGAGCAGCCATATTTAGACAGGTCGGTCTGTTGATGACTAGCAGGGTCTCAGGTACGGGACTCAGACTGAGGCAGGGTCTTAGGAGAATGACTTAGGATTTAAAGAGGAGGAGGAGGCTAGGAAATGGAGGCAGCTGACAGCCTGAGTTTCTGCATTTCTAAGTTAGTCCTCAGGCCCTAGGACAAGACACAGAGTGAGCGTTAGGAAGGTTAACTGTCGAGTTTTACCCTCTTGGAGTTCTCTTTTAGCTGGGCCTGACAGGAGAAAAAAAAAAAAAATACACACTGACATAAGTTTTATGTGATGAGAGAGCCCTCATAAGGAAATGAAGATCCTCAAGAAAAATGGCAAAACCTACAGGCCTTTATATTAAGTTGAACAGAGAGGCAATGTGGAAAAGCAGGTAAACTCTATGGGGAAGCTAAAGGAAAGTAAGAATTCTGTTAACAAGGCCTGTTTGTATAGCATTCTCTGTCTCAACTTCTCATCCTTGATGATGATAATAATTAATTTCCTCTGGTGTGGGGAAGGCATCTTTCACATGGAAGCTTTTATCTCCTGTTTTCATTAAGAAAAGGGGAGATCAGAAGGCCCTTCTTGTGCCTGCTGTTTTTTAAGTATTTTAGCTCAAAATAATCCTTATGCCAAAGTGGCATATTTGGGGGCGGTGTATTCTGCCCTCCTTCAGAGCCATTAGGACCAAGAGTTCTGAGTCTCAGGTCCCCTCTAGGTGTTAGGAAAAAAAAAAAGCAAATCAGCTGTTCAGAGTGGAGGAACCAGGTTAGAGCCAAACTAGTAAGAGTGTCAAGAGTATTTAAACATAAAATCTTGGTCTAAGAAGCCTTTCAGGGGCGCCTGGGTGGCTCAGTTGGTGAAGCATCTGACTCTTGGTTTCAGGTCAGGTCATGATCTCAGGGTCATGAGATCGAGCCCCAAGGGGCTCCCTACTCGGTGCACAGTCTGCTTGAGATTCTCTCTCTCCCTCTGCCTCTCCCCTTGCTCTCTCTCTCTCAAATAAATAAAATCTTAAAAAAAAAAATAAGAAGCCCTTCATCCCTCCAGCTAAGATGAGGATTGGGTGTGGAGACTGGGGAGGGGCTGAGGCACTAGACGGGAGCCCAGCAGCTCCAGCTAAGGGGTGAGAAGCTCAACTGTAAGGCCACAGAATATGATGATGGGGAGCAGGGCTGGAGCAAGATCATCTGGCTTCTAATTCCATTTCTACCACTAGCTGTGTGATCACCAGGCCTCACTTTCTTTATCAATAAAATGGGGTGATAAGAGTATCCACTGGAAAGGCAAGGTGAGATATGAGTTAGAATACCTGAAGTGCAGCTCTTAGATTAAAATAAAATTAGTGCGGTTGTTAGAACAATCCTTGCCCTGTATATAGTGTGTGCTATATGACCATCTGTGTGTTAGATTGAGAACCTACCTACAATCTATTCCTACAGCTTTGTAATGGTAGCTAAAGACATTTGAAAATAATAACTCAGAAGACAACATCTTCACGCCAATTGAAAGAGTGGACATACTACATGTCTACAACCTACCTCTTCTGTGAGGGAATTGAGAAAGATGAATTAGATAAGGATAAGGATCTGACCTCTGAGCTCCTCAAGGAGACAAACCCTGGAAGCCAATAATTCCAGTATAAGAGAGCTAACCCCCCTAGAAAAGATTCGAAATCATTGTAGGATTATTCAGTTGTAGCTTTCATTACAAGCTGAAAGAACCAAGAATGACTTCAGAGGGGTGGGAGCATTTGGGTACTAAGGAAAAGATCTTGATCTACAAAAAAAAAAAAAAAAAAAAAAAAAATTGATCACCATGATTCTGGAACCATGTGTTACTAATACACACCTAAGGTTAACGCGCATCTGAACTTTCTCTGTCATTCTCCCAAACATTATCACACGCAGCTTCACGTGCCTTTACATGTGTTGTAGAAATACAAAAACCAAAACACTCCTTAATAAAAAGAGGGAAGCTTTGCACTACCCTTCTTTGGAAGAGTAATCCCAACAAAGGTTTCTGAAATAGAGTCCTGTGCTTTTTGACATGTGCATATTAGATGTTCGAAATGCACATCTCCTTTGGGAAATCCATCACATTTCAAATTGTACATGCCCATGAAAGCACAGATCTGTTCTACCTTCCATGTATTTGTTATTGCTGCTTCTGAAACTTCCTTACAGCCCCAAAGAAGTCTTAATCCCTGTCAAATGTTATTATGTTACTGACTTTTATGGAGTCTTGAAAGGGGTTGTTTATTTAGTTTCAGTGACTTCTTGTTACTGCCAAATATTATTTCATTTCAGCACAGATGTAAGGGGTCCAATGACTGGAATTATTTTACAGCCCTGACATTGTCGAGAGATGGATACCAGTTTAATTATGGACAGCTGAAAATGATCTGGGAGTCACCTGCTATGGATATTTATCATCATTATGAACTTCTCACCAGGCTGTGGTCTGAGCACCCTCACGACGTTCCATTTGCATTAGACAGGCAGTGCGATCTGTACGGAGCCTACCTCTTCCGTCACCTTTAAACCTATGTATGGACAGCTTAATATTGTTTGATTATTTTCTTTTCCTCTGCTCAAAGTGAGAAAGTATGTTTCAGCCATACCCATTCTTTCCCTTTCCTCTTTTTCTGTCTCTCTCCACTGCCTCCTCTTGCCGAAACCCTTACCCTTCCAGCTGTTTTTCCAATTATGTCTCATTGGAAATTATTCATTACTTAAAGAATGTGAATTGGGTAGACCAGACGTGTAGAGGATCAAGTAGTGCAGTGACTGCAATATAGCTGGGCACTCAGTAAATGCAGAAGGAATGGGGGAGGGAGCGGAGCCAAGGGAGCAGGAAACAGGCACTGGGGGACTGCAGCATGCTCTTTGTAGGATTCCTCCAGCTCGAATTTTAGAAGAAATTAAGAACAGCAACCTTCCTCCTCCTTCTCCCACCCCTTGCCATTAGACACTGCACCACCCTTTATCTTGGATGGATCTTGATTTGTTTTCATCGGAGCAGAGAAAGGGTTAAATGAAAGGAGAAGCCAGGTTATCACCAGCTGATAATAAATTTAGGTCACTGTCAATCCAGGAGCCTAAACGTGCTTCACCCCATTCCTTTTCTCTTTTTTCCCAACCTGGGCTGTAAGGCCTTCAAGAATTCCAATTTTTTTTTTTCCTGGTGATAAGCATAATCACAGTAAGAGCCGATTTTAGCGAGGGTTTACCTTGCGAATGTCGCTCACCATGCTATCTATGTCTTTTTAGGCGTCATTTCGTTCAATTCTAGTTATGTTCTATTTCCGTAAATCAGTGGTTCTCAACCAGGGACAATTTGTCCCCGAGGGAACATTTAGCCATGTCTGGAGAGACCTCTGGTTGTTGCAGCTGTTTAGAAGCCAGGGTTGCACCTAAACATCCTGCAAGGCGCAGGAAAACCTCCGACAACAAAGAATTACCTGGCGCCAAATGTCCATGGTGCCACTGTTGAGAAACCCTGCTGTAGATTAAAAAGCTGAGGTTTAAGGGAGATTCATTCACTTGCCCAGGGCCGCCCAGTGGTGTCTGAGAAGACCGGAATGCAAGCACAGCCTGTGTTTTCTCATTATGTTGCACCTTAAGTCATGATCACTTCCAGCGGCTGGTTTCTCAGCCCTTGTACCGTAGGAGCTAAAATTCCCAATAGGATTGTTTCATGGGAGGGCATCTCCAAATAAGTGGGGCCTTTCAGTCATTTGCAAATCCCTTCCTCATCCATCCTTTTCATCAAATGTGCAGAATCAGGCCCATCTAAACATTGGAAGTTTTGTAAAACACACACACGTGTGCACATGCACATACATGCAAACACACGCTCACGAGAAAACACAAACTAGGGCAATAATAGTTCCTCTGACTTTTTAATGTTTTAAACGGCTGTAACATATAAGATTAAAGCAGAATGCACAAGCAAATAATGATGCTACTAAGCAGCAAATTTTGAAGATGGCACATAACAGTTACATAGTCCACTTCGATGAATAAATTATACTTCTTTAATCTGACATGTGTTTAATAATAAACGTAATACCCTGTGTTCTGCAGGATAATTAGATAGAAATGGTAATAGTCAACAGCATTTCTTTTTAAAGTGCCAATCAAAAGTGTTAGTATTTTTCTTTTCTATTGATTCTTGAATCTCCACAATCTCAGTTTTGACATTGTTTTTAGATACAGAGTATCTTAGTCATCATAATCATCCCCAAGGCAGCTGTGCACACAAACACACATAGTCTTGTGCACACCTGGGCACGGACACGTGTGTGCACAGACACACACGTGCAGACTCATGCACACACAGACAAGTCCCCGGTCTTATTCCCGGCGCCGTTTCCTTTGTCTTTATTCTTCAACATGGTACCCAGCTGCCCCCTTACTCTTTTTCTGTCCCACCCACCCATTCACTCGCCCTCTCTGATGCTCCCTGGATCCTGATCCGAGGGAGATTTCCATTTTCCCTTCAGATCCTTTCCTCTGTATGACCCAGTCCTGGAATCCATCAGCAACTCCAAGCAGTGAGCCCCGAGGGCGGGTGCCTGGGAAATCTGTCAAGGCCCTAATGCTGGGGTCACTCTGGGCCTCCCAGGAGAGAGCACCAGGAACACAGAACCCGTATTCACCTTCAAGCCAGCCGTAGGCACTGCCAGCTTTCAGGTTGGCAAGAACAGCCACCTCCTACCCTAAATGCTAAACAGCCGCACCTATTACTTATTATTTGAAATTATTTCACAGTTTCTAGTCCCTTTCATCCTGTAACTAAGGGATAAAATCTTAAAATACAGCTAACTCGCTGGAATGAATGAACTCCATTCAAAGTGAGTTACCAAGTGAAAGCTTTTCTATTTCGGTGGCAAGAGGGATTTGGAAGGCATCAGGCATCGGGGACTTAGAAGGAGGAGGAGCACAGCAGAGAAGAAAAGGATAGCACGAGGAAGCCAGAAGCAAACTGTATCTTCCCATTTTTGCCCCATGCCAGCCCTGTTCATCTTCACCTTTACTGGGGCAAATTTCCCTGGTGGCCAGAAACAAACACCTTGGCCTGGGAGTCATAGATTTCCGTTACCTTTCACCCTGAGCACTGTGTAAATCTGAATATACCATTATTATTTAATAAGTGCATTTAAGCATTGCCCACATTAATAAAATTTGCAGAGATGGTGCCAGGTAGGATATCTTTCTTTTCAGTTTTGGAGGAAAGGGACAGAGTGATGGGATAATGAAACATAATTTAAATGAAATACTACTTTTTGTCTACCTTTTGCTCTCACACAGACCTCCTCTGACCAAAACAGTAGCCACTAGCTACATGTGGCTATTTAAATTTTAATTTTATTTATTTATTTGAGAGGAGAGAGAGAATGAGAGATAGAGAGCACGAGAGGGGGGAGGGTCAGAGGGAGAAGCAGACTCCCTGCTGAGCAGGGAGCCTGATGTGGGACTCGATCCTGGGACCCTGGGATCATGACCTGAGCCGATAGCAATCACTTAACCAACTGAGCCACCCAGGCGCCCTAAATTTTAATTTGAATCAACTAAAAAATAAAACGAAAAATTCAGTTCCTCACTCAGATGAGCAATATTCAAGTGCTCGATAACCACATGTGGCTGGTGGCTATCATTTTGTACGGCACACAGAAGATTTCCAGCATCACAAAAAGATCTGTTGGCATTGATCTAGACAAAGACAGAAAAGCTGGAGAACACTCAGTGCTAAGGAGGGGGGTGGGGAAACACATCCCTTCACAGAGTGGTGGTAGGAACAAAAAT
This sequence comes from Eumetopias jubatus, assembly GCF_037043125.1. Taxonomy (NCBI): domain Eukaryota; kingdom Metazoa; phylum Chordata; class Mammalia; order Carnivora; family Otariidae; genus Eumetopias; species Eumetopias jubatus. The sequence goes on from NW_028274810.1 coordinate 7,600,194, forward strand.
GCTGTGAACTTTTCAAATGTCAATTTGGAAGGAGACATAAATATTTAAAATACACGTGCACTCAATCAAAGGAAAAACCTGAAATGGCCAACATGTCCATCATTAGGATACTGGTAAAATACATGCCCAAAATGTCCATACAATAAGAGACTGTGAAAATAATTTAAAAATATAAACATAAACAATACATGTCAGCACGGAAAGCTGTCCTATAACTTTGTATGTAAAAATGCAAGCCACTTGGCCATGTGAAAGCATGATCCCAGTTGTATTAAAACATACAGGATATACATACGTATGTTTATTTATGTACAGGAAATTACATAAGGATACACAAGGGTTTCCTTCTGGAAAGAGGGCATGGTGAAGTGGGTTGAGGAAGCGTTTTCTTTTCATTGTACATCCTTCTGGTACTGTTTGGACTTTTCACAGTGACGATGAACTATCACACTTAGTCATATATTAAGGAAATGAACTGCTCAAAGCTATGTGATAACGAATGAAAGAATACATACATCCCTAGAAGAGTTAGATCTGTGCGTCAAAAACCTGTTTGCTCAGTCCTGTGCTAGTTGGATGGAGTCAAGGCACTGGATTGTGCTCCTGTTCAAGGGGTCTTTGCATATGCAAATGAACCCTACGTCATGACTCAAGGATAATAGGTACAATGTGAAATCATACCCTCGAGCATTATTTCTGCTGCTGTAACAAACCTCATGGACCCCCCCCCCAAGGAGGGCCCTGAAATGAAAAGATTTTTTTTTAGAACTGGTGGCTACTTGGAGTTCCTAGAGGGATATCTTCCCTCTGCTCACCCCTCTCCCATCACCCCACCATCCTCCGCCCCTCATAACCACACTTTTCCCTCCCCTCCACCACCTTCTTCTGTGGCTTGCTCCAAGCAGGAGAAACGCAGATCCAAAATCTTTATCCTTCCTCAGAACTCACCTGTATTGAGCATGACCAAGCTGGCACTGATTCAAGCTGTTCTGTATGCTCTGTATGCCTCCTCGTAAGCTCACGGGGGAAACCAGGCAGCAGACCTCATGAAGTCCTAGCTATCATCTATCTATCCATCTGTCTACCTATGTACCATCTGTCACATATACATGTACACAAACATATGCATGTATGCCTATGTGTTTGCATGTGCACACACTTGCACACAAGCATACAACTGGTTTCCATGGGCATCTGTGAAGCAGTTCTAACTGTTGTCCAGGCAGATGCTGTGCTTACTGCTAACGTGGGAGGAAGCACAGAGAGGAGGGTTGGGAGAGGGAAAGAGAAGTGTCTGTGGGTGGGCCTGATCCCCAGGCAAGGAAAGAATTTGGCTCATTTGATATATTTTTGTTGGACCAGCTCATTAGATAGTAAATATGACATAAGTCTTTGAGCCAGGTCATTGATAAAGAGGGAAACGTTTTTATTTCTTAGTATGCTCAGAATCACACGTTTTCTAACAGACAAAGGGCATCTATCCTCAAAATAAGATCTTCACAGATGTGAAAATGCAGATGTGTCCTCTTTCCTCAGCTGCACTCCCAAGCTAAGTTTCCTCTTACAGCAGGCTTTCCCAGAACAAAACACCTCTGGTTGATTGGCCTGGACTTCCCCCGCACCCACCCACCCAGCCCTGGCAGGCCCCAGGGCCCGGCCTGAATAGATCCAGGAGACACATGCAGGCCTCACCTGGCAACAGTTTTACTCCATTTTAATGAGTCTCATTTGCCCATAAGACTTGTTTTTAAGTTTCTGGCTCGTGCCAGGCTCATTTATTTGGTATTTAGGCTTGATGAGTACCCAGGTTTTAACCCACTTAGAACTGTTTTTCTGCCTCACTCTAGAAACTCCGGTTTTTGTCTGATTATTCCCCAACCCTGACCAGCTGATTGTTCCCATTTTCTCTTGTGTCCCTTATCATCCCAATAACTACCACCCTTGTCAGTGTGTCTCCTCAGCACGCACACACACATGCACGTGCGCATGCACGCACATTTACTAGATACTGGACGAGTAGCCTTGACAATGATGGAAGGTTAAAAGCTTGTTTATTATGTCAATTACTTCAAGTAAGGTGAGGAAGGAAAGTCTTTCTGGAATGTTCCGTGAAGAGTTGCACTTCCTTCTAAATGCAGTTTTTTCTTCTTCCCTCAAAGACTGATCTTTTGAATAAAGGCCCTCTAAGGAATTGTTTTTCATCTGAGACCAAACCACTGACTCCTGATGGGGAAGAATTGTGAATCATGGAGCGTGAGAAGAAAGACTTTTTAGTAGAAATGAATTTGTAAATATCTTTCTTTCTCTGCCTCTCCTAAGGGTGACCCACAAACCATAAAAATTTTCAGTCTCAGATTTTGAGTTCAGTAGAGACTTTCATTTTCATGAATTATCCCAAGGATTGGGGCGCCTGGGTGGCTCAGTTGGTTAAGCATCTGCCTTCCGTTCAGGTTGTGACCCCAGGGTCCTGGGATCGAGCCCCGCATTGGGCTCCCTGCTCAGCGGGAAGCCTGCTTCTCCCTCTCCTCCCCACTTGTGCTCTCACTACCTCTGTCTCTCTCTCAAATAAATACAGAAAATCTTAAAAAAAAATTATCCCAAGGATTCACCCCGTCATTCCCTTTGGGGGAAAGCACACAGGGAAAATGGCATGTGCGGGAGTCAAGTATCCTCTGAGCAGCCCTGAAGAAGGACAGGCATGCCCGGTTTCTGCCCCTGCTCGTGGTGCCACGTGCACTGCTGTGCCTTATTGGCATGGAGCCTGCCTCTGCATGGGCTGCCCCGGGGGCTGTTCAGGGAGGAGGGAGCGTCCATCAGGCCCTCCCCAATGCTGCCTCGCCCCGCCACTTCTCTGACTCACTGTGTGTCCATACATCAGAAGAACACAGGTACCAGCGATTCCAGTGACACTTCCCATCACTAATCTCCCCATTTCACAGTAGGATATCACGATTATTTTGATGCTATGCCAGATTTTTGTTTTAAAGAAGCTCTGCACAGACAGTTTCAGATGGACCAGAAATAACTTTTATGGCCTGCAAAATACCTTTCTCTCGGGACATTTTGTTGTGCTTTGAATACATTTTAACACAGTGAGGTAACATTCGTAGACTCACAGAGACACGGGATTAGAAAGCAATTCCACAGACATCCCATCCATCACCATGACGCCAGGCAGCCTTCACCCAAACCATCCCAGACAAAGGTAAATATCCTGTGTTCACAGGTCATCAGGAAAAGAGACTCCACACCACTCTTGGGTAACCCATTCCAGTGTTGACTTCCCTTCAACGATGTCATTATATTTGTATTACCGGGAAACGCCCCGTACTAGACTGCTGTTAAGTTTCTTAAAACCCAAATCTGTGTATTTTGAACCAGATGTCACAAAACAGCCTGACTGTCAGCACACTGTTGAACTGGTATTGAAAAATGTCATTGCAAACCAAATACATCTACCCTTGGGGCTGGACCCAATTGGACAGCTTTCATTTAACGTGTGACCATCTGTTCCCTTAGGACTCCCCTCTTGAATCTGGCCATCATTAAATGGTGAGGCTCTGCAGGTGTACCCTCATGCTTTCCTGCTCCCAGAAATCACAGCCGTCATGTCCCTTTCCCTAAATCGTGGAAGCAGGAGCAGAACCGCTATAAAAAGCCAAGCGCTTTGTTCCAGGGAGGGTGTTTGCTTAGACACACGCAAAGCTTTCTGACACTTGGTTTGTCCCTTTGGTTTTCAGAAACAGCAGCTTTAAAGGAGTCCCTTTTCCCTGGCCCTTCCCCTTCTGCAATGCAATACGGTCTCTAAGAGGTCCAGTTACATTTTGGCTTGGAGTAATCCACAGGGCCTTCCGCAGTTAGAAGCAAAATAGCCATCTCCCCTTCTTTCCACTATTTCCTTTGGCAAAGTGGAAAGTCATCAGGAACCGGATCGGTCAGGAAAGCCCTGACCAAGAGCTGGTATGAACCTCAGACAAGACACAGCCTGATGAGATGCGTGTGCACAGTCATTGTCTGAGACAGAGGGTCTGAAATTGACACCATATGCGCCCCGAGGAGTAATTGCTCCAAGGGGCTGGGGGGGGGGGTGGGTAGAAAAGCAACATGTCAGAACATTTTAGTAACACCTAATTCATCTCGAGGTTATAAATAAATCGTAATGCTTGCTTAAAAACAAAAGTCGAAAAATACTTTGACCAGATTACTTTTGTGACAGTGCTTCCGGCAGAGGTGAACTTTATTAGGGAGAGGACATGAATACAGAGAAACGCATAACAACGTTTTATGGTATATTTTACATGATTTTATTTTTTTGCAGTAAATAAAGTGGTTATAGGGCTCCAAGGAAAAGGGCCCAGATGTTAGAGAGTTGTGTGAAATTTAGGGGAAACAAGCTGTAAAAAGCACAGTCATAAAACAGGCTGTCAGTGCCACACATCTGGACAATATAGCTGTATGTTCCTAGTGGCTGTCGTCACCCAAAGAAAACTCAATAACCTCATTTCACCCCAATTAGGCTGCATACCAACAGGATCAACATTAAATTGCAAGGGGGCGGGGAAGAAACATTCCTATGGCGCCTCTGTGTCAAGCAGTTTTTATCTTTCATTTGAATTTGGTCACCAAGAAGTAAAAGATTGCTAACATGGCTATTTCCATTATTATAAAACACTATTTAATTTATGCTGTCGTAATAAGTCAAAGTTTGACAGCTTAGAAGATTGGCTATGCCAAACAATAGACTTTCTGTAGCACGAAACTGACCTATCAGTCATCCTATAGGGAGCCCCGGCATATCTTTCCTTACCCCTTTTTTGGGAGTCTGAGTCTAGCCCCATGGTGGGAAGCACTCTCTGCCTCATTGGAAAAATAAGTTCATTTTCACACAACCCAATTTCTGTAAAGTAGAAGATAAATACCCCCTTCTATGGCAATGGGGCATTTTTCTCTAATTCTTTTGGCCAGCAGTGAGGTACCTTTGCAGTAAGACAAATATTACAAAACTGAAATACCATTTCATCTTTTCATCACCAACACCTGAGCCAAAGGTTACAAAATGCCACTTTTCCTATTAATTGTGTTTTTCCATAGGTGTTAATAGCAGCAAAGGCAATTATGGACAGTGGAGAGAAATTAACTCTACCACTGATAGGGAAACTCTTGAAATTTCAGCTTCTCCAGATTAAAATGAAGGACCAGCAGCGACGGGAAAATGAAAAGAAGGTACTGTATGATGGTGGGTCTTCTAAAGAGGGCAAACAGGGGAGAAAACGGGAGCCAGGTTTCTCCAGGTCACTTCCTCTCTTCGTAAGCCTTCCATTAAATGTTACCTGGCACAATCAGCTGTCGCCTCGACAACAGGGAAAAGGCCATGCAAAGATCCATTGGAGGAATTCTGTTTTCTCAAAGGCAGACGCATTAAAAATAAATTCCCTTGTGCAGAAATAGGACAACAGTCAGAGCATGTGCCTGAGGTTGTTTTCCTAGTAGTCTATTTCCATGCTAGTGGCAAAGAAGGGACTCAAGGAGAGACGGAGTCAGGAGAAGTAAATGTCATGTGAAAAAACCCGCAAAGTCAGGCTCTATTTAAAATATTTTATCTGATATTCAGTAGGAGTTCCATTAAACTAGCAGGCTATATCCATACCTTCATCATAATCTGAATATTTCAGCAGCAATCCATCACTTCTACTCCCATATCACACACCTGATTGTTTCTTATTTCTTCACATGTAGATTTTTCATTTGCCGATGGAAATCAATCTGTGTGTTTTCCAAAGATTCATATTTTCATCTGAAAAAATAAAATAGCCTAAAATACCTTTAGCAAAATGATGCCAGGTTCAAACCCATTTGTTATTATCATTACTCAAAATAAGAGAGGTTTTTCTTATTTTCCCAGTCATGCTGAAATGTTTTTGGAAAGCCAAATGCTTTTGTATGTACATGTGTAATGTGTGTGTGCGCACATGTGTATATGAGATGGATTTCCAAGTAAGCTGTTTCTTTATGCCTTTCGGTAGAAGAGGTAAAATCAGTTCTTGGAAGAAGAAAGAGAAAAGGGAACATGTTCCAGTAATACCTTTTCGAGACCCCCAAATTGAGGTTTCCTATTTGAATTGGACTCTTGACAGGATAATTGTAGGACAAAATAATAATGCCACCTTAGATTTGCAGTAGAGAGCTTTATGTTTTTCAAAGAGATTCCCCATATAGCATCTTACTAGGGAGGCACGTATTGTTCCTGGGGAAAATTCTACTCATACGAACACAAATGATGGTCTAGTTTTCCATCTATCGAAGCTCTTTTCATCATGTTCGGGAGATTTGTACCTCAAGAAATACTTGGGGACATTAAGACTTAGCAGAAGAAAAATCGGAAAAATTGAAACTAGTATAGAAACATCTTTTCTTGCGTTTTTAAATTCCAATGTGACATGGGAATCTGAATTATAAAAAGTAGACTGTGAGTCCTGTGAAAATCTCTGCACCTTCTGTTTACTCTGGGCTTTCCCACGGCAGGGGCAAATATACATGCTACAGAGTATCAGTTTACTTGTTTGCCAACTATTTTAAGTCAGCAATTGTTTGTAATAGGAATAAGTTTTAGATTTCAGTTCCCAAATTTTAAGTAACAGTACATGGAATATCCTGGCAGCTCAGGAAAAGTTTTTAAAGCTAGCGACAATATAAAAATATTTCTGCAGTGATTTTGCTCAGCATTTCTCTGAAATGTGAACTATAGTAATACAGTTCTGAGATTCTGAAGATATGGAAATAATCTTAGTTCATTTTTGAAAATTCAAAAATCCAAAGGAATTGGGGCTTGAATTTTAGATTTATATTTATGCATATATATATACATATATATATGTAATAGATGCCTAAGAGAACTCTGAGCAATCAAGAGCCAACAATTACATAGTCTAATTTGATGTCTTCCTTAGATTGGGCTCCCAAAACACCAGCCCCAAATCTCTCAGTTGCAACCATATGAGTAAGTGCTACGTAAACTGATGAAAACTGATTGGAACGGAGTACTCTCCAAAAATACTCATGGTAAAGGCAAGACGAAGAGAGTTGTTGGAGAGATGATATAATCTCTGTTCATTTCAACACCACCACCCAACCAGTTAGAACGATTGAAGTTAATGCTTGTCAGCCAGTGAGTTTGGCATAAAACAAAATAAGTATAAAGTATGGAAAACTGACCCATGCTGTGGATTAGAAAATGTGAAAAAGAAAAGAGGACTTGACCCAGTTTCTTCCTTTCCCTGAACCCAGGATCGGATTTTGAGATTCCTACAAAGGCACTGACTGTCTCTTCAACTTTTAACAGCAACCGGAAATGTATGTAGATGTTTTCTTTCAAATGTTAATTATGTTGCTGACAACTGTGCAACCCAAATCGTGTTTTGTTATCTCCTTTGCTGAATTTTCGGAATTATATTTTTAAAAATGAGTGCTTAAAAAATATCCATAGCAGGTAATTACCGAAAAGACTAGGGAGAAGATGTGGACAAAAGTAGCTAATATAATTAGGTCCCTTTCCTTTACCCCCAGTGAAATAAATAGATCATTATATGTTTGATCCTGTTTTAATCAACCAAAATTTTTCTTAAAAATAGGTGGCGAAAAAGAAAAATAAGTGGTGAATAATATAGCTCCAATTGCCAAACACAGTAAAAATATCATTTTTTTAGATTCCACCTGATTTTAATAATCTGTAGCACTTTAGTGTGGGCTCTGTGTACCATTACATTTGCTTTGTCCATGAGGAAAGTTTGCTGGCTAATTCATATTATAAAAAATAATACAAGCGAAGATATTTTTTAGAAGAAGAGTTTTGAAGCCTTTATCACATGAATTTCTGAAAGGCAAATGCCTGCCTCTAATTGCAATTAAGTTGAAAATATTTGAAAACTCTGATCTATTTGGAAACACCTTATTGGTTCCTCCTAAATATACATGAAGAAAACATATTCCATTGCTATAAATATATTTTAGAATTTCAGAAATTCTGAATGACTCTTTCATACCGTTAATCCCAAATTAGATTTTGTTATATCTTAAAATCTGAATGAGAGTGTTTTGTTTAGAAATGACTTTTCCTTCCTTGCGCATATCATTATCGCAACATTTATTGTGCATTTTTAGTTCTATCATTGTCAATCTGTTGTTAATTATTAACAAACATTTATTGAAACAAGCATTTAGAGAAACAACATACTAGGCACATATATTTTCATAACGTTCATTATAATTTTAAAAAAACTATTTGGTTTCTATTCTGAATGTTTTAATGTAGTCATTATCTAAATATTATAGCATAGTTCACATTTTCGCTTCTGTTTCACTCCAACTTCCACAATATATATTAACTTAAACATTTACTTAAAGCCAAAGCACTTTATTGTGAATATATTTAAAATATATTGAGAATTCAACTAAAGGAAACACAATCATAAAAAAAAGAGATGTAAAATGGCTATAAAAAAAAATTAACCCTTTAAATAATCAGCCAAACTAAATCTAGTCTTCCTATGCCTCTGCGTCCAGTTCAGAAAATTTGCATAGGTTTTAGGAAAAGATCCAAATATATTCTAACTGTGCTTTTAATTTGTGAATTCAAATAACCAGTCCATAGTTTCTTGAATATTGGTTTAGCATATCTTTCTTGTAAAAGCAGAACAGTGCTGTCTCTTTCGGGCTCATATACTTAGTACACGTTGCCTTATTTTCCAAAGTACTAGAATCGGAGAGAAGGAAGGTCGGCAGTCGAGAACTATGCAGAGATGGTATTGGCAAACTTTTCTTAAAACAACCCCAAATTAAAAGTACGTAAATGTGGCAAGACATCATCCTGAAGCCACAAACAACCCAAAGCCTGCTCCAAAGGAGGGACGAAGAGAAATGAGGGTAACTTTCACAGACGTTTTAGAGCTTACTCCAGTTGATACCCCCAAATACTGGAAACCAGCCAATGTAATGCCATTTTGTGTGTGTGTTTTGTTTTAAAAGAAAGGCCATTGGGACATACCAGGAAATTACAGGCTGGTTAGTTTTGATTCAGTTGTGGTTAAAATCTTCAAAAACTATTTTAAGAAATCAAACAGAGGAAGAGCAGAAACTCAGTTTAGAGGGACCCGTGTGGCTTCAGGAAAGGAATAACTTGCCTCACTAACTAGATGGAATTCTTTGAAGCTGAATTATCAAAATGAGGATACTACCAACAAAACCATTGGATCTAAAGAGCTACACAAGTCGGCAATTCAGGGTAAATAATCAATGACTCCCTGGCGAACTGGTCTGTAGAAGAGAAGTGTTTTCCTAATTGGGATGCTTTTAATTAATGAAAACTTTTTTATGGACTTCAGGAAAAAATATAAAGAAACACCCGTATTTAAAAGAGAGTAGTATTTTTATTTTTATTTTTTTAAAGATTTTATTCATTTATTTGATGGAGACAGAGAAAGCGAGAGAGGGAACACAAGCAGGGGGAGTGGGAGAGGGAGAAACGGTCCTCCCCCCAAGGAGGGAGCCCAATGTGGGACTCGATCCCAGGACCCTGGAATCATGACCTGAGCCGAAGGCAGACGCTTAATGACTGAGCCACCCAGGCACCCATAGAGTAGTATTTTTAAATACAAATAGCTAGTTACAACAGCTAAGGATAATATTAGGTACCGTTATTGACTCTTTGGCATTATACTAAGCTCTTTACACATGTTATATCATTTAATCTTTCAAATGACTTTATGAGATACAGAGTATTATTCTTGATTTGCAGATGGGGAAACTGAAGGTGTGAAAAGTTAAGCAACTTCCCCAAGGTTAAAGAGCTACTCATAGGTGTAGCTGGGAATCACATCCAAAACTGTCAGACACTAAAGATCATGTTCCTAACCACTGTACAGACGCCTTCCGAATGTGTCTCAGGAATTGTGCACAATGGCACTCTTGGCTCACACTCAGTAGAGTGCCTGCCCAGAGATGTTTCCCTGTAGGAGGCATGGCTTTGCTCAGTGATCTATCATCAGTCATCTGGTCCCACTAATTACACTGCCTACAACATCCTGAGGGAAAGTGTGGGGACAAGTCAAGGAAAGGAACAAAGCTCTCCAAAAACAAAACCCACAGAGCTAAGCAACCACTGGTTCCCAGGGGAATTCTGACTTCATTTCTGGTCGCATTCCCCTGTCCAAAAATCACCTGGTCTTTGGGCTATCTCTTAGAACTAGACTTCCTGAGATTATTCCAAACAGCCTCACCCCTCTCTCTACCCTTCTGCATGTTGAGGTAGGACTACACTGGCTGATCCACTGTTAAAACCTCTGAGTCACATAGAATCCTGCAGGAGAGAGACAGCAGATAGACATCAGACCCCCGCCCCCCATCACCAACCACAGTCATGGCCATGTTTTGATTCGGTGGGTTAGGAATGGCACCTGAAGACGGCAGTATGGCACCCCAGGATGTTCCGCAGGGTTCTGAAGATTGCATCATTGGGTCAAGGGAGCCCACACATGCCTAGACTTACATTTTCTACACAACAGCAGCTGTCTGGAAGGGCAAGCTCCTAACTCAAGTGCATTAGGTTTTCTGTTTGGCAGGGGAGCAGGGAGGAGAGCAGAGGGGAATGAACAAATAGAAAAGATAGAAAAGGAAAAACAATGTGTTCATAATGCCATGATGCCATTACAATTAATGTTAACATTCTGATCATGTTTCTTTCTGTGAATTTGTTTCTTCACATAATCATTGTAAATTAAAATATGTCATAATTTTACTCATTACCTCAGCATCCACATCTATCATTATTGTTGGTTGTAGGATATTCTATGACTACCATAATTATCTTAACCATTCCTCTATTATTAAACGTTTCAGTTATTTCCATATTTTTTATAATAAGCAATGTTGTTATCAACACCTTTATAGTATAGAATTCTTCATATTTTGGATAATTTCTTTAGCATTGGTTTATAGAAATGGATTAATTGGGCCTCAGAATGTTCCCATAACCTGTTTCCAAAGTAGGTTCTAGAAGCGTTTAGACCCAGTTCTTCATTAAAAAAAAAAAGCCCTTCCGGCCCGTCAAATGAACTTGGAAACCACCATATGCACAACTCTTGGAGGTTTAACAGCATATTAACTTATTAAAGATGGAGGAGTTTCATGAAAATAAATCTGTTTAATATTGTTTAATCTACTCTCAACCATACTTGACGCATACATTTCTTTCAGCCCATCTATTTCCCTCGTATCATCTGTGACCATAAGAATAGATCGTTCGTGAGGCAGAGTAATCTCTTGAAAGAGATCTGAAAGAAGACAGACCTAGTTTCTCATAAGCCACATAATAATATTGACTTAGTTACTTAACCGCCATGAACATGTTTTCTTATCTATATCCTTAATAATATTATTGTGGGAATCTTATGACAGAAGATATGTGAAATCACAACATACTACACAAAAATGTAGATGCGCTGTTATCTATAAAAAAAATGACAAAGTAGAGCTATTTACTGGCAGTTCCACTTTTACTGTTTGCCTCCCTTTTATTTTGATAACATAACAAATATTTGTCAAGGTTTTTGAAGGTAGTTGAAGGCATTCAAATGTTGGCATCAAGAACCATTTAGAAAATAAAATACAATCTAAAATCTTTTGAAGTGTCAAATAACTAGGTTGCCTGTTAGAGAGAAGGAAAATTTTGTATTTTTCCCTTTAAAAAAAAGTGAGAATAACAAGACTGAGGATTCTAGGTAAGTGTCGCTTGATACTCAATTAAGTATGTGACATGCTAATACTTCTTTTGGTTGTGGCTAAAATAAGAGGCCCACATCTGCTATGTAGCTTAACTGGGTAAGAAATCTCTTTGCCTAGCCACAGCCTTCTCACAGTAGGGGGCATCCAGATGCTTTTTGTAGCAGTGTGTTTTAAAGAAAATGCACTCTGTAAGGAGTTTGACTCTGCCTTCATATGCTGGGGAACAAGTGTTCCCCAAACATGGTGGAAAGAGGGCCCTTTAGGATACACCCCTCCTAAATTTTTGTCTTGAATTGGCAGGATCCCCCTGAGTTGTTTTGTGCAGATGACTGTAGAATGAGAACATGCTACCCAGCCAGAAGAAAAGTTGGTGTGAACAAATTTTAGTTTATGATTTAGGAAGGGGTCAAATTTGGTGAATGCTCAGCTAATCTGGTTCAATCCCTGCCACCAACCCCCATCTCCAAATCTCAAGATATAAACTCATAGGGGGAGGGGCTTATTCCGAATATGAGAGAATAGAGGGGAAGGAAGAAGACAGGAGGTGATTTTGCTATGATCGGGTCTTGGTAGAAAAGCGATGTGTCACTTTTCGACCAAAATAGGGGCCAGTCATCATTGTCAAGAACCTCAGGGACAAAGGGACTGTCCTGGTTCAGTTCAAGTATGGAGGCTTGAAGGCATGGGGAATAGATGGAATATAGGAGAAGTGGGGGACCTCAACTAGAGTTAGACACAGGAGAGCAAAAGCTACTGGGTGGGGCAACATGTTCAGAAATCCACCAAGGACTTCTCTGCCTGGATCTGGGGCCCAGAATAACCTAGGTACTTCCATTCACTTCTGTTTCTCCGCAGTATGATGTCTCTGCACCAGGAAAGTACATACAGAGTCGCTCTACCTAAGGAAATTCTTCACATAGATTACTATGTAATCTTCTTGAAATTCTACCCATTGAAGATAACATCATTGTTAAATGGAAAATGCAGAACACTAAATTGTGTAGCGAGAACAGTAACAATGATGTTAAAATGGTGCGTAAACATAATTTGAAAGAACGCACTAAATATCTTCTTCACTCATCTTCTCTGGTGGTTTTGTGTCAGCTTTATATGCTTTCAGATTTTTCAATAGTGATTATTATTTTTATAATTTAAAAAAGCTACTTAAATGAATCAGGATTTATAGGTATTTTTAAGATACTTTCATGAAAGGAAGGAGGTAAATATTGATCATTTCAGTGTCAATGGAAATGAGTTTAAAAGATGCTTTTCTCCACGAAACCAAGCTTCACCTTGTTAAGGGAACACAAAAGCAAAACGAAATAGAGAAAAAGAGGAGGACACTCAACAGAAAGAAGAGATGAGGGAGGTGAAGCTATGGAGAAAGAAAAGAGCATCCAGCGAATAGTGTTATTTAGCCCCTGGAAGGACAGAGTAAACGGAGGGCAGAAGGCCTGGGAAAGAAGGTGGGACAAAATCAAAGACGGAGATTAACAGAAGCAGAGAAATAAAATGAGTTTAGGCTTTGAGGTCAAACCCGCTTGTGTCTCTACCGTGGTGGGTTGTCTGAGGGCAAAGTGTGTGTCGTCATTTATACAATGTGAACAAAACTACCCATCTCGCAGGTTGCATTTGGAGAACAAATGAAAGATGATGATGTCTAGAAAGCACCAGTCGTACTACAGAGCTGCGTCTCTGTAATTATTGCTAATTTTACATTTCGGTTGTGATCAGCCCTGCTCTCTGTGGGGTCCCAAGAAACCTTGCAGAATCAAGGATTCAGGGAGTTCCTTACCTTATAGAACCCCAACCTTGCCAAAGAGGCTCCAAAAGGATGGGAGCTATGTGGCCACACAGGTGTTCATACCCCACCTAGGAGAGCCAGCAGGGCTAAAGGGCCCTTGAACGGTCATATCAGGAAAAGGATAAAGAAACTAGTTTTAAACGTCCTCTGTACTAGGCAGTATTTTTTGAAAAGAAAGAGTAAGTGAATGATATATGACTATATCCATGTTTATTCTTCTGGGTGAACTTGAGAATAATTTAATCTGAAACAATTTCTCCTTTTCAGTTCTAAAGATCACCCTGAGATTTTATATAAAATCACAGCTGTAGAAGTTTCTGGAAGCTTTTGATGGCAGAGTTAGGACTTCTCTGTGGCAAGGCTAGCTGTCCACCAAGGAGCTACGTGGGAGTGTTCCACTTCAATGGATTTACCATGATCCAAGTGTGGCTGTTGGAGTGCCTGCACGAGTCTTGCCAATGCCTCCAAGCTAATTGGACTCAGGGGCACTGATGTGTGTTCTGGTTTCATTTTAAATTAACAATCTCAAAATTTCCAACAAACTCTCAACAGTGGCAGAAAGTTCTACCATATTTCTTCACTAAGCTTGCCCTCCCACTTTCTGACATGACTCACGTTACCATCTCTGTTCAAAACCTCTTACCTAGTACTTCCTTTACTCAGCCAATAACTGCACCTCAATCCTTCACTTGACAAAATTGAAACATTCCCTTAACACCATCAAGACCTATCTCTTTCTTGAACCCAGCCACCCCCCTTCTTGCTCCTCTTATTAAACTGAGAAAGGGCCTTTCCTCCTAGCAAAGGAAATGGACGCATTCTCTTGATCTAGTCCCGTCTTGCCTCCTCAAGGACTTGATCTCCCCCCCACCCCCCCACCCCCCGCCATCTTCAATGTCTCCCTCTCTGCTGGGCCATTCCATCAGACGGTGAACACATCTCCTGCCTGGACCTTAGACGCCCCTGCCATGCACTCATCCACTGACATCTTGAGAACTCTCACCTAGGGCATCTCCTCTCTTCCAGTCAGTCAGTCACTATCTACATGTGACACACACCCAAATTTGTAACTCCAGCCAATCTCTCTTCTCAGAAGACAACATGTGTACTTGACTGCCTCCTGATATTCTGCGGCATCTCAAAGTTAACATAGTCCTCTGAAGAGTCCATCGGCTCACCTTAAGTAAAAGCTATCTCTCACCCCAGCTTCTCTATCTCTGTAATCTGAGTCACTATTAGGTCCTTTCTAGACCATTACCAGAGAGCTTCCTTCCTAGCCTTCTTGTTTCTTATCTTGCAAAATCACAGTTAGTTCTCCACCTAAAACTCTTTATGGTCTTCCCATTGCATTTTTAATAACATACAAACTTGTTAGCCCCACCTCCAAAGACCTGGCCCATGCCCTGCCTCCCCGACCTCAGCTTGGGCCACTCTCTCCCTTGCCCACTATTCTCCTGCTATCCTCACCTCTTGTCAGTCCCTTGAACATACCTATCTCCTTTATGACTCAGGGCCTTCATGCACACACTTTGTCTTTTCCTCGCTTCTCCCACGGATGACTCCTCATCTTTCAGGTCTTCATTCAAATGTCACCGCCTCAGAGAGGCCCTCCATCACCAACCCATTAGAGAGGTTTCCTCAATTGTGTGCCTATCATTGGGTTTTACCCTTCATAAAAGTCATGAAACTTCGTAGTTATATTTTTGCCAGTTTGCATATGTGCTTTTTTTGCCTCTTTCCTCCCCAGTAGGCTAGGAGCTCAAGGGGACAAGCCCAGCTGTAGCTTATGCACCAGTTTATATCTGGCGCAGAAAGAAATGCTGGGGCTTTTCAGACCTCTGCACCTTACCTTGTGCACTCCTTGCTGCCTCCACCCAAAGCTGGTAGTGACATCGGCATCCTCCCTGGATGCTTTCTGCTGCTGCTGAGGAGACAGAGTTTCCCCACCACAAGAGCCACAGGCGCTAGGCCCACGTGGAGAATGCATTTGTACCTCTGACACTTCTGGGTGCCAAAGCTAAACTGTTCTCTGGAGCCCTCAACATCCAGAAGGTACATGGAGTAAAGAAATGCTTCTCTTCCCTTCTGTGGTACATTCTGTTAGCTGGGTGCCAAAGCAACATATCTTCTACTCTCCTTGTCTCTAATGTATTACAATGGAATTTTTCAAATATGATTTCTTGACCTCAGGAAAATACAGAACCTGGATGTTGCTACAATAATTTCTTTTTTATTTTGTTGTTCCCGTTGTGTGGAGTATGGAAAAAGCAAATAATATAAGCATATTCCGGATCTTCTGTATGGCCACCTTATGATCCAATACTGACACATAATTTTAATGAACACAACCTATTTGTATTTATAAACAAATGCATTGAAAGTGTATTACATTATGAAATAATGCGCAAATGTTTCAGCAATTGTGTGAACGGAAAAAAATGGTGGGAAAATTGGGTCTTTACATGGCATATGGCAGTCTAAATATGCTCCAGAACAATGTGTAAAGAGTTTGCTCTTCCCACTGATGTTTTGTGTTGATCCCATCTTTGAATGTATCAAATAGCAACCATTGATTATGTCTATACATTTTTAATTAGCATTATAATAAAAATAATTTGTTGGTGTTAGGTTACCCAAAGAATCTTTTAACCTTTAAAACTTAATACACTACTTAAACTTTGAAAAACTTTATCAAGGAGATTTTAGAGAAAACTATTCTTTCTGGGCTTTTTTAACTTTTTTTTTTATTAGTTCCAGAAGTAGAATTTAGTGATTCATCAGTGGCATATAACACCCAGTGCTAATTACATCAAGTTCCCTCTTTAATGCCCATCACCCAATTACCCCCTCCCCCCAGCCACCTCCCTTCTAGCAGCCCTCAATTTGTTTCCTAGAGTTAGCATCTCTTATGGTTTGCCTTTCTCTCAATTTTCATCTTATTTTATTTTTCCTTCCCTTCCCCTATGTTCATCTGATATGTTTCTTAAATTCCGTGTATGAGTGAAATCATATGGTATTTGTCTTTCTCTGACTGACTTATTTTGCTTAGCATAATACCCTCTAGTTCCATCCATGTCATTGCAAACGGCAAGATTTCATTCTTTTTGATGGCTGAGTAATATTCCATTATATATATATATATATATATATATATATATATATATATATATATACATACACACCACAGATATACAAGTGTGTGTGTATATATCACCTCTTCTTTATCCATTCATCTGTTGGTGGACATCTGGGCTTTTTCTGTCTTTCCATATTTTGGCTATTGTGGAGATTGCTGCTATAAACATTGGGTGCATGTGCCCCTTCGAATCACTGTTTGTATCCTTTGGATAAATACCTCATAGTGTAATTGCTGGGTTGTAGGGTAGCACTATTTTTAACTTTTTGAAGAACCTCTATACTGTTTTCCAGAGGGGCTGCACCATGTGTTTTTTTTTAAACTTTTGTTTTTAATGAACAAGCCAACCTCTCTCTAAGACTCAGACCGAGACTCCCCAGGGTTAGGCTGCAAGATAAACCTAAGTTCCTGCTATCACAAGGTACTCAGAATCCCCCACTCACCCTACGCCCAAAAACTGAGGTAGTTTATTGGCCCATGCTTGACTTTCTTATAGGATGAATTCTCTTCTAGAAAGCCACTTGTGTAAAAGGTCTCCTAGTACTCACCCCTCAGTCCTCATGCATAGATGTGCCTTATCACAATGTGGGCCCAACCTGGGATCTCCACTATCCTGGCTTGAAGAATGACTACCTGAAAAATAAATGAGTAAACAAGCAATTGAACAAAATAAAGAATTAATTTGCCCAACAGTAGAAAAGCTGTTGTTCACTCACTGTATGATTTGGAGAAAAATATTCTCTCTTTCCAGGTAATAGAAGATAGATTCAAGGTAGAAAAGGATAAAGGGAAAGCAAAATCTCCCAAGGAGAAGAAGACCTCAAGTGCCAAGGTTGCCAAAGGAAAGGGAAAGGATCAGCCTGAGGCAAACACAACAGTGAAAAAAACCACGCTGTTAAAACGGAGGGGAGAAGATGATGACACTAAACATTACATCGGTCGGTGAGATGCTCTTCCTGTGGGTTACCTTTCACTTCTTGCCTTCCAATCTACAAAGTAACTTGAGAAATCATTCCAATAATGACGCTTAATCTTTCCCAGGCGTTTGGCTCTTTATAAAACCAGAAGTCACATACCACCCATGATACCCTAATAGGAAAATATTGCTTTTTGCAATCCATTTATGTTTTCAGCAAATATTTATTTAGCTTGTGTCTTGCTGTGGGCACATTTTCATAATGCAAATGAAGGATGAAATAACGAGCTGATTGTGCCACCAAGTAGCTTACTACTTTGTTCGGAACATTTTAAAAAGTCAGACATAATTATGAGGCCACTAGAAAGTGATGATTGTAATGCATGAAATACGATGGTGATAAAATCAGACCAGTTAATTTGGGACTCACACAGAGCACACAGCTTCCTGACCTGACCTCAAATTCTCCCACTATTAGCTTCTCTTAGAGCAACTAGAATTTCCTTTCATTTTTGATTATTGATGTAAAACTGGTTTAACCTGTGCAGCCTGTGAGTAATTCATTACCATCTACCCTTGGACACAAATGGAGCTTCCTCTTATTATTTGCATCCCGTTTAAATGAGTTGTCAGGCCTTTCACACCCCTTGTCACTTGGACTCCCCGGACGTAGCTGCACCCCAAATCCCCGAGACTCAGAAGCCATGATATTTTGGTTTCCATAGGCAATATCAACACAGATTTGTTTAGGGATAGAAGAAAAAGTATTACTTAAAAATTAAAAGTTTGCGCATATTGCATTATTTGTAAATTTATCTTAATGGGCTATTGTGGGGTTTAATGTTTTCATGTACTATCTAGCATGACTATGAAAGTATAACAATTATTTTTATCTCTCTGAATCTCACAGTCTAGGAGAAACTCAATGTTTTAACATTAATAAAACAGGGTAGCCAGGGCTAAATAGAGGGGAAAAATGTTGGAAAGTGCACAATATATATCTTAAAAATTTAATGCAAGAAATATATCATTGCTCCATAACCCACACTCAGCATTCACACCTATTGACGTAAATACACAGAATACTTTGGTAGGGGGCACGTCCATATTCGATATTTCCCTCTCCTGTAAACACCTCTACTTATAAAATACCACAAAAAGCTGCAGCTACTCGTAATTCAGGAGTAAAGCCAGATGTTGCTCAAAAGAGATTGAACCAAAAAAAAAAAAAAAAAAAAAAATCACAGCCTAAGCCTTTTTCTTTTTACAAAAACCCAAGCACACATTTTCCATGAGCGCAGGCCCCATGTATGTTTGTCCTTCTATTATGACTCTATCTCATTTACAAAAGTGATTTAATATTTTGTAAAATGGTCACAGCCTTCTTACTGGAAGGGTAATAATGAAAACCAGTCAAAAGGCCCACATTCCAGCCAACTGGACTGTTTTTGGCGAGCCAGAGGTATTATAAACACATGCATAATGTATGTAGCCATCGAACTGGCTGGGTGCAACCTGGTCTCTTTTAAAATGACGGCTGCTCTTCTTTATTTTGAACAGACGATGAGCCAGATGATGGTGCCCAGCATTACATTTTAGTTGTGGGCTTCAATAATCCTCAGCTATTAGCGATTATGACTGAGCTTGGCATTCCCATAAGCAGCGTGATTAAAATATCTTCAGAGAATTATGAACCTCTGCAGACACACCTGGCAGCAGTTAGCCTGCAGCAGGAAGTTCTTCTTCAGCCAGAAGGTATGCAGTCTGCTACACAACTTACCAAATCTCTCAATATTATCCATGGTCTGTAAAGTACAAATAGAATGAATTTTCTGTCCAAAAAAGAGTCATACAATACATTCATTATTAAATCCTTTTAAGACTTTGATTTGCTCTTTATTCTGCTTGCACTAGCCAGGTGCTGTAAATTTTGCAAATTAAAATCATACTCTGTTTATATCCCTGTGCAGTCCCAGAAAACATGGACTATGGGTCAGAAGACTTGGTTATCTAACTATATTTCTCAGGAACATTTAACTGATAAGTTTTACTGAATGTGTGGGCTGGATAGGTCAACTGTAGATAATGTGTTCTTCCAGAAGCCACAGTCACCACGTGGCCCAAGGGAGGACATAGCCTTGGATTCTTGCTCTGCTTTGCTTCTGGCTTATTGTGATAAATCAGAGAGGGCACTCTGTCTTCCCAACTTTAGACTAGGAAGCTGTGGGGTGAAGTCCCATCCACACGAGCGTTCAGCCATTTGGGGCCACAGAGTCTTCATCTAAGGGAGTTGTGCTAGAATACCACTGTGGGAAGGGAACTGAAAGTTACTACATACTTTAGGTGATAGAAAGGGATTCGGTGTAAGCCTGTGTGACCTGGAAGTCCAAGATTTTCTGCCATACACTGTTGCTTTTATTGTTATTTATTAATAATATCATTTGCACAGTGTTTTGTAATCTACACAACCACATCCCAATTTCTATAACACTGCATTTTAAAAATCTGCTGTTCCAGGGTGCTCCTGGGTGGCTCAGTCAGTTAAGCGTCTGCCTTCGGCTCAGGTCATGATCCCAGGGTCCTGGGATAGAGCCCCGCGTCGGGCTCCCTGCTCAGTGGGGAGTCTGCTTCGCCCTCTGCCCCTCCCCCTGCTCATGCTCTCTCTCCCTCACTCTCAAATAAATAAATAAGATCTTAAAAAAAAATTTGCTCTTCCAAGTTAGAAATTACTACCACTGATGATAGTAAAAGCTACCATTTATTGGGCAGATGCCTTGGGACTAGACTTAGTGCTAAGGGCTTTGAGTGCATTGATTTATGTTGTTTCCACTACCATCCTTGGAAGTGTGTTTTATTACAGACAGTCCCCAACTCACGATGACTTAATTTTTCAACTTTATGATGGTGTGAAAGAGATACACGTTCAGTAGAAACCATACTTTGAAGTTTGAATTTTGATTTTCTCCCCAGACTAACAACATGCTGTATGATCCTCTCTTGTGATTCTGGATGGTGGCAGCTCCCAGTCACACACGTGATCACGAGGGAAAACTACCAGTACACTGACAACATTCTGTACCCACACAGCCAATCTGTTTCTCACTTTTAGTAGAGTGTTCAACAAATTACATGAGATATGCAACCCTGTATTATAGAATAGGCTTTGTGTTAGATGATTTTGTCCAACTGTAGGCTAAGGTAAATGTTCTGAGCATGTTTAAGGTAGGCTAGACTAAGCTATGATGCTCAGTAGGTTAGGTGTATTATATCACTTTCAAATGTTCTATTACAATGCATTTATTGGGATATAACTCCATCCCCACTGTAAGTTGAGGAAGATCTGTTTTTCCATTTTACCAAAAGGACACTCAGCCTAGAGGCAGCTATTAAGTAAAGGAGTTGAGATTCAGACCCAGCTGCTCCTGACTATCTCAAAGGATAGTTGTAACACTAAATAACTTATTGAAGCCAGTGAGAAAATGTTCCATAAGTGCATAGCCTCTCTGTAAAAAATATTTAATATATAGAAATAAAATCACAGAAAAACAGACTTTATAATAGAATCCTGAGGTCTTAGTAGTAGAACCTATTTAGTTATAGATCTAATAAACATTAATATTTTAGGCAAAATTGCACGTGTAACTTTATGGGAATCTGTCATGATTTTAGTCAGAGCACAAATGCCCAGAGAAGCCTGTAGCTATTTGAATGTGACCAATGGTTAACTGAGGCATCAATCATTGATCCGGTCTATTTTTAGCCATCTGGGATGGAGAACTGGATCAACAGCAGTTCCAACCAATTATGAAAAAAACACACTGAGATGGTCAAAAAGTGATTTGGCAGCAAAACTGCTCCCGCATATATGCAATCTAAGGAGGATGGAAATATCGAACATATTTAGCTCCGCAAATGTGCGACCTTATCATAATGTTTCTGGGCTTCAAGTGTAAAATGAAGGGGTGGGATAAGCTCATGTTTAATATCAATTTCGGAAGTAAAATCCTCTGGTTTCATACTTGTATAGCCCAAGTTTGAAAACTTCTCAAAATTATATTTCTTTATTTGCCTCTCCTGCTACTGCACAGACATCTTGCAATGCATATAACTCACCATGTCAATTTAAAGTGGGAAGAAATTCAACATTCTCATTTTGTTGTATTAACATGTTGCTATAATTAGACATAGAGGCAGAGAAAGTGAAGAAAGAGGATGCCAAAAGAGAACTTGAAATTTTCTGGAAGTACCTGGAACCAATTCTGAATAATGAGAAACCGGAAACAAACCTCTTTGATGTTGCTCGACTTGAATACATGGTCAAGGCAAATAACTTCCCTTCTGACTGGGCAGACGGCGAAATGATGGTTAGTACATGGATTTGTGAGAGTGGTTTGGACATGTGGTAGTGTGGTTTCATTTATCATACTCATTCATTCCACAGACATTTATTGAGCACTGACTATATACATAGCTTTGTGCTCAACTCCTTTTTCTTCAAGACAGTGACAACACTGAAAGCCCAGTGATGGTTACAGCCTGGTTCTTTAGCTTTTAGTGTATGAATTAATGGCAAAGAATAAGATGGAAATGGAAATGAAGGATGGTAAATCTTTTATTTGGTGGCAGGTGGCTTTGAGTCATACATCAACCATGTTCTTGGCAGTAATCTTAATATATAACATAAAATAGTAAATTTTACAGTTTTTCAAATTACGTTGTCTTTCTTTTTTTTAATATATCAGTTCAAAATATTGTTTTTCTAGGTCCTTGATTTTATTACCAAAATTGTATTTTTAATATATTTGGCAGGCAAGGTCTATCTAATAGGATGCCTTGGCCCCACCCCAACAATTAACAGGTGTTTTCTGGGAGCATTTACTGGTCCCTGCTACTGAGGATCTTACAGAAAGGCATGCCCAAAACCATGAAACAGAGAAGCGGTGTTCAAGGTGCCATACACCTCTGTGCTCAGTTATGTGAAACACACCCTAAATTTCCTACTAATTCAGAAAAAGAAGAAATGGGATGCATCACAACGTAATAGCAAATATTTGATACACAAGGGTGTTTTAAAACACAAGGGTGTTTTAAAAAGAAGGTTGAGTGACTACTTCTCAGGGATGTTGTGGAAGATATCCAGGCATCGCTGTTACACAAAACTTCTCAGGTCTCTTTCTGGTTGACCCCCCATTCCAACAAACAGAGGCCCCAGGGTTGGAGCGTGAACATTTCTCACAATCAGAGTCCCTGACTGCATAACCTTGAGGTGGATGTGCACATGGTGAAGTAAGGAAAACTCTGAGGAGAGGGAGACCCAGATTTGAACCTTGAAGGATGGACAGGATTTGAATAAGTAACAATATACAGATCAGTTTGAGTTTTTAAGACTGTCAACATAAAGCATTAGATGTCACTATGTAGAAACAGAACACTGAAGCCTGATAGCTTGCCAAAAGTAAGAATAAATATTAGCCTTGTCCTATACATGGAGAAGAAGCTAAGCATAAAGAAGCTGTGGCTGAAGGCAGAGCTTGGTTTAAGCAAAACTCGTTACTCCAAGCTCCCTTGGCTTGGCCTCTTTCCACCCCTTCAATCTAGAGATCTTCATTTTTCCTGTTTTGTCTTTCACTCCTCTGCCTCCTCAACCTGAGTTCAGAAAAGAAGGCACGACCTTCTGTCCTTTACTGTTTCATGTCATACCATCTCAAGAACTTGCATACATTTTTGGTTCAAGAGGGCATAGGAGATCACAGCCATATAATTCCTGAACCATAATTCAGAGGAAACAATAAAAAGAGTCTTCAAAGGCAGCCTCAGGCCAAGTATCTTTTGCTCTTGCTCTAGCTAGGGCTCTCTTCTTTGTATTTTATTTACCCCCCAGGCATGGACTGACAAGAGCTGAGTACATCCCATTGCACCTTCAGTACACAGATGTCATAACACCAAGGCACATAATCACAGCTTCGAAAGACCCAGCACCATTCCCAGCACCCAGCTCCTCCTCCAGTGTCCACAATTTTGTGTTCATTAGAAGATTTTAATCATTCCATTTTTAAAGAAAGTGAATTGACTATTTTACTTTTTTTAAATATAGAGTAGAAGAATTTAAATGGCAATTAAAGTTCAGAAAATTTTATGTTGAAAAAATATTATCATCTCAGTGGAAATACTAGTTATGGTACAATATTCCTGACCTCCAAAGTAGAAAGTTACCATCAAGGGCATCTAGTTGGGCCATGAAAGTAACCGTCAGAAATGACAACATTCAGTCGTCTGGGGAGCCATTTATGGCTGTGCTGCCCAGCTGGGCACATTGATCTCCTATCAATCAATTTGCAAGTTTTTATTGAATATCTTCTTCATGCCAGACCAATTGGTCTGGATCCAATTGCAGTATTTTTTTTAGAGCCCGAGCATGCCTATATAAGGTATGATTTGTGGGTGAACAACCCAGCATTGAAGATGATGGGGAAAGAGAGTCTTGAAAACAGTTCAGTCATGGAGCTGGATTTGAAAAGAAAAGCCATTGGGTTTAATATTGAAGAACAAAGTTCACATTGAAGTTTAGATCACCTGAGAAACATAAAAGTAATAAATCTACTTCTCGTAGATATAGACTAACTACATGGTGTGGATACATGATGTCACACACTCAGCTATATATGTAAGTTGGTATAGCCTCATATCCAAAGCAGAAGCCAGCCAAGGAGTCCTCTTCCTCTGTGGAAGAAGGAAAGCATTAGTACCTTTGTACTTTGTCTGCAAACAAGCAGGCTATATTTTTGCTGAACAAAAGGTAACGAAAGGTTTACATCAAATAAATGCCCATCAAGAAGTGCTAACTGCTCATGTAAGACATCTGCAACATCTCAAGTTAAGACCTTGGTTGCTGAAATAATTTTCTGGCTTTTAGCATGTGATTTGCTGTTTGATTTTAAAAATGAATAAACTAGTTAAGCTAAGGGATCAGAAGGAGCAGAAGTCCTACCATATTTCTTACAAATACAAACAAAAACGTGTTTCTGTGCCAGAATTTGGGTGGACGACTAGCAGGTTGAAACTTAACTGAAGAATGCTCAGTCCTAGTGTAGGCACATGAAGCCCAGACTGGTAGCTGTGCCTTTCAGGTGGGCAGAGCTCACACTTCCCTGGACTCCTGCCAGCCTGTGATTCACTGGCCCCCCAAGAAGCTATCTCATTCTACCTTACCTCTGTAACTCAGATCTAGGATAAGCTTACTTAACGCTTCTTTGCTTTCAGGCAGGCAGACCTAGTGATAACAGTACTTTTCCAGTTCTGGAAATGAAAGCCAAGGTAATAGGGGTATCTGATCTACAATTTGCTTGCTAGATAATAAAACTGTGGGTATTAGATACAAAAGCAGTAGACTATATCTTAGGAGTTTTTTCCTCTGACGGTAGCACAGAAGAGATATTGAAATTACCTACCTAATATGTTGTTTTAGAAATTGAGACATCAGAATATAGGCCATGTTGCTGAAATTAATGGACAGGGTGTTTTTCACTTAGTTGAAGCATTCATTAGATTCTTACAGTATAATGCAGCCATACGACCCTCCGAAGGGAACAGTTTGCATTGTGGTGAACAAGATGGTCCAGAAGGGTTCAACAAATGAAAACTCACTCACCATGGCTGGGATGCAGTGATTTGGGGAAGTGCTTGGTTTAGCTGTTAAGAGGGAAACGAACCATACAGCTGATTCCAACAACAAAACACTAATAACTAACTGTCATTAATTTTCTCACCTGTAGCTGGAATTGGGTACCGATATTTTTGAAAACATTGCCTGTTTGATGTATGACACCCTGGATTGGAAGAGGCAGCACCAACACTATTTGGAAAGCATGCACCTTATCAATATCCCACAAGTGGTTAATGAGAAACTTACCTTGGAAGCCATGTCAATTACTGAGGTAGCACATTCTGGGATGTCTTTAGTGGGCTGAATGATCAACTGAACAAATTGATTTTCACCTTTGTAAAACACACGAAGGAAAAATTACATAAATACTCGTAGGAAGGAGATTCTGCCTGCTGGGATTAAAGTCGTGAGGGTGGGAACCAGGAGAGGCCCCCAGGCACAACACTAAAACTCCCTAACTACCTGCCACATGGAGAGTTGATGCTAGAAGCCACATTCAGGACCTGGAGCAAGGAGAGGGCTATTGATAAATTAATCATGGTATTTATTTAGCACCTACCATGTGCTAGCCTTGCACAAGGTGCTGGCAATAATGAACAAGACTCCTCCCCTGTCCCCCTTGTTGAGGTTAACTTTTAAAGAGAATGGCAGTCATGTCAACGGTGGTTTTAACATAGCATGGTAAGAACAGTCAGCTCAGGCTGCAGTAGAAACACTGAAAACATGGTACATAACCTGACCTGAAGAGGAGCAGCAGGGGAGAGGGAGGAGTCAGGAGAGCCTCACCCAACAGGGTAAGTGATGTGGTGAAGGCAGCGTGTGATTTGCCTACAGGAAAGCCTAGTGGAAGAAGGGACAGAAGGTATTCTCAAGAAAGGGGCAAAGGTGGATGTACACAGACATGCAGTCAAAGGAAAGAAGTATTAAGGCACAAGCCCAGACCACAGGATAAGTGTGTGCTCCCAGGTAGTAGTGCAAAATGGAGAACAACAACACAAACTCCTGCTGGAAAATGGAAGCCGATGTCCTTTGGTGCTGAGCTAAAGAGTTTGGGTTGTACCTGGAAGGTGATGGGGAACCATTGAAGAACTCAAAGAGGGAGAATGGTGTGATTCTGAGTCACCCAGGGACCAGTGCCCCATCTTCCCATCCCTTTCCTGGCAATTGCTCAATAGGCTCTGTTAGGGAAAACTGAAAAGTGTCCATACCCTTTAACTTCTTCCCTTCCTCACACAAAACCCTTCGTTTGCTCCTAATATTAGCCAATGATTCTGTGGTGTGAACATCATACAATCTCAGAATCCTGTCAGACCCCATCATACCCGCATCTGACGAAAGCATCTCTCAGCTGGATATCTCAGTTGTTTCTTTTGAATTCTTCTACTTTTAGGCACCACAACCTGTTGCTCCAACCCCTGGCAAGAAGAAAGCACAGAATGAGGAACCACATGCGCCCCCATCAGGCACGTATGAAACCCGAAGACCAACACGGTGAGCTGGTACATTAAGGACTACCGGCTGTCTTCCATCTTGCCTTCAGACATCCCTCCACCTACATGTCCCGCTTTCATTAGTGCACGGTGACAGTTTGAATTTATGGATAAAATTTTGATGGAGGAAATGGAGAACGCATCTTATTCAAGCAGTGATATATTGTATATTTTACAGTGGCTTTTGTCTGCACAACCGAAGTAGACATGAGATATTACAATGACTTGCTGAATCCGATTCCAGAAGAATTCATCTCTGTGCCCCTGATACTGCATTGTATGCTGGAACAGGTAGGTGGGTACATGGCGAAGATTCTTTCCCAGAGGGGTAACCTTGAGTCCATCACTTCATCTCTCTTTGCTTTTGGTTTTGACTATTTTAAACTACACACATAATCCCTGAGTGTATCCTCCTTTACAAAGATTATGGAACACTAGATAAAACTAGATTTACTTTGATCATCTGCTTTAATCCCCTTTCTTTTGCTACACTCTGGAACAATTGATCTCACATTCCCTGAAGTTTCGTGAGACATATCCTTCAAACTGTGTCTGGTATAATTTTAACGGACAAGAAAGAGGAGGTAGCCAGGTGGATGGGTGGTTGATGGTCGTTATCTTTAAAATTTCTTTTATACTTGTAGATTTAATCAGATTTTTCTCTTCCTGAGGACAATTTTAGTCATTAGCATTTTTTAATAAATATGCCAATTTTATTTGTGTTTTCAATATCGTATAAAGTTCTTTATTCACTTATATGCATTTTAAAATTTGTTTGGCATCTGGTTATTCTCCTTTTCTATGACTGGTGTTATTTATTTGTCCCCTCTCTCTTCTTGATCATGGTTGTCAATGGTGTATCTATTGTATTGGTCTTTTCAAAGAACTAGCATTTTGCTTCCTTGATCAACTCCTTTCTACTTTCTGTTTCATTTCTTCATTTCTCTTTATTATTTCTTTCTTTCTGAGTTTATTCTGCATTTCATTTTAATCAAAAGCTTACTTCTTTTATTTTCAGGCTTTTTGCTTTACTTAAGGCTACACATTTCCCTTTGAGTATTTCTTGGGCTGCATCTTGATGCTTTCAATCTGTTCCGTTCTAAATCTTTTATTTTCATTTCCATTGTTTATTGTCAATTCCTAGTTTTATTGCATTATGGTCAGTAAACATGGTCTGCATGTTAAAAAATGTTTTTAAATTTCCTGAGCTTCCTGTGTGACCTGAGGTATGTGGTCAATTCTCATGAGTTTTCTATATGTTTTTGAAAAGAGTTATTATAAATAAACTCACTTAATTCTTAGAACAACCCTATGAAGCAGAAACTATTTTTATTCCCCATTGTACAAATAAGGAAACTGAGGCATAAAAAGGTTAAGTAACTTGTCCAAGTGTAAGTCTCAGAAACTGCCTTAGAGCCTAGTCAATCTGAATGGAAAAGTATTTTGATGGCATTGCTTTGTTGTCTTCTTTCTTCTAATGTTGCTGAGAAATCTCATGTCAATCTGATACTTTTTTCTTTGTAGATAATCTGATTTTTTTCTTTCTGGCAGCTATTAGAGTTTTCTCTTTATAATTCATAACACAAGGCTATGTTCAGGTAGGGTTTTGTTTTATCATTGTCATTAACAATCTAAAGGACTATAATCTGGTTTCTGATTACTTTCTTAATAAAATCAAAATTCCTTACATTGGAAGACCCTAAAAGTGTGGGTCTGGACTGATCTGTCATCTCATCTCCTGCCCCCCTCACCACACACACACACACACACACACACACACACACACACTCTCTCTCTCTCTCTCTCTCTTAACTACTCATCACCTACATAGGCCTTCTGGGATTTCCTCAACTACACTACTTAATTCCACCTCAGGTTTTTACTCCCACTTCTTTTCCTAGAAAGTTCTGCACCCACATGTCTGCCTGGAGGATATTCCTTCTCATTCAGGGCCCAGTGGAAATGGTATTCCTTAGCCTTTCTCCCACTTGATCCAAAGGAAGCCCCTGACAACACAAAGTGATTTTTACCACATCACCTGGTTTTATTTTCTTATCAACAACCACTCTTCTTAAAATAACTTATTTGCTTTGTGTCTTACCTTCCCCCTTTCACTAGAATACAAGCTCCATGCAAGCAGGGAATTAATCTAATCTTGTTCACCGCTGTATGCCCAGTGAACCATAACCACACCTAATGCACAGCAGACACTGAGTCTGTATTTGCTGAATTGAATATACCCTCAACTATTATTTTTTTATTGATTTATCCTTTTATTGGATGGTGGAACTTCTGGGTTTTCCTCCTTGTCTTTTACATTTTCTATCAATTTTATCTTTTTGGGAATTCCAGCTTAACTTCCAATTAATTCATTCTTCAGTGGAGTCCAGTCTGCTATTGAAGTTTTTTCTCAACAATAAATGTCTTTAATTTATAAATTCTCCAACTTCTTTTTACAACTGCCTGTCATTTTCCTTATTGCATGGATGTAACACATTCCTTTATGTCTCTGAATATTCAAATGTTTATTTTAAAGTCCTGTTCAGACTCTATCATCTTTTTCACCTCCAGTATACATTTTTATGTCTGCTTTAGTTTTCTAACCAATTAGATAAGCACACTCACAGTTGCCTTTCATTACCCCATAAGGTTTCTGGGAGACCAGTAGTTTTATTATATTAATAAATTTATAAAAGCTGAAAAGCCCTATAGGGCTTGCAGTATCATCATTTTATTTATCTTAGTCTTTATTATTTTATTCAACTCAATTCAAAGCAACAAACATTTATTAAGCACCTGGTATATTACAGGCACCAGCTGATGACCTCGGTGCCTGACCCATAGAAGGCAACCAATAATAGATAGTGTTGATCGAAAAAAAAGCTTAATAATAGGATGGAAAAAATTGAAATATAAGAGGAATGGGTTAGGATTTTCCAAGACAAGATATTAGAGTTTAACGTTTCAGAGGTAGAACAGTTTTGAGTGGTCTTTTGT
Organism: Eumetopias jubatus; assembly: GCF_037043125.1. Classification (NCBI taxonomy): domain Eukaryota; kingdom Metazoa; phylum Chordata; class Mammalia; order Carnivora; family Otariidae; genus Eumetopias; species Eumetopias jubatus. The sequence goes on from NW_028274810.1 coordinate 7,629,975, forward strand.
GATTGGAGTGGGTCCAAGAGATGATAGGAGATAGAGAGTGGAGATATGAGTGGCTCTTTGGAAAGTAAGGAGTTGATAAAAGGTGAAGGATGGGAGGCTATTTTGTTATCCATCTATAGCAGTGGTTCTCAACAGCAGCTGATTTTTACTCCCAGGGGACATTTGGCAATGTCTGGAGATTTTTTTGGTTGTCACAATTGGAGGGGTGATACTGGCATCAAATGGATTGAGGCCAAGGGTACTGCTAAACATTCTCCATCGCACAGAATTGAACCCACAACAAATAACTGTCTAATTCAGTTCTAAGGTTGAGAAACCCTGTAAAACTATGTGAAATCACAGAGGATGATTGCAGGATATAAGGTGAAGAGAAAAGCTATAAATAAGGGGCCTACCTTGATTACATTTCAACTTCTTTTGTTTGCCAGGTAAAATTGAACAAGCCACATAATCTTTCTAGACCTCAGTTTCCCCCTATAAAGGAGACTATTACCCCTTACTGATCTCACCATCTATACTCTTTTGAAGAAAGAATGAGGACTTGACCGGATCCTCAGTTCCTCCCACTCAGTAGCCTTCGGCTTGCACCAGTCACTAACTTCAGTCACCCTAGCTCTTCCTCTGTAAAATTAAGATAATATCTACTCCACAATGTCTCTGTGACACTTAAATGAGATAATGCAAGAGAAGATGCCCCATACAGTGCTTGGCATATGATAGGCACTCAATACTTACTGAACCTAAAGGTGGGAGCAGTTTTGAGTGCTTTATAAGAGAAAGAGGAAATCATTAAGAAAAAAATTTATTATATTGTTATTTTGATTTTTGTCATAGTAAATTTTCCTGTTTACCATTTGTGTTTTGTGTTATCTATTCTCATGCATACGTTAAAATTTTATCTACTTTAATGCATGCGTTGTAAACATTTTCTCTTTTATTTTGGTATACACTGCCACTTTGTGTCATCACCGTATGTTATTGGTAGAGATCGCTTTGTTTTTACTAAGAGCAATGGAAATATGTGTCAGTAAAGAGCTGACCATCAATCTAACTCCTCCCACCTGTTTACTTTAACAGGTTGTGGCAACTGAAGAAGACCTTGTCCCGCCCAGCTTGGTGCAGCCGCCTCCTAGAGCAGATGGGCTGGACCACAGAATTGCAGCTCACATTGTGTCCATCCTGCCCTCTCTCTGTCTCACAGAGAAGGAGAAAAAGGTCAGATGGCATGAGATATCCAAAGAGCTTGCATGCTTTGAAAAAGTATGGATTCTCTTTTTAAGTCACTATATTTCAATTTGAATAGAATCTCCATGAAATATTCTTATCTGAAGAAGAAAATGGAAGCAAAGCAGTGCCCAAAGGCCCTCTCCTATTGGACTATCATGATGCACATGCTTACAAGAAGTATGCTCTAAAGGTAATAATAATTGGGTTTCCCTCAGGAGAGTGATGCAAGAAGGCCTTGTTTATAATTATTCATTGAAGAAATTGGGGTTAGATAGTTTCACCGATGGAATTAAAAGTAATATTCAAAATGGATACCTGCTTGCAAAGTGAGACCTCAGGAAATAGAGGTGCATATGGGAGCAAAGAAAACTTGTCTAATTATAGAGGCCCAGTTAACCATTTAACTGATTGTGAGTACACCAAATTTGCATTAAAACCTTATAGTTATTTGCATTAGATATCTTACCAATGTGAAAAATTAGTGGAAGCCAGAGAAGGATCTCAGAAGGGAGAGATGAATATATATGAGACTTTGGTAGTTTGTCACAGCAAATGAAGAATGCATCATTTCTGTGCACAGGAACCTCTGGCAAAGTGAGAACGAGCTTTTTTGACCTTCAGCAAAATACCAACAGTTTGTCTTCCCCAATTATCATTGATTTCCCCTGTTTCCAAATAATGAGAGCGAAGGTATCAGGTTTTGCCTTCTCCATATGCATAAGGCACTTGACAGCTTACTCTAATGTCTTCTGTCATGTTGCTCTTTTTCATCAGGACCAAAAGAATTTTGACCCAGTTCAAATTGAGCAGGAGATGCAGTCTAAGTTGCCACTGTGGGAATTCCTTAAATTCCCTCTGCCCCCACCATGGAACAGCACTAAACGTCTAGCTACAATTCATGAGCTCATGCACTTCTGTACAAATGGTGAGTAGATTTTTTTGCCTTAGCTTAAATTCATTCATTTGTGGTCATATGTGCTTCTTAAGATCACACTCCTATTTGCAAAAAGCATTTTGATTATTGAAAGAGCTTTCAGAGGCTGAGGTGGGTATTTTGATTCTCTAACCTTGAATAATGTCATTAGCAATAGTATGACGGCTATGATGCGTAACATTCTTCAATTTGATGCCCTGGGTCTTCTTCCCACTGCGTTTCCATGACAAGAATAATCTGCTTCTTCCTTCCTTTTCCCGGCTCCCCACCCCCACATCCCTTCCTTGACATCATTGCAGAAAACATGGTGATCCCTATCCTAGGTAAAATCACAGAGTAGAGAGCCCCTGGCGGTGTGGTGCCTAGAGTGTGTTGATTCAAGTTCATCTCCTCTCATAGAAGGAGGGGTCATTTTATGATCTTTGAGGACAGCGGAGAGAGAGGCAATTTTGAGAATCTAAAATCAGCTTCTCATTGCAGAGTTCACTGGGACTTTAGATACAGTCATTTCCTTCAAAAACTGTATTTCCAGGGGCGCCTGGGTGGCTCAGTCAGTTAAGCGTCTGCCTTCGGCTCAGGTCATGATCTCAGGGTCCTGGGATGGAGCCCCACATCGGGCTCCCTGTTCAGCGGGGAGTCTGCTTGTCCCTCTGCCTCTACCCCTCCCCCTGCTCATGCTCTCTCTTTCTCAAATAAATAAATAAAATCTTTAAAAAATAAAAACCAACTTTATTTCCACTTGAGGCAATCAGCAGATACATTCCTACTTACAAGAAGGAACATGAGATTATAGACATCTTTATTTGACAAGAAAGCATTTATCCTAGAAAAGAGAAAAGCACCTCGTTTCATTTCTCGATTCATAAGCAAATCGTGAAATATTTTATTCTTGATTTCTTCTTTGATTTTTAAGTAGGCATAATGGTAAGGAATCAACAAAATCTTTTGAATACTGTCATGTCATCACCTCATGGAAAAGCGGGGTAGAGCCTACCCACCTGGGTAAGTGGAGAACTTTGTTTACATAATCACCCTGTTACTGATGTTCCTGAGAACGTATGTCCTTTGCCTATATCCTGCCACACTCCACCTCTCCTTCTGCTTGTGGTATGACTCCATGCTCTCTCCACCTTGTCTTACACACAGCACAGGATTCTTGTTTCTGTTGCTTCCATTGCCACGTCACACAGATCCTGTTTATGTGTCCCCTCCAAAACCTTGCTCCTCCTCATCTCTCCTCTCTATCAGCACTTCATACTTAACAGATCCAAAACCAAACTCTTGACTCCCTGAAATTTGTCCCTTCACAGTCCTCCTTATTTCAGTAAATGGCAACTGTTTTCTTCCCAAACCTTGGAGTCATCCCTGATTCCTCTTTGTTTCTTATGCCCCACAACCAATCCTACCAAATCCCTCACTGCCATGGCAGCCCAGGCCACTGTCACCTCTCACTTGGACTATTTCAATAGCTTTCCAATTGCTCAACAGGCTTTCACTTTTTCACCTAGCCTTTTCTTCATGCAATAACCAGAATCATCCTTCCAAAATGTTAGTCACACCACATACCCTCTTAACTCAGAATTCTCTAGAGACCACCCATGTCACTCAAAGAATAATCTACACTGTTCTGCCACCCACTTTTTGAGCTCATCACCTGTCAAGGTCTCATCATTCCACTCCACTCATTCTACATTGGCTTTGCTGTGATTCCTTGAACCTGTTGGTCAACCCCTTGCCTCAGGATCTTTGCCCTTGCTATTTCTCCTACCTCCATCCCTTTTCTTCCTGATATTCACAGGACTTACTCTCCCATTTCCTTCACATTTTTGCTTAATTGCTTAGAGGGTTTTTCTCTGACTACCTTATATAAAAAAAGAAGCCCTCCCTAACCGCTATCACTTTTTACCCCCTCTCCTAGCTTTATCCTTCTTATCATCTCTGATATGGCATGCACTTACCTGTTTGCCCTGTTTCCAGCCACCAGAATAGATACCCTAGAAGATCCGGAGTTCATTGCTAACTTTACTGCTGTGGTCCCGGCTTTTACTATAATCCTTGACAACTAATATGTGCTCAAAAGATGTTTGCAAAATGAATGAATGAGCAAACTTTCCTTAATTCTGTAAGTTTTACCTTTTCCCTGTCTCTCTTCTGAATTGCCTCATTTTTTTTGTTTTTTGTTTTTGTTTTTTTCCCAAAACAGCCCTCCCTCTGTCCTCATTTCTACTGGAAAAAAAGTGGAGGTTACCACGGAATCATTGATCTACCACAATCATTTTACTTTTCCTCATGGAATCCCATGATTATTTGCTAATACCTACCTCCCACCCCTCTGCCCTGAACTTCTAAAGTACAAGAACCAAATCTTTTCTTTGAATTTCAGGGACCTATGACAAAGCCTAATACATAGAAAACAAAGACGAGTGAGCAAGCAAGTGAGGGAGGGAGTGGGTAAATGGATAAATAAATGCTGTGAGAAAATAAATGCACAAATGAATAGGGCCAATTGAAAGCTGATAATCTTTGAAGAGCAATTATGGAAAGTGCTACATGAGTTCAAGTGGGTGAAAAGAGGCCTTTTCTGAGCCCTAAGGAACAATAAAACCTACTGAATATAAAGTGTATGTTAGACACAAGTGAGTAATTTTTTTTACTTCAAATTAGAACAGTAGCAAAAGTGCTTTTGCTTAAAAATGATAAGTTTTAAACATATTTAACCAATATGGTACCCTAGAGAGTCCATGTGAATTAATATTAATACACCTAATACTGATTAAGCTATGAAGCAATTTGTGAGCATTGTCTTGATAGATTATATCTTGACTGTACAGCTTTCTTATTATTAGGTACTATCCATATTTGTTGCAAAATTGTGGAGCCCATGTTTAAAGTCAGGTCAACACCCAGCGTGACGTGACTCCCTCGTCATCATGGTGGACAGACCCCCTGGCTGCCCCTCTGTCAGCCCTGTACTATGTGGTAATAAGAGCATTCCTAGCAGCATAGTTTCTGCTTTCTTACAGAAGTCTTGAGCTGGAATGAAGTAGAACGAGCCTTTAAAGTGTTTACTTTTGAGAGCCTGAAACTCTCTGAGGTTAATGAAGAAGGAAAGCTAATGCCTTCTGAGATGATGTATGGGACAGATTCTGAGATGTTCAACATACCATGGGACAACCCTGCCAGATTTGCTAAACAGATAAGGCAGCAAAACATCATGAAAATGAATGCCCAAGAGGCCAAAGCCCAAACAGGTACACTGCATGGAGGGAATCAAAGGAATTCTTACATTTTATGATTGTCAATTTTTCTAGCATTATATATAATGGATTTTCTTCAAACTGATTAGATACTGAAACCAAAGACAGAATTTTATTTGTGGATCAGAATTGGTCAACATCCGTGCAAGAGGATGAGATCACTAAAGAACCTTCAGATGCTCGTCAGTCTGATTCTAATAATATGAAGCATTCTGACCCAAACAGTAAGGAACGCTTAGACCCTGATAATATACAGTTGTCAGAGCAGAAGACTAGTTTGAAGACTCAGGTCCAGTCTGGGCCTTCAGGTGAGTAAACTGTGTGTGTGTGTGTGTGTGTGTGTGTGTGTGTGTGTGTATGCACTATTGTAGGATGTATTAACCCCAAAAATGATTCAAGAAACATTATCTAAATTTAAGTGCCTCCCTATTTCAATTGGAAGACTGTTTAATATCTAAGTTAAAATTAAACTTTGCTACTGAGTGTTATTATTCAGTCCTTGTTATTTCAGCCCTTGTTTTTAAAAATATCCTAAGGCCTGTTAGTCCACTTTTACCTTAGTAAGTACAGTAAGGTGAACATAATTAAAACTTTTATTAGTATTTCATAGGATTATTGTAATTATATGAAAAAAATATTAAAAATTACCTGCAATAAATAGTGAACTGCCCACTACAGATCTTGGTAGAAGATCAATGCTCAATGAAGAATAAGGATTCCCGTTCTCTCTTCTTTATAGCTCAGGTAATGACTCTTACTATAGAATATACCATCATAAATTTGTTATATTAGGAGGTATAGAAGCATAGGAGACTGTTAGGCTAAATTTATTGAGCTATCTTATGCACAGTTATCAGATTAATTACCCAAAATCCAGCTGTTCGTTTCCTGCTTACAACCTTCAATGTCTCCCTACTAACAGAACCCAACACTTTAGCCTGCTATACATGCTTCTGCAGTAGTACCAAATTACTTTTCCAAAACCTTTCTGCTTTTTCCCTTTTGCTCACTCATGCCATGCTCTAGGCAAACAGAATTAAGCTCTATTTCCTCTACACAGTCTGCTGTTTTCAATCTCTGTGTCTTTCTTCCACAATACCCTCCACCTGGAGTTCTCTTTTTGATTACGATTAGATTTCAGTGGCACTTCCATAAAGCTTTGTTAGATGTGTCCCTCTTGAAATGGCTCCCTTAGCATTCCCATGGTCATAATTAATCTGTGCTTCCTTTTTGGCATTAGTTATCATTTCCTACTACTTATTATAATTATTCATATGCCTATATTAGGTTTCCATAGTACTATAGCTTCTTAGAGGTCACAGGTATGCTTATCTTTAAAATATTAATGGTATACTGGAACAATAAAACACATCTCAGCAAATTTTCACGGGATCAAAACTACAGAGTATATTCTCAAAACCCAGTGAAGTTATAGAGGCCATTAGTTATGAAAAATAATGAGAAGATACCCAAATTTTCAAAGAGAAAAAGTCACAATAGAAATTGGGAAAGATTTCAAGTTGAATGGTAATGAAAATACTGAATATCAAAATTTCTATAATGCAACTAAAGCAAGGGATACTCAGAGAGCAGCTGACAGCTTTAAATGAATACATTTTTAAAAGAAAGCTAAAAATTAATTAGCTAACCATCAACCTCAAGTTCTTAGATAAAGATGAACAAAATAAACCCAAATAAAGTGAAAGGAAGAAAAAAATAAGTAAATTATTGACATAGAAAATATAGTTGTGCGGGCACCTGGGTGGCTCAGTTGGTTAAGCATCTGCCTTCGGCTCAGGTCATGATCCCAAGGTCCTGGGATCGAGTCCCACATCGGGCTTCCTGCTCAGTGGGGAGCCTGCTTCTCTGCCCCTCCCCTGGCTCGTTCTTTCTCTTTCTCTTTCTCTTTCTCTCTCTCTCTCTCTCTCACACGTGCACTCTCTCAAGTAAATAAATAAAATCTAAAAAAAAAAGAAAAAGAAAATATAGCTGTAATAAGGAAGAACAAATACTACAAAAGTCTGGTTCTTTGAAAAGACTTTTAAAATTTGATAATTTTTTTAAATAAAAGGCAGACCACAAAAAAAGGAAGGATAAATAACCATACTAGGAATAAAGCCATATCAGGAATAAAAATCATCAGGAATAAAGAAATAGACTTTCCTCTGATCCTACAGAAATGTAAAAAACAGTAGGAGGATATGAACAACTTTATTCCACTAAATCTTAAAATAAAATGAGCAAATTACTAGAAAAGTATATCTTACCAACAGCGACTCAAGAAGAAATAGAAACATGAATAGTGTTGTAATCATTTAAATAAATTAAATCAATAATTAAAGATCCTCCTGAATAGGACATACCAAACCCAAATGATCTTTCTTACAAGTGATACCAAAATTCAAAAAAAGAAATAATTCTAATCTTAAAAATTATTCCCAGAAATAAAAAATGGATATCCTCCCTTACTCATTTTACGAAGTTAGCATAAACCTTATAATAACACAGTCAAGGATAGTACAACAAAAGAAAATTATAAATCAAGCTCATTCATTAACATAGATGCAAAAATCCTGAATAAAATATAAGTAAACTGATCTAGCAATATACAAAATGATAATAATACATAACAAACAAGTTGTTTTTATAACAGAAATAGAGGAAAAACATACTTGTAAAAATCCATATAATTTATCAATTAACACTGAGAAAAATGATATCATCATCTCAATAGATGCAGAAAAAGCACTTAAAACTCTATAGCAATTTATGAAAGAAATCTTAGCAAACTAGCAAGAGAAGGAAAATTCTCTACCTTATAAGGTTTATTCTTAAGTTACTACAACAAACATTACATATCAAGATGAAAAGTTGAAAGATTTCCCTCAACTCCAGGAAGCTATCTACTATAAACACTTGTATTCAATATTACATTGGAGATGCTAGCCAACTCAGTAAGGCAAGAAAAAGAGATAAAAGTGTAAGGTTTGAAAAGGAAGAAATATTTGTAAATATTGTAAATGTAGAAAGCCCAAAATAATCCACACAAAGACATCAGGATTAATATGATAGTTTCACAAGGAAGTCATGGTTATGAAAGGACACACATAAGATGTCTGCAGTGCTGGGTCTTTTCTTTCCCATTATCCATTAAACTAAGCATTTATAGTCTATGTACTTCTCCATATGTGTTATAATTTATAATTTTTAAAAGCATTAAACAAGAGTAAGTGGTCTGTGGCACAAGAGAACAGTTATTAAGTCAGTATTGACTGAATGGTCATCTTGCCATTTTCATTAATTTAGATGATGATAAAAGAGAAAGTCATTGATGGAGTAGAATTAGGGAAAATCTGCTTGCTTAGTAGAGCAGATAACGGAGGGTGAGGAGGACAGAGAGAAGGAGATAACATTTTTTTAAATATTGTCCTGCTATATTCCAAGCACTCTGCTAAGACATTTTACATATATTAACTAGTATTTGATATAAACCTCAAGTCTGTGAATAAGATGCTATCGTCCTAATTCTAAAGATGAGGAGTTGAAGACTCAGAAGGGTTAAGCAACTTGTTCAACTACATACAAGTAGGAAGTCAGGATTCCAACAGAGAACTAACTCCAAACCAATGCTTCCTCCACTGTCTTGTGCTTCCTCAGCTCCAGAAATTCCTTGTCTAGTGGTTTAGTCATACTCATAGTCTCTTCTTCATGCTGATACTTAACCTGATTTTGCTACCAAAAGGGTTGATTCCCTGTTTCTCTAAGTCCCTTACCTATTAGCCAAGCTCACAAAAATAATTAAGCCAAATAAGTCAACCTGGGATGTTATGCCATTATGCATCCTGTAGGAATGTAAATATATGACAAAGAAGTCACTTTGTGTTCATGTGGATCCAGAATAAGCCAGGAGAGATCTAAGGCCTGAGGTTTTTTTCTTTGTATTTTGTTTTTTTCTTCAGAGCAACTGGTGTATAGTTTTCCTCAGGCAACTTTTGCCACCTGGTGGTCAAACCATGTAAATTGGCATTCCAGATCCTGGTGGAAAATAGATGACTAGAGCAACTCTTAAGTTGTCAGGGCTAAAAATGCTATAATGGATAGTATATCCTAGAGGCTGAGCAATCTTGAGAACTAAGTCCCCACAACCAATAAGGGATCCTATCTGATGGATGTTGATCCACATCAAGGAACTCTTACAACTGGACAGGGGAGGGTGGCTGAGACTTGGTGTTTCACTGTGGCTGTTAACATCTAAGGAAATTTGTTGTTGTTGATCTTGCATTTTCCCCCTAACTCTGAATCATATTTCTAAAGCAGCCCCTTGAAATCATTTTAAGCAAAGCAAAACTTGTCCATGTATTTCCTGCACAACCATCTTAGCATCAAATACACATAAAAACCTGTTCCTGGATGTGGAGGACTGAATATTTGTGCTTTTCTTAACCAAACACTGGATTTCCATCTGAGACTGTTTTTGAACTTGACAGGGCCTATTGGATATTTATGAAAAACCTGAGAGTTGATAACCGTGAGGCTATAGGTTTAGATGTGCCCTTTATGCTTGTTGGGTGTTTTTTTAATAAAGTAACTGCTTTGCAGAGGGATCTTGTTATCTCTAAAGTAAAACAGATTAGGAAAGCTGTTTTTCAAAGGGATGAGAAAGCATCCATTTCCAGATGTGTCAAAAACTACTGAATCACACTGTCAAAGGATTATGCAGTTGAAGGCAGAATCAGAAAGAAAGAAAAAATGATTTTTACTGTACTCTTAAATGAAGAGTTCAGGTTAGTTTTAGAATGTTCTTTCCTTTGACAAAATAACTGATGCACAATTTTTTAGAACATATTTTCTAAACTGGAGACTTTTTCTGCTGGATCCTTAAACACAGGAGGGAATATCAAATCTCCCGGAAATCTGGCAGACCACAGAATAGAATAATTTTTATTCCACAGATTTCATATCAGTTGCTTCAAGGACACATGGGACATCATGGTCTATTTAGAGTTATAGTTGGCCTGAGTTTTCTCTTGAGTAGATATATTTATATAAATACTGAACTGAATTGACTTTATAGTTTTCCTGTAAATCAAAATGGAACATTCTTACCGTCACCTTCACCAGCCCAAGGCAAGATGAAACTAGTAGCGAAAATATAACTAGCTATGCTCCTAAAAGAAAGAAAAACATTGGCCTATCCTTGGTAGACACAATTAACTACACCCTCTAGAAGTGCAGATGTGGTTCTCTTTGCCACAGAATGAAGTTGAATCTAACGCTTACCCTAAAACAAGCTTTTGTTTTGCATTTCTTCCACACTTCTGCTCTCTCTCTATAGCTTTCCATACATTTCCAGTTTTATTATGTGATGTAGATTTTCCTCACTCGAGCAAAACAAAATGTACTGAATCCCTTCCACGTGCTGGGTGCTCAGGGTACAGTTATGGAAAATAGGATCAAGTTCTTATTCTCCAGGAATTCACATTGAGATGGCGAGATAGACATAAAGAAATAAATATCATCAGGCACTAGTAAATGGTATGATTCAAAATAAAACAGGGTAAAAGGCAGAAAGGCTCTTAAGGAGGTAACATTTAGCAACGATGCGGATGAAGTGTTTGAACCGGGTGATTATCTAAAAGCAAAGCATGTAAGAAAGAAAAACAAGTGCAAAAACTTTAAGACACAGCAAGCAAGCTGGTGAGTCTGGAGAGGAATGAGCAAAGGAGAGTGGAAGGGATGTGTTTGGAGAGTGAAGGTGGAACCATTTTATATATGACTATGTAGGGATCAATTTGCTGTTGTTCTAAGGGTGATAAAAGACCAAGTTGGCTCAGCTATTCAGTAACATCACAAATATGTTACCACAAGATTCATCACCCACTCCATTTCTTTGGTCAAACTTGGAATATGCTATATAGTTTATCCATTTCTATATGAGAGATTCAGAATCACAAGAGCTATAGTTTAATCAGTGAGTATTTGCAACTCATAAAGGTACATTTTTAGAAGTGAGGGAGATAGTCTGAGGGCAGAATATCTGATATGATTTAGGAATGCATCATATAGGAAGCTGGGTTCTTTTCAAAGGGTTTAGTATAACTTTTCTAGGTAGACACTGATTTAGAATTATTGACACAAACACCTTTTTGGAGGCATGAAACATGCCTTTCAGGAATTACCTTTTCAGCACAGAAACATAGATCATATGGGCAGCAAAAAGGCACAGCACTGACAAAGGCAAGAACAAAGCCCAAACACAACTGGATGTTGGTGTCTTTGATTTACAGAACAGACCACGAACAATGAGATCAAAGATGAAGGAGTCACAAAGCCTGAGCCTCTTGAAAAGGTAAGGAATTGTTTTGCTAAAAGTGTAAATACAAGTAAGATGATCTGAAAAAACTGTGACCCAGAGTGAGAAACACACACAGACACACACACACACACGCACACAAAGGAGATATTCAGCAGGAGAAGGAAGGGGATTGCTCAGACATACCCAGACTAGCTCCAACTGGAGAAAAAGGAGTTAATTTCACTAGCGGCTTAAGCAAAACTTCCAAGCTCCATGTTCCTCTCTAGACAGTGTGGCTTGGCAACCTCACAAACACCTGCTGACCATACAGCCATGGAGAACTAATGCTGTCTTGAAGTGAGTTCAGAAAACCTGCCTATAATTGCTAACAGGACTCAGAAGAGTATAACCTAACAATAAAAATATTTAGATTATGTTGCCCATAAAAAAAAAAAAAACTCAAAGGCATACTCTTTCTGGCAGCAGTTCTCCTAAAATGTTGCCATATGGATTTATACATATGCAGATTTCCCCAATTAGATGGAGTGCATGCTGGTTAGTTGATGGAGTCCAAGAGGGCTCCATTTGGACTTGCACAAATTAAAGCTGAAATTGCACTCCTGTGATTTTTTTAGAAACCCAAGAAGATGACTGTGGAAGCAGAGTTAGAGGACATAAAGAAAACGCAACAACGCAGTCTAATGGACTGGAGTTTCACTGAACATTTTAAACCAAAAGTTTTGCTTCAGGTATTAATGAACCGTGAGTCTCTAGGAGATGGTTGGACAGGTCTGGGGAGTCATGGTGTGATTTAGAACAGTTCACTTCTAGGTCACTCTCTCAGATCTTGTTCTGATCAATATTCCCATTTACTTCAGCTATAAAAGGAATTTATTCCCAAATTGAGCTATGCATGCCCAGGGAATCTCCAAAATAGCTTAAAATATATTTTCCAAAGAAAAAAGAAGAAATGTATGTGCATGACTGCTGCACATTTTTTCCAAGAACAAACATCAAGCATTATGGGACAGCAAACTTATTTTTCCCATATTGCCTATCCTTTCTATTAAGTTTTCACTGCCTTTAAGAGTATTTTTCTTTTTTTTAAGATTTATTTATTTATTTGAGAGAGAACAGGGGGAGGGGCAGAGGAGGAGGGAGAGAGAGAATCTCAAGCAGACTCCCCACTGAGCATGGAGCCTGAGGACCCTGAGATCATGACCTGAGCCAAAACCAAGAGTTGGATGCCCAACTGACTGAGGCATCCAGGTGCCAAAGTGTTGACCTGATACAGTTAACAGGTCAATGGAACCTGCAATAGCTAGCATTTATGGAGCACTTACCATATGTTAGCGATAGCTTGTAAGTATCATCTGCTCATTTAATCCTTGCAACAATCCCATAAAATAGAAACTATGTAAATAGTAGGAAACTGAGACAACTTGACCAGCAGTAACTTTTGCCCAAGGTCACATGGCTGGTGAGTAAGAGAAGCAGGATATGAACCCAAGAAATCTGGCCCCAGAACTTGTGCTCTTAACCACTATGAAAAATAACAAGGAATCCTACATTTTCTGTTTACATGTTTTATGCAAAAACCTTTACTAATTTTTGTTTTATCTTTTTTAGTTTTAATCTTACCAATATCAAAGTTTTACATCCACATATTTTTAAAGCCAAAAAGTTCTATATAGAGTCTTATGAAAAATAGCAGCTCTCTCCCACCCCTATGCTTAAATTCCAGAGGTAAAAACCTTCAAGGTATTTATTTACCTATTTCTGGTGTTATCTCTAATAACAAGTACATTTTGTTTAGTTTTAGTTTTGGTTGGGCATCATCATCAGTTGATTCCCTCTTGAGAAAACAGCTCTGCCAATCCCCATGCAGCACACACACACACACACACACACACACACACACGCAAACAAGTACACACTCACTCATACACTCATACACACACATGAGCACTTCTTGCCATCTGCTAACACTGTTAACCATATCATCATTTTTGGTTAGACCAATATTCAATATATATTTCATTTGAATAAATGTTATTTATTCATAGCTGAACTATGTAAATACCCTATGATTACATTTCCCTTTTTGATACTAATTTTTGTTTTCCCCAGAGTTTGTTTTCCCATTTTCTTCATTTGTGTAGTTTACTACGCATTTGTCGTTACTCACCCCCACGCTCTCTACCAAAGAGTAAAATCTCCTCTCAATACATTCAAACCTAACGGGCATTCTATCAGTTTTACTGTCTAAGCCACCTCTCTCCCATATGCTCTGAACTCCCACTAGCCCTCCAGGCCTGCTTCGCGGCTGTGGACCTGGGAGTTTCCTTTATCGTCATCCTGGCCACAGCTTTGGCCTCTCTTTCCAGCCAGATACTCCGGTTTCTGAACCCCATGTCATCTTCTTTCTTGGGTTACTCTCTTTTTGTAGGGGACTATCTCTTCTAGTTGCTTCCTGAATTAAAATAGATGGCAGGACTCTGGGAAACAGTATGGAGGCTCCTCAGAAAGTTGAAAATAGAGCTACTGTACGACCCAGCAATTGCACTACTGGGTATTTACCCCCAAAGATACAAATGTAGAGACCCGAAGGGGTATGTGCACCCCGATGTTTATAGCAACAATGTCCACAATAGCCAAACTGTGGAAAGAGCCAAGATGTCCATCGACAGATGAATGGATGAAGAAGATGTGGTATATATATACAATGGAATATTATGCAGCCATCAAAAGGAATGAAATCTTGCCATTTGCAACGACCTGGATGGCACTGGAGGGTATTATGCTGAGCGAAATAAGTCAATCAGAGAAAGACATGTATCATATGATCTCACTGATACGAGGAATTCTTAATCTCAGGAAACAAACAGGGTTGCTGGAGTGGTGGGGGGTGGGAGGGATGGCGTGCCTGGGTGATAGACATTGGAGAAAGTATGTGCTATGGTGAGCACTGTGAATTGTAGAAGACTGTTGAATCACAGACCTGTACCTCTGAAACAAATAATACATTATATGTTAAAAAAAAAAAAAAAGAAGCTAGTAGGAAGGGAAAAATGAAGGGGGGGAAATCGGAGGGGGAGATGAACCATGAGAGACTGTGGACTTGAGAAACACACTGAGGGTTCTAGAGGGGAGGGGGTGGGGGGATGGGTTAGCCTGGTGATGGATATTAAAGAGGGCACGTACTGAATGAGTGTTATAAGCAAACAATGAATCATGGAACACTACATCAAAAACTAAAGATGTAATGTATGGTGATTAACATAACATAATAAAATAAAAAAAACAAAAATAAATAAAAAATAAAATAGATGGCAGGTAAATTTTGGGAGCATTGGATGTTTGAGAACATCTTAATTCTACCCTTACATCTGAGTGACATTTATATAAAATGCTGAGTTAGAAGACATTTTCCCTGAAAATTTGTAGCCATTCCTCAGTAGTGTTCTAGCTTCTTGGATTGTCCTTGAGAAAATAAAACAATGAAATTCTGATTCCTGATCAGTTGTTTGAGTCTGCTTTTTTTTCTGCCTTCTGGAAGATTTTAAGATCTTCTGTTTGTTCCGGTGTTCTTGGTTTCCTGTTGCTGGTTCTATTTTCAAGTATCATACTGGTAAGCCTGGTACAATCCAGAAACTCCTGTCTTTATATTCTGGGAAATGTTCTACAGTCATTTCTCTGATCATCATCTCCTTTCCATTTTTTCTCTTCTTTCTTTCTGGAACTCCTGTTATTCTAGTGCTGGACTTCCTGGACTGAACTTCCAATTTCCTTACCTTCCCTCTCTTAATTTCCAATACCTGCCTTCTTGTTCTGGAGATATGGCTCAACTTTCACCCAGTTCTTCTACTGAGCCTTCTATTTCTGATATCATCATGGTTAATTTCCTAAAGTTCTATTTATAATTGCAAATTACCTTTTTATAGCATCTTGTTCACATTCCCTGATACCATATCTTTTCTTATCTCTGTGAGGATGTTAAAGTCCTTTGAAGACTTAGTGTTTTCTCCTGGCATTGTCTCTTTTTCCTCAAGTTCGTTTTGTTTTTTTCTCGTTTTTTGGGGGGGGTCTTCATTTTTCATATTAGAGAGTAATACCTAATGACATTTGCCCTTTTGTTCATGTTAATAATGAGACACTAAAAATATCATAGGAAGTGCTGCATGAGCTCAGGGCCATTTATTTGTCAATAAATGGATTTCATTTTGGGATATTTGGCTGGGTGGTTTCCTTGGGAGACCCATCAGTGTTGGTATATTAATCTGTACTCTTAACCCATTTAGGTTCTCCAGGGAAAAAAAATCCTAAAATCCTAACTGAGAGACATAATTTTTCTATCAGGGATTTGTGAGCTGTGGCGGCGGGGGGAAGGCAGTTAGGCTCCTTAACATTCAACCTCTAGATCTACGTAGTTCAATGTGATAACCACTAGTCACATGTAGCTTCCAAGTACTTGAAATGTAGTTGGTCCAAATTGAGATGCTCCGTAAGTTTGCTATACTATATATATATAACTTATATAATATAGTACATATAACTTATCGTATATATTATAATGTATATACTATATACTTGGTATAAGTATATATACCAAATTTCAAAGATTTAATATGAAAAAAGGTGATATATCTCATTAACAATTTTTATATTGATTACATATTGAAATGATAATATTTTTGACAGATTGGGTTAAATAAAATATATTTTTAAAATTAACTTTACCTGTTTCTTTTTACTTTTGAGGTGTGACTACTATAAAATTTAGAATTACACACGTGGGTCACCTTATATTTCTTGGACATCAAAATTTATACTTTTATGAGATTCTTTTTTTTTCTCTCCCTTGGCAGTGCCTAGGGTCCCCTTCTTTGAATTCACTGCATCATTCTGTAGGTAATAATCCTCCCTTTGTCTGCTAACGGGGGAGATGGGCAGCCCATTGCTCAGAATCATCAGGGGCTTCTGGGAGCCATAATAGCTTCTTAAAAATATTTTAGTCTTCCTATTTTCAGTGCCACTTTCTCCTCACTCTCAGAGGTACCTAATACTGCCATTTCTTGAGTCTTTCTGCACTTCTGCGCACAAATAAGTTTACTTCTGACCTCTGAGAAATTAACCTTAGAATTTGGTTTTCTATGTCTGCTGTCAGTTATCCCTTATCCTTCTGCTTTCCAGCTTCTAAAGTGTTGTTATCTTTGTCTCCTCTCCTGTGACCCTCAATTTTGTGATATTAAAACCCCAAAATTTTACTGTTCTTTTAGTGAGGTGTCAAGAAGCACATGTGTTTAATCTCTCATCTTTAACTGGACATTTATTTCAGACTTTATTTTTTTTCAACTTGGCTCTGTCCTCACCATTCCATGAAGCTTCATGATCCCTGTCCTGCCAGATCTAATGGACATTTATCTTTCTTCATCTTCCTTGACCTTTTAACAACATCACAGAGCTGGTCACTTCACTGTGAAATACTCCTCACTCTCAGTTTCCAAGATGCCATACTATACTTCTCCTCAGTGCTCTGTTTGAAATTTTGTGGACCTAACGTCTAAATATTGAAATGCCTGGAGTCTCAGCCCTGAACCATCTTCTCTCTACTGTAAACATTCTTGTGATGACTTCATCTATATATATGACCTAATGCTAATGACTCCTAAAATTTTATCTTCCAAATGATATCTCTCTTGTGTTCCACACTAGAATACCTAACTCCAAGTGCCACTTGAATTTCTGACAGGCATCTCAGCTTCAGTGTCTCAGATGAAGCTCATAATTTTCCCACCTAAGCATGTTTCTCTCCTCATCCATCTCAGAAAGTATCACCTTCAAGCCAAAAGGCTAAGAGTCATCCTTTATCTCAGCTTTTCCTGTGTCCTGCATGTCTGATCCATCATCACGTTTGGATGCCATCAAAGCTCCTCACCATCTCCACTGTTGCTACGTCAGCCCAGCTACCATCCTGTTGTTCTGCCGCAGGATCCTCCTAATCATCAACCCCCACTTCTGCTCTTGCCCAACCCATTCTATGTATCAGATACTCCATCAATTTCGTCTTCTTAGGATATGTCTCTGAATCCAGGATGATCTATAAAAATCTTAATCAGATCTTAAAAGAAAATTTTCTCTTGTTCATTTTTGTTTTCCTAGAACCTACACAGTATCTGCCACATAGTAGGTATTTATTTTTTTAACTGAAGTATAATTAACATACAGTGTTATGTTAGTTTCAGCTGTAAAATATAATGATTCAACTATTCTATACATTTCTCAGTGCTCATCACAAGTGCCCTCCTTAATCCCCTTCACCTATTTCACCCGTCCCCCCACCCACCTTCCCTCTGGGCAACCACCAGTTTGCTCTCTGTATTTAAGAGTCTGGTTTTTTTGTTTGTCCCTTTTTTCTTTGTTTGTTTGTTTTGCTTCGTAAATTCTCCATATGAGTGAAATCATATGGTATTTGTCTTTCTCTGACTGACTTATTTCATTTAGCATTATACCCTCCAGATCCATCCATGTTACTGCAAATGACAAGAGTTCATTCTTTTGTATGTCTGAGTAATATTTAATTATATATATATGCAATAAATATATATTTAATTGTATATACTATAGTATTGTATATATAGTATACATTATATATTTATTTATATATATATCTATATATGTATATGTATATCTATATCTACCTATATATCACATCTTCTTTATCCATTCACCTATGGTTGAACATTTGGGTTGCCTCCATATCTTTTTTTTTTTTTTAAGATTTTTATTTATTTATTTTGAGAGAGAGAACAAGCATGAGCAGAGGGGAAGGGCAGAGGGAGAGGGAGAAGCAGACTCCCTGCTGAGCAGGGAGCCCGATGCGGGACTCGATCCCAAGACCCCAGGATCATGACCTGAGCTGAAGGCAGATGCTTAACCAACTGAGCCACCCAGGTGCCGGTTGCCTCCATATCTCGGCTATTGTGGATAATGCTGCAATAAGTACGTGTTTATTTTTAATAAAAAAACTAGTTTATGGCACCATCAATATTAATATAGAATAATAGGTAAAAGCCAAATAGTAAAAAAAAAGGAGAGGAAAGATATTATATGAAAACTTGTCAAGCACTGATTGAGAGCAACTATAGCTCTGAGAAACTTGGTGCTGTAAATTCTAGCAGCCAAAGTAAATATGAAAACAAATTTTGCAGAGCTCTCTAATGGAAAGAAGGATATATATTCATCGGAAAAGAACATATTTGGTTTGGGGGTTTAAAGTCTAAAAGGAATTTGCTTTTCTAAAAAGTAAAGTAATGGATAGTACCCTCTGTAACAAAAACAAAACAAAAGCAATTCACGCAAAAATATTCACCACATGTGTATTTCTGGTATTACTTCTCAGGGAACAGATGTAATAGTTTAAATGCCACTCCATAAAGACTCTCATACGGGGGACTAGATTGGGGAAGTCAATGTATTATTCTAGTAATGCTACCTGCGTAAAATTGAAAGCAAAAGTAAAACAGTCCCTTCCTCACATGATATGCAATTCCATGACTTCAGATCACCCAAAGAGTAGAAAACTGAAAGTTCCTACATGAGATTGGTGTTGAAAACGAAAACAAAAACAACAACCCACAGCTATCTAATTTATTTTCCTGTGGCCATGTTTCTTTATGTTGATTAGCAGTGAAATGGAAGCAGGACACAAGTGTGCCTGCCCTCTCTGCCCCTCTGTTGGTAGCTGCAATTGCAGGGCATGCTGAGGGTGGAATGTTTTAGAAAAGGCCAGGGGTAGAAGTCATTTGGAACAGTGTGTATGAGAAAGACTACTCACCTCGTTTCTCTATACTACAGCTTGGTATAGTAGAAAGCACTCTTTGGAATGCAAAATGGTGACACTTGGATGGTGTGAGCACTAGTCCTAGAACTTATGAACTCTGTGTTGGACGAATCTCTTATCCTCTCGCAGCCCCAATTTCCACTGAAAAATGAGGATTTTAGTAGATTGAAATGGCAAAAATAATTGTACCTATTTATCTGGGGTTTTTAATGATGATGAAATGAAATGATCTGTTTGAAGGCATGGGAAATGTTAAATAACTGCTTGACTTAATTATTATCCCCTAGCCTTAAATAAAAAAACATTTGAGCAAATTCCTCTATGCCTGGAACCTAGTATCTGTTTCCTATAAGAGCTGCTGAATTCAGCTCCCAAAAAAACTACCACTTATGTTCTCACAAACAGTGAGACTAACAGTGTAGAAATAAAAAGAGGAAGATAAGGGGGCTGAGATATGCCCTAGCAGGAGACCCTTCTTCTGGGGTGGGGGGAGACACAACAATGCAAATATTTTGATTTCAGGTTCTTCAAGAAGCCAACCAGCAATACAGGTGGATTGATTCTTATTACCATACCCAGGACAACTCTCTACTTTTAGTCTTTCATAATCCAATGAATATACAACGTCTGCATTGTGAACATTGGAATATTGCTCTTCACTCCAATGTTGGATTCAGGTAACGAACTTAGTTTAGTTAATAGCTATCTTAGTTTAGTTAGCTTGTTAGTTACTTAGTTACTTGGTTTTTAGTTCGTTAGTCTAAGCAAGGTGGTTCAAGTCAAAGAAAACTTCAATTTAGTTCACCAAGTTGAATGTCTGAGGCATACCAGCCACTGTGATAAGCACCAAGCTGTATCGCTAAAGAAGACAGTCATCATTCCTGGACCAGTAAAGTCTAGTGAGGATATGATTACCTTACACTTGATTTATTTAGGTTCTAATAAAACTGCCTCTGAAAGATTTCAAGTAGAAACTATAAAACATGACATTCTGCATGCTGATTTTGGATAACTCCACTTGATCTGGGGAAGACTCAAAAAAGTAGGGCAACTGAGTGACTTATCAACACACAGCCAGTTGCTCAGCAAACTGAGACCTCTAGGAATCAGTGATTTTTTTTTTTTCTTCCAAGCTCCTTATTTCTTCATGATCTTAAAGCTTTGCTCTCTCTTCTCAGTAATGATGAGAATATTTCATTATTTTTTTCACTGCTGGTTAATATATATCTAGTATTATTTGTACATTGTTTTAGCTTAAAAGGATACAGAAAGATGGAGAATGGACTTACAGAATAACTGGGGAAATAGGTCGTGTGCTAATCCTTTGCTTACATGTACAGCTTACATAATATAGGACATGATTTTGGGAAGGGTAGGAACACTTCACATGGAAAACCATTTAGAGATAGTGGCTCCTTGGGAACTGGATGGCAGGGCCCAGTGGGAGAGATGATAGTGTGAAAAGATGAAGAACAGATTATCTACAACCTTTGCAGTTCTTCTATTCAGGATTTCTATTTCTTCTTCAATTACTTTTGGTAATTTACATTGTTCTACAACTTCATGCATGGCATTTGGATTTTGGATGTCTGTTAGAATAAAATCAAACAGGGCGCCTGGGTGGCTCAGTTGGTTAAGCGAATGCCTTCGGCTCAGGTCATGATCCTGGAGTCCTGGGATCGAGTCCCGCATCGGGCTCCCTGCTCAGCAGGGAGTCTTCTTCTCCCCCTGACCTTCTTCCCTCTCGTGCTTTCTATCTCTCATTCTCTCTCTCAAATAAATAAATAAAATCTTTTTAAAAAAAAGAATAAAATCAAACATTATTCTCATGTTCAAATGTCCATTCCTGAGAGAGATGTATTGATGTCTGTCCTTATGATTATAATTTTGTCTGTTTCTCCTGTCAGTTTTGCATGTGTACTGTGTGTGTATGTATGTTTAAATTTATTTTTGAATCTGTATTTTTAGAAGCATTCTTCTTAATACATTGTAAGTTTTAGCAACATTATAAAACATCCCTCTTGTTCCCTTGAATGCTTTTGACCTTGAATTTCACCAAGTTTGACTGGACAGTCTCTTTTATATAAAAAATTACTGATATAACTTCCTCAATCATTTTATGTGTCAACTAGGAATTATGTTTCACAATATTAATAGAAAACTGACTACAGTGGTTAAACTAATAAGGGGATTATTTTTCTTCTGTAGTGAGAAATCTGGAATTGGCAGTGTCTCAGGGATAGTGCAGCTACTCACCAGAGTCATCAAGGATCTGGACCTTTTCTGGCTTCCTAGCCAGCCATCTGCCACCCTTTTATTTTTCTGCGTCACTTTGATTTGTAGCTACATGTCTTTTAAATATCAGCTTGGATTTTTTCAGGTACTCTGAGATCCTCTGTCTTTTAAAAGATTTTAATAATAATAACAATATTTTAAAACTTTATATTTTATTTTATTTTTTATTTTTCATTTGCTTTTTTAAAAGATTTTATTTATTTATTTGAGAGAAAGAGTAGGAGAGACAGTGAGAGAGTACGAGCGGGGAGGAGAGGCAGAAGCGGGTTTCCTGCAGAGCAAGGAACCCGATGTGGGGTTCGATCCCAGGGCCCTGGGATCATGACCAGAGCCAAAGGCAGACACTTAACTGACTGAGCCACCCAGGCACCCATATTTTTTAAAGATTTTATTTATTTGAGAGAGAGACAGACAGACAGTGAGAGAGAGATCATGAACAGGGGGGAAGGGTAGAGGGAGAAGCGGACTCCCTGCTGAGCAGGGAGACCAATATGGGACTCCATCCCAGGACTCTGGATCATGACCTGAACTAAAGGCAGATGCTTAACCAACTGAGCCACCCAGGTGCCCCTATTTTATTTTATTTTATTTTTTTGAGAGAGAGAGATACCACAGAAGTAGTGGGGGAGGAGCAGGAGGAGAGAGAATCTTAAGCAGGCTCCATGCCCAGCTCAGAGCCCAACAGGGGCTCTATCCCATGTCCCTGAGATCACAACCTGAGCCAAAATCAAGAGTCAGATGTCTGTCTGAGCCACCCAGGTGCCCCTAAAACCTTGTATTTTAAAGAATTAATCTATTCACTTCTATTTTTATTAATAATGTCTTTGCCCTCATTCCTAGCATTTAATAAGTATATTTCCCCTTTAGAATTAATAATTCCTTTTCTTCCTTTTGTTAGATTGGATTTTTAGTTCATTCTTAGTGTGTGATGTTTTTAAAGTTATACATTCTATTTGTATCCTTCTAGAGGTTATCCTTTTAAATCACATATTTAAATATTTTGTATCATAATTGGAGTTAATGAGTATTAATATCATTTCACAGAAAATGTTAACATTTTTAACATATTTCCACTTACTCCCAGCCAATAGCCTACCTCCATTTTGAAATTTTGTTTCCAAATTTTATTTCCAATTATTAAGTAATATTTTTTGATCACAGGCAAGTAACACAAATAATTGTTTACATTTAATTACAAATTGTACTGTTTTTTTCTCAGCCCTTTTATTTATATCCCATGTTGTCTTCTTTCTTGAATTTATTTTTTCAATGCAGCTGGAGTACATTTGTGAGTAATTCTTTCAGAAAGTATCTGTGGCTGGTGAATTCCTGAATCATTGCATGCTGAAATATTCTCTATTTTGTCATTTCATTTGAATACTGATTTGGTTGTGTTCCCTCATCATAGAAAAATAGCCAGAACTCTAGGTTTTGTTTGAAAAGCAGACTCATTGAAAGGTTCTGAACTGGAGAGAGACATGATCTGACTTAAGAATGAAAAGAATCTCTCTGGTGACTGTGTTGAGAATAGACTACAGGGTGTCAAGAGGAGGGATATGGAGACTGTTTGGGAGGCTACTGCAGCCTTTCTAGCAAGAGGTGATGGGGGCTTAAACCAGGAAAATAACAGTGAAGTAAGTGAGAAGTGATTAGATTTTGAATATATTTTAAATATGTGTTTTAAAAAACCATTTGGATCTCCCAACAGATTGGAAGAGGAGTATGAGAAAATAAGAGTGGTCAAGGATGCCCTCAGGGCATTTGGGCTGATCAACTAGAAGTATAGACTTGCCATCAGCTAAGATGACAAAAAGCTTGACCTTGACAGGGCAGTTTGGAGAGGAAGATCAGTCAGTTTGGGAACAGGTTGAGTTTGAGATGTCTTTTCCCTTCCCAATGAAGATGTTGCATACCCATAACTCACAGTCTACAGTTTTCAGTTTATTTCCTTAAAAGGGATTGAGAATGAAAGAAAATTGTGAAATAACCTGAGTATAGAATCCCTCTAATTTTATTTTTCAAGCCTTAGGCCCTAACTTTCACACAATTTGACAATAACTGATCTTGATTGTCAAACCTAAATATTTCAAATTATTTCCTCAGAAACAACTCTCTCGGGACATTCATATGTTATAAGTATACATAACATTTAAAAATAAGTACAATCATCAACATAAATAGAATGAATGAGTTTGGGAACAGATATGACCTACTCCTGGTGAACAACAACTCGCTGGTGTGCACAAGCAGTGTAGGGCACAGTATTTAGGGTGTGGAAATTTGCAGGCCAGTAAGTTTTATAGAAAGACTGGAGCATTTCAATTAATCCAGTGAGTCATTAGCTGTCATCAATTAAAAGAGTTTCTATTATGCTATAAAATTTCCCTAAAAAGAGATTGCACCATATTATTCTCCAGCTAACAGTGTTGAGAGTATCAAATTTTTTAATCCTCTACTGGGCTGGAAACATCTCATTTTTAAATTTGTATGTCTTTAATTGTGGATGAAGATGGCATTTTTCATATGCTCACTGGATATTTGTATCTGACAACTTTGTACAAATTACATCTAGGATATATCTGAGTCTATTGCATTGTTACATGGGCAATTTAGGATCAGTTCATTTTTGAAAAGTTCATTTGCACAGTTGGTATCTTTAGTATTGATTGATTATAATTAATAGTAACAATTGTCATTTGCTCTTTTTTGCTTTTTTTTAAGGAATTATTTGGAACTTGTGGCAAAATCCATTCAAGATTGGATCGTGAAAGAAGAAGCCATATATCAGGAATCTAAAATGGCTGAGGAAATCGCTAGGACAAAGGCTGAGCTGGAATTGAAATCTGCTGGTGCCAAAATCACTTCTCCTGGCAAAATTAATGCTGTTAAAAAATCTAAAAGTAAGTAACATGATTGAACTTACATGTAAAGTCCAAAGACATCCTCCTATTTGTTAATGTAATCAAGACTGGATACTTAAGTATCAAAAAGAGTTGCCTATAAATTTCTGTGACTCTTTACTTTCTCTAAAAAATAGAATAGCTGCATTCCAAGTACGATGAGGTTGATGATGGGGTAATGGAATATTTGTCTTATATTGATGCCACTTCCTGCCAGACCTAGAAGATTCGATCTGTCCTGCAGATTAAATGTAATGTTAGGGAAATGCCAGATGTCTTTATTTTGGCAGGGTTGATAGGTTCAGCTATCTAGGATTTACTGACAATATATGAGGCAAATTCAGAGTCAGTATCTCTCCATTAGAATACTTATAGATTCCAAAAGTGAGATTAAAACAAGACCTTTCTTAGAAGAGCAAGCAGAAGAGTCCCAAGACTAATTGGGGGTAGGAACCTAAAAATAAAGGGAAAAAGGATTCTTGGGGGCTTTTGACAGGCACTTGACAGGATTTGGGATCAATACATACATTTATTTTTGTTCATTTCCATGGCTTTGATGCTGTTGGGGAAGGGAAAGAGGGTGAAAAAAAAGAGGAAGGATACTTGATAAAGAGGTAAAGCAATGAGGGAACTTGTCTGGAAAATAGGGATATCTCACTAGGTTCATGCATAGGTAATGTTTTCCATGTTAATAATATTATTTCTGATAGCAGAAGTTGAGAGTGATTTCTCGTAAAAAAGCAAAGCTATCTATTTTCCAAAGATTTTGCAACTTCTGTCAATTACCAAAGGAATTTGTGCTGGCTTGATTTTTAAAATAAAAATTAGAAAGCCAAGTTGGTAATGAATCAGTCACCATCCACCAAAATGCTTATATAATCAATCCATCCATCAGCCTGGGCTTCCTCCTGATGGTGGCACAGAAGGACAGCCCTAAGTACCTGGAATGATGGATAGGACTATATAAAAAAGAGAGGTAGGGCCACCCTCTCACAATAGGTCTAGGACCACACTTGTCTATGAGCAGGAAAAATTGTGGGTTGACTGCCTTTTCTTTATTCTGCTTCTGAACAGAATCAAAAGCTTAATTACCATTTAGATGCCTGGGGGAAATCCAGATAATGGTCAGTTTGGGATGGGAACACACTTGGTAGGTATTGCATTCAGTTTGAGACGTTTTAAGTCAAGAAAGTTGTAAATCTTCAAAATGGAACGACTATAATGGCAAGAGCAGGGCTTCAATATAAGTTAGATTTGTTCTGTGTGGTCTTTTAAGGGGTTAAACTAGGATTAATTAGGTTAGAGCTGTAGGGAGAGAGAGTCCACTTCAATAAAAGCTTCAAGGTCGCAACACAGTGAGGATGGAATGCACTGCTTCCACCAACAACGATGAGGACAACGGTGACTTCTCATCTCTGGAGGAGCTCAGTTCCACTTCAGACATCCACTCTGGAGACAGCGAGAAAGAGTGAGGGATGAATGAATGGAGAGTTGGACTTGATAGCCTTTAAGATCCCCTATAATCCAGAAATTTGGTACTCCTGTGAAACTTTGTTGTAGAGAGTTACTAAGAAGTTCAATTTTCTCTGGTTATAGGTAGCAAAGGAATGAGCAAAACAGAGATAGTGGATCAAGAAGAGAAGGAAATCAAGATTCCTTTCATTTTAGAAGGCTCTCTCAAGGTAATTCAAGGAAAGGCAAATGACACTGAATCATTACAAATTCAAATTTATTGTGTGGTAGAGAGTTGGTGTGGTGTAACAGAAGTGATCTTTTTTACTAAACTCTCAGAAATAATTGAATCTGCAATGAAAAAGCAGTCTCTCCACCAATCTGTCTCCTTCTCCAGGAGATAAACCTTTAAAGACTCTGTGTCATTCATTTTTATATAACCAAAATCCAGGGCAGTGCTTTGTTCATACTTAGTATACTGTCTGTTTCTGCTGCAGGTATTTGGTTTTTCTTTCCAATTTTTAATTGGAATTTTAATTACAAAATTGATATATGGCTTTTAATAAATCAAAATTACTTTGGCTCTCCTAAGCCCCTGAAAATAAGAAATAATAACGATTTGGTATGCTCTATACTCATACATGCAAGCATGCACAAATATAAAGAGGGTCTTCATTTGTTTGGTTGTGATTTAGATTGGTATTTTTTTTTCTACTCTGCCACATACCTTTTTTTCTTAGCAACATATCATGACTATCACTTCCAGATAATATCTAGAGATCTAACTTATTTTCATAGCAATATTATTAGTCTATAATGTAAAGTATTAAACAATTTCCTTATTAATAAGTGTCATTTATGTTTCTATTTATACAGAAATATTTTACTTTTATGTAGTCAGATCATTCATTTTTGGCCAAAATTTGAAAGACATAATACCACATTTTGGCAAGGATGTGAAACAAATTGAATTCTCATACACTGCTGGTTGAAATATAAGTGGGCACTTCTACTTTGGAAAACTGGATATACCTATTAAAATCAAGCATACAATTTCTTTTTAACTTAACAATTCCACTCCTAGGTATATACCTAATAAAAATGCATGCATGTGTACACCAAGACACATGGACAAAGTTGTTCTTGCAGCATTATTTTTTAATTCTCCCAAACTAGAAACATTCAAATATTCATCAGTGGAGTGCCTCGTATGATTCAGCCATACAATGAAAGAGTGGGGGCCATGATAATTCAGCTCTGGGGCTGGAGATTGGGTGGCTGCCATTTTTTTTTTTCCATCCTCTAAAGTGGAGGGGAAAGCCTTCAGGGAAAAAAAGCCACATAGAGCAACCTGATGCAGCTTACACTGAGCCTTGCCCCCTGGCAAGGGGCAGTGCAACTCCACCCAGGCAAAGACACCGGAGAATCAAGGCAAAGGACCCCACCCGCAGAAGACCAGCAGGAACATCAGGCTAATACTAAGTTTATGGATCACACAGAATGGAAATCTCCCGTACTAGGGGAAAATAGTATATAGAATTCGAGGTTTCATCTCATGATTCTTTAGTCGTTCAATTTAAAATTGTCTTTTTCTTTTGTTTCCTTTCCAACTAGTTTCTTATTTTATCAACTCTTTTTTAAGTCTTTTCTAAATTTTCATTTTTACATGTATAATTTATGGATATGTTCTTCATTTTTTGCTTCCTTTCACTGTATTCAATTTTATTTATATATGAGTTTTTATACATATATTTACATATATGAGATATATATATATATATATGAGTTTTTCTTTCTTTACAATTTTGGGATTCAGTGTTTTCTAATAGATCAAAATACACCTAGGACCAAGTGGATCACCCTGTTTTGTCCACCTGTGAGATTATATTCTTTCTTATATATATATATTTTTTTGATTTCCTATCTCTTTGGATTTGTCTAGTGCATATTTCGCTGGAGTCATGGCTAATATTTTTGATTTTGTTCACTCATTCATATATTCTTCTCTGGACAAAATAACTAGAAAGAGAAATTCACAACAAAAGAAAGAACCAGAGGTAATACTCTCTGCCATAGATTTAATTGATATGGATATAATTAAGATGTCAGAACTAGAATTCAAAATGATTATAAAGATACTAGCTGGACTTGAAAAAAGCATAACTAGAGAATCCCTTACTACAGAAATAAGAGAACTAAAATCTAATCAAGCCAAAATTAAAAATGCTTTAACTAAGATGCACTCTAAAGTGGACACTCTTAACAGCTAGGGTAAATGTGGCAGAAAAGAGATTCAGTGACATAGAAGACAAAATGATGGGAAGTAAGGAAGCTGAGGAAAAGAGAGAAAAACAACTACTAGATCATGAAGGGAGCATTTGAGAAATGAGTGATACCATAAAGCAAAAAATACTAGAATTATTGGGGTCCAAGAGTAAGAGGGATGAGAGAGAGAGGGACAGAAGGTATATTTCAGCAAACCATAGTTGAGAACTTCCCTAATCTGAGAAAGAAAACAGGCATTCAAGTCCAAGAGGCACAGAAAACCGCCCTCAAAATCAATAAAAATAAATCAACACCCCAACATTATAGTGAAGCTTGTATATTTCAGAGATAAAGAGAAAATCCTGAAAGCAGCTCAAAACAGTTGTAGATCCTTAACCTACAAGGGTAGAAACTAGACTGACAGCAGACCTCTCCACAGAGACCTGGTGGGCCAAAAAGAACTGGCATGGTATATTCAGGGTACTCAATGAGAAAAATATGCAGCCAAGAATAGTTTATCCAGCTCGTATGTCATTCAAAATAGAAAGACTGATAAAAATCTTCCATGACAAACAGAAACTAAAAGAATTTGTGATCAGCAAACCCCCTACAAGAAATACTAAAAGGGATCCTCTAAACAAAGAGAGAGCCTAAAAGTAACATAGACCAGAAAGGAACAGAAACAATATACAGAAATAGTGACTTTATAGGTAAATGGGCTAAATGCGCCAATCAAAAGACACAGGGTATCAGATTTGATAAAAAAGCAAGACCCATCCATATGGTGTCTATAAGACATTCATTTTAGACCCAAAGACACCTCCAGATTGAAAGTGAAGGAGTGGAGAACTATTTATCATGCTAATGGACATCAAAAGAAAGCTGGGGTAGCAATCCTTATATCAGACAAATTAGATTTCAAACCAAAGACTGTAGTAAGGGATGAAGAGGGACATTATATCATACCTAAAGGGTCTATTCAACAAGATTTAACAATTATAAATATTTATGCTCCTAACTTGGCAGACGCCAGTTATATAAGCCAATTAATAACAAAATTAAAGAAACCCTGATAATAATACAATAATAGTAAGGGACTTTAACACCACACTCACTGCAATGGACAGATCATCTAAGCAGAAGATCAACAGGGAAAAAGGGCTTTGAATAACATACTGGACCAGATGGACTTCACAGATACATTCAGAGCATTCCAACCTAAAGCAACAGAATACACATTCTTCTTGAGTGACCATGGAACATTCTCCAGAATAGGTCACACACTGGGTCACAAATCAGGTCTCAACCAGTCCCAAAAGATTGGGATAATTCCCTGCATATTTTCAGACAATACTTTGAAACTGGAACTCAATCACTACAGGAAATATGGAAAGAACTCAAATCCGTGGAGGCTAAAGAGCATCCTACTAAAGAATGAATGGGTCAACCAGGAAATTAAAGAATTTTAAAAATTCATGAAAACAAATGAAAATGGAAACACAACTGTTCAAAAGCTTTGGGATGCAACAGAGGCGGTCCTAAGAGGGAACTACATAGCAATACAAGCCTTTCTCAAGAAACAAGAAAGGTCTCAAATACACAACCTAACCTTACATCTAAAGGAGCTGGAGAAAGAACAGCAAATAAAGCCTACACCCAGCAGGGGATGAGAAATAATAAAGATCAGAGCAGAAATCAATGAAATAGAAACCAAAAGAACAGTAGAACAGATCAATGAAACTAGGAAATGGTTCTTTGAAAGGACTGATAAGAGAGATAAAACCCTGGCCAAACTTATCAAAAAGAAAAGAGAAAGGACCCAAATTAATAAAATCATGTATGAAAGAGGAGAGATCACAACCAACACCACAGAAATACAATTATGACAACATATTATGAGCAAATATATGCCAACAAATTTGGCAATCTGGAAGGAATGGATGCATTCCTGGAGACATATAAACTACCAAAACTGAAACAGGAAGAAATAGAAAACCTGAACAGACCCACAACCAGCAAGGAAATGGAAGCAATAATCAAAAATCTCCCAACAAACAAGAGTACAGGGCCGGACGGCTTCCCAGGGGAATTCTACCAAACATTTCAAGAAGAATCAATACCTATTCTTCTGAAGCTCTTTCAAAACACTAGAAATGGGTGGAAAATTTCCAGACTCGTTCTCTGAGGCCAGCATTATCTTGATCCCAAAACCAGACAAAGACCCCACCAAAAAGGAGAATTACAGACCAATAGCCCTGATAAGCATGGATGCCAAAATTCTCACCAAGATACTAGTCAATAGGATCCAACAGTACATGAAAAGGATTATTCACCACGACCAAGTGGGATTTATTCCTGGGCTGCAAAGCTGGTTCAACATCTGCAAATCAATCAATGTGATACACTACATAAATAAAGGACAAGAAGTATATTATCCTCTCAATAGACGCAGAAAAAGTATTTGACAAATCACAGCATTCTTTCTTCATTAAAACTCTTCATAATGTAGGGATAGAGGGTATATACCTCAATATCATAAAAGCCATCTATGAAAAGCCCACAGCGAATACCATTCTCAATGGTGAAAAACTGAGAGCTTTTCCCCTAAGCTCAGGAACCTGACAGGGATGCCCACTCTCACCATTGCTGTTCAATATAGTACTAGAAGTCCTAGCATCAGCAATCAGACAACAAAAAGAAAAGGTATTCAAATTGGCAAAGAAGTCAAACTCTCACTCTTTGAAGATGAATGATAAACTTTGTGTGGAAAACCCAGAAGACTCCACCCCAAAATTGCTAGAACTCATACAGGAATTCAGCAAAGTGGCGGGATATAAAATTAATGCACAGAAATCAGTGGCATTTCTATATGCCAACAATGAGACAGAAGGGAAATTAAGGAGTCAATCCCATTTATAATTGCGCCGAAAACCATATGATACCTAGGAATAAACCTAACCAAAGAGGTAAAGGATCTGTATGCTGAAAACTACAGAACACTTATGAAAAAATTGAGGAAGACACAAAGAAATAGAAAAACATTCCATGCTCATGGAATGGAAGAATAAATATTGTTAAAATGTCTGTGCTACCCAGAGCAATCTATATATCCAATACAATCCCTGTCAAAATAACAGCAACATTTTTCACAGGACTGGAACAAATAATCCTAAAATTTGTATGGGACCAAAAAAGACCCTTAATAGCCAGAGGAATGTTGAAAAAGAAAACCAAAGCTTGTGGTATCACAATTCCGGACTTCAAGCTCTATTACCAAGCTGTAATCAAGATAGTATGACACTGATACAAAAACAGACACATAGATCAATGGAACAGAATAGAGAGCCCAGAAATGGACCTTCAACTCTATGGTCAACTAATCTTTGACAAACCAGGAAAGAATATCCAATGGAAAAAAGTCTCTTCAACAAATCGTGTTCGCAAAATTGGATATCTACATGCAGAAGAATGAAACTGGAACATTTCCTTATGCCATACACAAAAATAGACTCAAAATGAATGAAAGACCTAAATGTGAGACACGAATCCATTAAAATCCTAGAGAAGAACACAGGCAGCAACCTCTTTGACCTTGGCCACAGCAACTTCTTGCTAGAAACTTCTACAAAGGCAAGGTAAACAAAAGTAAAAATGAACTATTGGGACTTCATCAAGATAAGAAGCTTTTTCATAGCAAAGGAAACAGTCAACAAAATAAAAGGCAACTGACAGAATGGGAGAAGATATTTGCAAATGACATATCAGGTAAAGGGCTAGTATCCAAGATCTATAAAGAACTTATCAAACTCAACACCCAAAGAACAAATAATCCAATCCAGAAATGGGCAGAAGACATGAACAGACATTTCTCCAAAGAAGACATCCAAATGGCCAACAGACACTTGAAAAAATGCTCAACATCACTTGGCATCAGGGAAATACAAATCAAAACCACAACGAGATACCACCTCACACCAGTCAGAATGGCTAAAATGAACAATTCAGGAAAGGACAGATGTTGGTGAGGATGGGGAGATAGGGGAACCCTCTCACACTGTTGGTGGGAATGCAAGCTGTTGTAGCCACTCTGGAAAACAGTATGAAGGTTCCTCAAAAAGTTGAAAATAGAGTTACCCTATGACCCAGCAATCTCACTACTGGCTATTTACCCCAAAGATACAAATGTAGTGATCCGAAGGGGGCGCTTGCATCCCAATGTTTACAGCAGCAATGTCCACTATAGCCAAACTATGGAAAGAGCCCAGATGTCCATCAACAGGTGAATGGTTAAAGAAGATGTGATATATACATACAATTGAATATTATTCAGCCATCAGAAAGGATGAAATCTTACCATTTACATCAGTGTGCATGGAACTGGGGGGTATTATGCTGAGAGAATTAAGTCAATCACAGAAAGACAATCATATGGTTTCACTTATATGAGGAATATAAGAAACAGTGCAGAGGATCATAGAGGATTGGAGGGAAAAACAAATGGGAAGAAATCAGAGAAGGAGACAAACAATGAGAAACTCTTAACTATGGGAAAGAAACTGAGGGTTGCTGGAGGGGAGGTGAGTGGGGGAATGGAGTAACTGGGTGATGGGTATTAAGGAGGGCATATGATGTGATGAGCACTGGGTGTTATATGCAACTGATGAATTAGTGAATTCTACATCTGAAACTAATGATGTTATGTTGGCTAATTGAATTTAAATAAAAAATAAATTAATTAATTAGGGAAGTTGGCAAGTTGCTGTATACAAGATCAACAAGGAAAAAATTCATTGGAGTTCCTATTCTCCAGCAATAACCAATTAGAAAATGTAATAGAGGGGCACCTGGGTGGCTCAGTCGGTTAAGCATCTGCCTTTGACTCAGGTCATGAACCTTGGTCCTGAAATGGAGCCCTGCCTCATGCTCCCTGCTCAGTGGGGGGTCTGCTTCTCCCTCTCCCTCTGTCCCTTCCTCCTACTTGTGCTCCTCCCCCTGCTTGTGCTTGCTCTCTCAAATAAACAAGTAAAAAAATCTAAAAAGAAAAAATAGAAAATGTAATAGAAAACAAGTATTATTTGCAAGAACAACACAAACTATAAGGTGTGAAGAAAAATAATAAAAGATAAGCAAAGTCTTTATGGAGAAAATTAAAACATATTATTGAGGCCATTTAACACTTAAATAAATGGGAAAATATACAATGGTCATGGGTGAGAACATTCAATTTAGGAAATGAAATATACTATAAACTCAATGTTATTCTTATCAAAATCCCAGCAGAGTTTTTATGAATCTTGGAAAACTGATTCGAAAATTAATAAAGAGAAACAAAGGGATAAATGCTTTCTATCAGATAGCATTTGATTGGCAAATTACATCTCTTTATTTTCACCTTCCTGTGTGTTTATATTTTAAGCATGTCTTGTAAACAGGGAGTATAAACTAGATTTTTAACTAGTTACAAAGTAACAACTCCAAACATGACACTTTTAAATTTAATCTGCATTATTAACATTTTCTCACCACTTTCATAATTTTAGATAACCAACAGTGATTTGGTCCCTAATTTGTAGCATTTGCTGATATGTGTAGTGTAAAAATGCCCACCATGGCTGTATTCAGGCTATTAATATGACATCACTGAATGCAGAACTGGAAGCAATATGCAGTAGTACACCATTATATTGTATTTCTATGATACAGATACAATTCATATAAATAACCTCAAGAACATAGATAATAGTGAAAGGTACCAAAGTAATTAGGAAGGTGGTAAGTTTTGAGTATTTAATGTCTTTGTTTTTAATGTTATTTGATTGTGTATTTATATAGTCTAATTTTAAATAATGCTGTGGTTAACAACCAGCTCATAAAATTCTGGAAAATTTAACAATAAACTCTTTCAAGTCAACATGAGCTAGGTCCAGAACACAACTGTTTTTTGTTTTTAATTTTTTATTTAAATTCAGTTTAATTAATAGATACTCTATTATTAGTTTCAGAGGTAGAATTCAGTGATTCATCAGCTGCATACAACACTCAGTGCTCATTACTTCAAATGCCCTCCTTAATGCCCATCACCCAGGTAATGCCCATTCCCCATCCCCCCACATAGCAACCCTCCAGCAACCCTCAGTTTGTTCCCTATAGTTAAGTCTCTTATGGTTTGCCTCCCTTTCTGTCTTCCTCTTATTTTATTTTTCCTTCCCTTCCCCTATGTTCATCTGCGTTGTTTCTTAAATTCCACATATGAGTGAAATCATATGATATTTGTCTTTCTCTGACTGACTTATTTCAAAGTCAGCACACCACTGTTACTTCCTGCTTTTAACTCATTGGCCTTCCTGAATGTTAGGATCCATGTCTTTCATCAACTCTGGAAATGGCTCAGCCATAATCTATTCAAATGCTGCCTTTTCTAAAGTTCTATTTCATTTCTAACAGAGCTTTCAAACTCACCTTATTTTTGATACTTTTTTGTTTCCTATTTATATTTTGGATCCTTCTTTCTCTTTAAGCAAATTAAAGATTAAGCAGATTAAAATACTTATTTTATATCCTCTATTTGATAATTCCAATATCTTCAGTCTTTGTAGATATGTCTTCACAGAAAGCTTCTTCTTCAGATTCTTGCTTTTGGCTTACTTCCGCATGTTTTGTGATTTTCATTTGTGAGCTCATATCCACCCACAACGTTTTTAGAATACATTTTTAAGGTAATGTATATTTTGGCCACAAATCTATGTGAGGACAGCCTTGTCATTAGTTCTCAGGGTAGACTCCCCCCAGCCCTCCTCACCTTTAACACAGGGCCAAAGAAGCAAGCTAGAATTAATGGTCTTCCTCTATAGGGAAAGATATTTTTTTAGTTCACCCAATGAAGGTGTCATTTTTTAAAATACCTGCTCTATTCAGAGATCTCTGATCTGATCTCCCAGGTTATTGCTCTAGTCCCTGTAACCCATTAAAACTTCAGGTCCAGGCTGCCAGGGATGGGCATATAGCCCTTGGAAACTTCTATCCTGAGTACTCATTTTCCTCACTAGACTAGTGCTTTCTCATACCTTTTACTTTGTTGCCGGCCCTGCTATGCATTACAATGATGATTTTTACATTTTATCTATCAATTTTGAAATATTTTATGCCAGGAATGTTTCTTTGAACATCTGGTCCACCATACTGCTGAACTAACCAGGACCTAAATTGGGGATTGGATTCATGTGGGAAAGTATAGGAAGCAGGGAGACCAGCTAAGAGGCTGATGTAATAGTTCAGGATCAAGATGAGAAGACCTGGATTAAAGAAAAGTGCAACAGAAGGTGAGAGAGGCAGCTGAGTAAAGAAAAATCTCTGAATAGCTTTGGCAGGATGTGGTACACAGAAGTTGGGTGAAAGAAGAGAATCAAGGTTAACGCCAAGGTTTCTAGCTCAGTATCTTAATTTGTCAGAGATACAACTTACAAAAAAGCATGTGAAGTATTCTCCAAAATGAACCTGCATGGGATCTAATTTGTTTCAAAATCCTGTTAATTTTTTTTAAATGTGTTTATAGGCATGGAAAGAAGAACAAGATCGATTAGCAGAAGAAGAGCACTTAAAGGAAGAAAAAAAAGCAGAAAAGAAGAGTAAGGAAACTGGTAAAAAGAAAGGCAAGGAAAAGATAGAGAAAGAAGGGAGTAATCCTTTGAAGAAAAAATCTGTTTTCAAGGAGAAATCTAAAGAAGAACAAATGAGGATTCCAGAAATAGCAGAGGAGTCCCTCCAGCAACCAGAACCTGAGATCATTTATCCGGTAAAATCAGTGTTCTAAAAAGCCTCTTTGGGTTCTTACTAACTGTTTTGGGAGAAACACAGCTTCTGTGTCAGTCTTCACTGACACCACAGAAGGCCTTGGAGTTCTTTCCAGCGTAGATGATCTCGGACCTGTGCTCTATATTCTTACACCTAGGACTTTCTAGGTAGCCAGTCACAGGATGGGAATACCCTCAGGCCAGCTTTTCTTGAGTGCCATGAAACTAGGTTACTAAGGGCAAGAAAATGGAGATTTGACACAAAAGCATTAATTTAGGTTAATGTAAATAAAGCAACTGTGAAAGGTCAAAGTGAACACAAAGTTTGGCTGTATTTGTCTCAGATGACAAGCCTTGCTGAGTAGGCACCCATGTATTTTGCTTGTAGGCTTTGGTAAAATCTTCCCTTTGCCAGCCTGTCCCTCAGGCAGTCTTATGAGGATGACCTAATGGGAAAGAGATGGACAGAAATGTAACAGCCCTTGTCCTTTCTAGCTGCTACTCTAAGCCACTTCTCAGGCCTTAGCATGTATCACAATTACTTGGAGCTCTATCAGCAACACTTAGCAAAAAATGTCTTTACCATATGACTTCCTGAAGGATAAAGTGTCAAGAAAAAAGTACAATGTGTCAACATGCCTTAATATATCAGTTCACTTTGAACAGAATATTAATAGCCAGTGAAAGAGAAATTGATCTCTTCTCCCACCGCTCTTCAATAGTACAGTGATTTGATCTGCACTAGCTGTAAGGGTGCTCCAGTGAACAGGTTTTGAAATCATGGACCTCCTTTAATTCTGCCTGTCCTTGTAATATCACAGGAGGTACCAAAGATAATATGGACACTGTCCTGGGAGTCTACAAAGTGACAGACATTCATTTTGCAGAAATTAAGCTGATAGCAATTTTAACTGGCTCACACTGATGAGTTGATTTTTGTCAATTGCAGTTCCACACTCAAAGCCTGATGTTTTCCCTTCTAGTTTCATGGATATAATATGGGAGATATACCCATCCAAATCTCAGGAACAAATTCTTATCTGTATCCTTCGGATGGAGGGCAGATTGAAGTGGAGAAAACAACATTTGGAAAAGGTACATTTTGAATGCAGCTGGTTAATAGCTTGGAAGATACTAACCCATTTCAGATCAACTTCAGGCCTCGTACCCTTGCGTATGATAGGTGAGAGTGGTAATGTGCCCAGTTTTGTTTATTATATACCACAGTCAACATTTCCAGACTTTACATGCTTCTGTTATAATTGACCGCAGGGCACAAGCCAGCTGAGAGTTTAGCTGGGACACACTCTTATGAACATTCTAGTTGTTAAAATCTTAAAATATTTCTATACAATTTGTAGATATTATAATGGTAACCACAATAAGCAAATAATTAATTAGTAATATTAATTACAGCACATAGTGTTATCTCAGAAACCAAGCACATACTGTGAGTTGAGAGCGAGTTTCTCGTTTGGGCTCTGGAGCACAGAGCTTGGGGTTCTGCTGCCAAGGTCCAGTTATTTTTGCTACAGAGAAGTTGCTTTTGGATTCAGAAGTCTTTGAGTGGGAGAGGAGCCTTAGGGATGCAGTGAGGAGGACCTAGTCTGGAAAACCCCTAAAGGAAATGTGTGACTCTTCCCAAGAAGCAGATTTTGCAGGGCCTATCTTTTCACTGTGCGTTAAAGATCTCTCAGGTGGATTTGAGAACCTGGGCTTTATTTGATAGCTTATTGCCTCTGAGAGCTGTGAGGTGGTCAGTGTGGAGGGAATTTGAGCAGGGCCCTATTTAATGTCCACAAGGTTATGCACCCCAGCAAGAAGCAACACGGGCTCCTCCTACCCCCCACACTCTGCCTGACACCCTTCCTCTCTCTCTCTCAATCCCTCTCTCTTTGCTTCTTTCTTTCTTGTCATCTAATAACTATCAATTTAATAAGGAAGTCATTGCAAAAGTTAGATGCTGTTCCCAATGTGAAATCATGGCTCAAGTGGAAGCATCATTAGATAGCAACTGCCACATCAAACAAAAGGTCACATCAATAATTTTTTAAATAAAAAGGCCTGAAAGTCATTCAAATTATTTAAACAATGGTTGGTGGTGCAACTTACATCAAATGTCAGACCATTTTATTATATAAGGTTTGTTTGTTTAAAACAGGACAGGGATTGTTATTAATGTATAGGTATACATATTTATATGTTTTCATATTTGACATTTTTAATATCATCCTTGGGTATAGGGTACAATTAATAGTAATTAAAAATGGAGCTCAGAATCACATAATTGAGAAAACTACTGGACTCAAGTTGTGTAATGCTATGTTCTATTTTCCATGACTATTCCTTGTGCTTATCGAAATTTATATATGCACACGTTTATTAGTTTCAGGTGAGTCACAGTAAGTGCAGTATTTTTACCCTAATCCTATCAATTTTTGACAGAAGATAGCTCAATCAAAGTTGTGAAGAATAAGCTGGACAAAAAAAGAGAAAAGCTGAGAAAGGAGACAAAAAATGAGTCAGAACACTAGAAGAGGGAATGTGCCATTTGGAAAATTCTGATTTGCTGCTACTAACAATAACAACTACTATAATTAACATTGATGTAATTCTTTAAAAGCTGTAAAACCCTTTTGCATCAACTAACTCATGTTATTTTTTTTTTAAGATTTTATTTGAGAGAGAGAGAGAGAGCACATGAGAGGGGGGAGGGTCAGAGGGAGAAGCAGACTCCCCGCTGAGCAGGGAGCCCGATGTGGGACTCGATCCCGGGACTCCAGGATCATGACCTGAGCCGAAGGCAGTCGCTTAACCAACTGAGCCACCCAGGTGCCCCTAACTCATGTTATTAATCATCAAGTTGAGTATAGGTGTACATTAGCCTCAACCAATGTATTTTCTCTCCTGTAATTTGATTAGAAAGTCTGCAAACATCTCCCTGATCCACCTGCCATTTATTTCTGGGATACCACCATCACTTTATTCCTTTAGGCATCTTTTTGTAAAATAGTGATGTCCATAAATGTTTCCATGCCCTTACTTACATTCTATGCTGCATTATTTAGATGTCTTGTAAGGACCTTAATGGGGCATCAGCAGCAGCCCATCTTCTATCCCATGATTTTCCCCAGGGCCAACTTTTATCAAGGTGACAGTGAAAAAGGACAAGCACACTTTTATAATTCATTTAAAAGACCCTAAGAAAATTGTGAAAAAGGAAAAAAAAGAAGAGGATTGTTCTTCAGAAGATGAGAAAGAAAAAAGAGAGGAAGAGCAAAATCTTGACACAGGTAAGCAGCATCTCTGTGTCAGTGGAGGTTAATATTTCAGCAATGTGTCAAACCCATCTGACAGCAACACACATGCATCTCTTCCACTTAGCAACTAGGGTCATTTTTCCAGATGGTAAGGAAAGTGTTTTGCCATTCTGCTTATATTTATTTTCCCTAAGGTAATGTGTACCTACATTGTATACACAGCACATGTATAGTGGACTGCCAACTTGGTTTTGCCTTCTCTGGATGCCCAGCTCTTGATTCCAGTTATAGAGTCTGTAGCTGGCTACATTTACGTAGCAACATTGTGTTTGCAATGTTCATTCTGGCCCAAATTTTGTTTTATACAACTTGCATCAAGTGCAGTCTCTAGGACTCAGGTCCACATTAATTGATTTCTACTGAAGTTTTAGCTTTTCTCCAATATTCACAACAAATGCTGGGGTTTCCTTCTGTGCTCTATCATTTAGTTCTCCCCATGCTTTCAAATTTCTTAGGTTGCAAGGACAAGAGAAAAATCCTACATTTGGTCTTGATAGTCTCTACTTGCTAGTAGATGAGAACTCCAGGTGGATGTCCATTGATTATATACCATGAAACTTCCTGATAACACTATTTAACATCTCCAGGAAACACCACCTGGAGAAACAATGCTCTCTGCCCAATGTGACATGGGTTATACCTGCAAAAGGAGAAGAGTTAATTAATAAGATGTTTTAAACTCAAATTAGTAATAAGATAAATAACTAAATCTTACTAATAAATTCAGTTATGGCCCCAGTATTTTCCAAACTTAAGAGCACAGTGTTTGAGAAGTTTGAATGTACCCAAGAACTTAAAACAGAAATTTTTAAGTTACTTTTCTTTGTTTTGTTTGATAAAAGAATATGTAGTTTATTATAAAAAATTAGGAAATATAAGAATATTTAAAGAAGATGACAGTTGCCCCTAATTCTACCACCCCAGCGGTAGCCTCTGTTGTAGTGTATTTCTTACTTTATCATCATGAACACTTTCCTATTCATTAAAGTTTTCTAATGATTTCATAATAATTCATTGGTACATACATACATATCAATAATTTAATTAATCATATCCTCGTTATCTATGTGATTTCCACTTTTCACTGTTTTGCTTACATTTCTTTTTAATAAAATGGAAATGTCCTTGACTTGAATTTGTCTTTTAGAAAAATCAGATGCAGATAATAAAGCTGTCAGCAAGTTTGGATCTTTTTCTGCCACCTTAGAAAATGGGATCTTCCTCTCAATAAGTTACTATGGACCAAGTGGGATGGCCCCAGGTAAAATAAGCACAAAAGCAAGGATAACTGTCCCATGACCAAGGGCGTCTGCCCATCCTTAATACGCTCACTTGTTGATAAACACATTTTGATTTAATGCCCCACTTTTCCTGGAAGGTGGGAATATATGTGTAAGTGTACATACATGAATGTGTGTTTAGATATATGTACATATATAATCACTTATACATAGAAAATAACAGTGCTTTGACATTTGAAACAGAATTTATCATATATATAATTTTACATATAATCACACATATATATAAAATTATATATATTTCAGTTATCCTTGTTAACCAGCAAATAAGTCTGTTAGTTGGTGCCCAAAAAAAGCATGAATTCTCAAGGAATCCTCTTTGTTTTCCACATAATGGTATTTTTATGAATCCTATGACTGTGGAACTACTCAGTGTGCTTCAGAACTTAACAGTCTTAAAAGGGCCATTTACTGGACATCTTGAAGGATTTCTTTACCCCACATCTAATGAACAAATTCTCCAACTGGAAGCTATTTCCTTACAAACCACAAAATAATATGTCATTTAACCAAGAACCAATTAGGAAATTTTGTGGGTTCCCATGCATTTTACAGAGATATAAGCACACACATTTAAAAAAAAAAAAGCTTTACAAAATCAAAAGATAATCTCTATGCTATATAGCCTTCAAACTATGGGTAGATCATGGTGATCCAACTGTCTGCCTTACTATGTAGCTCCTTTTCTGCAGAAACATCATTCCATTGGGTCATTATAATCTTTTTCTTACTTTGTGCAAAACATTGTAGTACTCTAGTGAGTTAGAGAGCCCACTGAATTTGTTAGTATTTTTGCTTTATTTGAGGTTTTGTCTTTTAATTTTATATTTGATTTGTTTCTAAGCCAGCACTTGAAGTCATTCTCTGCCTAACAAATTATGTGTTAAATCCATTATCTCACACATTCACTAAAAACATCCTATCCCTTCTGAACATAGCTTATCATGATTTCAGATTAAGATATTTACACTCTACTATCAACTATACTGCTGCTGTTTCCTCAGTGATTTCCTTATTCTTGATTTAATCCTTAAGTTATTACACAATTATTCCATTTAAAACAAATGTTCCTAATTTCACATTTATAAGTACTGCATTTGAAAATATTTATAGTGTGAAAGAAATAGAAAGGCATTCCAATGCTCATGATTGGAAGAATGACTGTTGTTAAAACGTCTAAAGCAATCTACACATTTAATGCAATCCCTATCAAAATACCTAAAGCATTTCACACAGCACAAACAATCCTAAAATTTGTGTGGAGCCACAAAAGACCCCAAATAGCCAAAAGCAATCTTGAAAAAGAACAGCAAAGCTGGAGGCATCACAATTCCGGACTTCAATTTATATTACAAAGCTGTAGCCGTCAAGACAGTATGGTACTGGCACAAAAAAATAGACAAATATATCAATGGAACAGAATAGAAAACTAAAATATGGATGCACAACTATTCTTAGACAAT
Source organism: Eumetopias jubatus (assembly GCF_037043125.1). Classification (NCBI taxonomy): domain Eukaryota; kingdom Metazoa; phylum Chordata; class Mammalia; order Carnivora; family Otariidae; genus Eumetopias; species Eumetopias jubatus. Next base: position 7,672,317 of record NW_028274810.1, read on the forward strand.
GCAGGAAAGACTATCAAATGGGAAAAAGTCAGTCTCTTCAACAAATGGTTCTGGGAAAACTGGACAGCAACATGCACAAGAATGAAAATCAACCCCTTTCTTACACCATACACAAAAATAAATTCAAAATGAGTGAAATACCTAAGTGTGAGACAGAAAACTATCAAAATCCTAGAGAAGAACACAGGCAGAAACATCTTCAACATCAGCCATAGCAACTTCTTACTATACATGTCTCCAGAGGCAACGGAAACAAAAGTAAAAATGAACTATTGGGACTTCATCAAGATAAAAAGCTTTTGCACAGCAGAGGAAATGATCAACAAAACTAAAAGGCAACTGACAGAATGGGAGAAGATATTTGCAAATGACATATCTGATAAAGGGCTAGTATCCAAAATCTATAAAGAACTTATCAAACTCAACACCCAAAAAACAAATAATCCAGTTAAGAAATGGGCAGGAGGGCGCCTGGGTGGCTCAGTTGGTTAAGTGACTGCCTTCGGCTCAGGTCATGATCCCGGAGTCCCGGGATCGAGTCCCACATCAGGCTTCTGGCTCAGCAGGGATCCTGTTTCTCCCTCTAACCATCTCCCCTCTAATGCTGTTTCTCTCTCTCTCTCTCTCTCTCAAATAAATAGATAAATAAATAAATAAAAATCTTAAAAAAAAATGTAATGGGCAGCAGACATGAATAGACATTTTTCCAAAGAAGACGTTCAGATGGCTAAAAGATACATGAAAATATGCTCAACGTCACTCATCATCAGGAAAAAACAAGTCAAAACTACAATGAGATGTCACCTCACACCTGTCAGAATGGCTGAAATTAACAGCAGAGAAAACAACAGATGCTGGTGAGGATGCAGAGATAGGGGAACTCTCTTACACCGTTGGTGAGAATCCAAACTGGTGCAGCCACTCTGGAAAACAGTATGGAGCTTCCTCAAAAAGTTAAAAATAGGATTACCCTATGATCCAGCAATTTATCAGATATTTACCCAAAGAATACTAAACCACTAATTTGGAAAGATATAAACAACTATATGCTTATTGCAGCATTATTTACAATAGCCAAACTATGGAAGCAGCTGAAGTGTCCATCAATAAATGAATGGATAAAGAAGATTATATATATATATATATATATATATATATATATATATTTGTCTGATATATATTTGTCTGATATATATTTATTTGATTTATTTTTGTTTTAAATGGAATAATTGCATAAAAACATAAAACATAAAAATTTCACCATTTGCAGCAACATGAATGGAGTTAAAGAGTATAATCCTAAGTAAAATAAATCAGTTGGAGAAAAATACCATGATTTCACTCATATGTGGAATTTAAGAAACAAAACAGATGAACATAGGGGAAAATAAAAAAGAGGCAAACCATAAAACAGACTCAACTATAGAGAGCAAACTGAGGGTTGCTAGAGGGGAGGTGGGCAGGAGGGTGGGCTAAATGGGTGATAGGTATTAAGGAGGGCACTTGTGATGAGCACTGGGTGTTACTGGTAACTGATGAATCACTAAATTCTACTCCTGAAACTAATATTATATTATATGTTAGCTAACTGAAATTTAAATAAAAACTTGAAACAAAAATAAGTAAGTTAATAAATAAATACTTGGTGAAATAAATAAATTAAATTAAAGGCATCCACATTGGCAAAGATAAGTAAAATTTTCACTATTTGCAGATGAGATGATACTCTACACAGAAAACACAAAAGACCACCAAAAAACGGTTAGAACTAATAAATGAATTCAGTAATGTCACAGGATACAAAAGCAATGTAGAGAAATCTGTTGCATTTCTATACACTAATGATGAAGCAGCAGAAAGAGAAATCAAGGAATTGGTCCCATGTGCAACTGCACCAAAAACCATAAGATACCTAGGAATGTAGAGCAGCATTGTCAACAATGGCCAAATTGTTCTGCCTGCTCTTCTCTAGGATTTTGATGCACTCCTGTCTCACACTGAGGTCTGTCATCCATTTTGAGTTTCCTGAGTACAGAACATTTGCCTCTTTGGTGAGGTTTATTCCCAGGTATCTTACAGTTTGGGGCGCAATTGTAAATGGGATCTACTCCTTAATTTCTCTCTTTTCTGTCTTGTTAGTGTATAGAAATACAACTGATTTCTGTGCATTGATTTTATATCCTGCCACTTTACTGAATTCCTGTATGAGTTTTAGCAATTTTGGGGTGGAGTCTTTTGGATTTTCTACCAAGAGTATCATGTCGTCTGCAAAGAGTGAGAGTTTGACTTCTTCTTTGCCGATTTGGATGCCTTTTATTTCTTTTTGTTGTCTGATTGCTGAGGCTAGGACTTCTAGTGCTATGTTGAATAGCAGTGGTGATAGTGGGCATCCCTGTCGGGTTCCTGAGCATAGGGGAAGAGCTCTCAGTTTTTCACCATTGAGAATGGTATTCGCTGTGGGCTTTTCATAGATGGCTTTTATGATATTGAGGTATGTACCCTCTACCCCTACATTATGAAGAGTTTTAATGAAGAAAGAATGCTGTGATTTGTCAAATGCTTTTTCTGCGTCTATTGAGAGGATAATATACTTCTTGTCCTTTATTTATGTAGTGTATCACATTGATTGATTTGCAGATGTTGAACCAGCTTTGCAGCCCAGGAATAAATCCCACTTGGTCGTGGTGAATAATCCTTTTCATGTACTGTTGGATCCTATTGACTAGTATCTTGGTGAGAATTTTGGCATCCATGCTTATCAGGGCTATTGGTCTGTAATTCTCCTTTTTGGTGGGGTCTTTGTCTGGTTTTGGGATCAGGTAATGCTGGTCTCGGAGAACGAGTCTGGAAATTTTCCACCCATTTCTAGTGTTTTGAAAGAGCTTCAGAAGAATAGGTATTGATTCTTCTTGAAATGTTTGGTAGAATTCCCCTGGGAAGCCATCTGGCCCTGCACTCTTGTTTGTTGGGAGATTTTTGATTATTGCTTCCATTTCCTTGCTGGTTGTGGGTCTGTTCAGGTTTTCTATGTCTTCCTGTTTCAGTTTTGGTAGTTTATATGTCTCCAGGAATGCATCCATTTCTTCCAGATTGCCAAATTTGTTGGCATATATTTGCTCATAATATGTTGTCATAATTGTATTTCTGTGGTGTTGGTTGTGATCTCTCCTCTTTCATACATGATTTTATTAATTTGGGTCCTTTCTCTTTTCTTTTTGATAAGTCTGGCCAGGGTTTTATCTATCTTATCAATCCTTTCAAAGAACCATTTCCTAGTTTCATTGATCTGTTCTACTGTTCTTTTGGTTTCTATTTCATTGATTTCTGCTCTGATCTTTATTATTTCTCATCCCCTGCTGGGTGTAGGCTTTATTTGCTGTTCTTTCTCCAGCTCCTTTAGATGTAAGGTGAGGTTGTGTATTTGAAACCTTTCTTGTTTCTTGAGAAAGGCTTGTATTGCTATGTATTTACTTCTTAGGAACACCTCTGCTGCATCCCAAAGATTTTGAACAGTTGTGTTTCCATTTTCATTTGTTTTCATGAATTTTTTTAAATTTTATTTTATTATGTTATGTTAGTCACCATACAGTACATCATTAATTTTTGATATAGTGATCCACAATTCATTGTTTTCGTATAACACCCAGTGCTCCATGCAGTATGTGTCCTCCTTAATACCCATCACCAGGCTAACCCATCCCCCCACACCCCTCCCCTCTAAAACCCTCAGTTTGTTTCTCAGAGTCCATAGTCTCTCATGGTTCATCTCTCCCTCCGATTTCCACCCCCTTCATTTTTCCCTTCCTTCTCCCAATGTCCTCCATGCTATTCCTTATGTTCTACAAATAAGTGAAACCATATGATAATTGACTTTCTCTGCTTGACGTATTTCACTTAGCATAATCTCCTCCAGTCCCATCCATGTTGATGTAAAGGTTGGGTATTCATCCTTTCTGATGGCTGAGTAATATTCCATTGTATATATGGGCCAAACAATCCTAAAATTTGTATGGAATCGGAAAGACTCCGAATCACCAAGGAAATGTTGAAAAAGAAAAAGAAAGCTGGGGGCATCATGTTGCCCGATTTCAAGCTATATTACAAAGCAGTGATCACCAAGACAGCATGGTACTGGCACAAAAACAGACATATAGACCAATGGAACAGAATAGAGAACCCAGATATGGACCCTCAACTCTATGGTCAAATAATCTTTGACAAAGCAGGAAAAAATATGCAATGGAAAAAAGACAGTCTCTTCAATAAATGGTGCTGGGAAAATTGGACAGCCACGTGCAGAAGAATGAAACTCGATCATTCTCTAATACCATACACAAAGATAAACTCAAAATGGATGAAAGATCTCAATGTGAGACAGGAATCCATCAAAATCCTAGAGGAGAACATACGCAGTAACCTCTTTGACATCGGCCACAGGAAGTTCTTTCAAGATACATCTCCAAAGGCTAGTGAAACAAAAGCAAAAATGAACTTTTGGGACTTCATCAAGATAAAAAGCTTCTGCACAGCAAAGGAAACAGTCAACAAAACAAACAGGCAACCCACAGAATGGGAGAAGATATTTGCAAATGACACTACAGTTAAAGGGCTGGTATCCAAGATCTATAAAGAACTCAAACTCAACACCCAAAAAGCAAACAAGTCAAAAAATGGGCAGAAGACATGAACAGACACTTCTCCAAAGAAGACATACAAATGGCTAACAGACACATGAAAAAATGTTCACCATTAGCCATCAGGGAAATTCAAATCAAAACCACATTGAGATACCACCTTACACCAGTTGGAATGGCAAAAATTGACAAGGCAAGAAACAACAAATGTTGGAGAGGTTGTGGAGAAAGGGGAACCCTCTTACACTGTTGGTGGGAATGCAAGTTGGTATAGACACTTTGGAAAACAGTGTGGAGGTGCCTCAGAAAATTAAAAATAGAGCTACCCTATGACCCAGCAATTGCACTACTGGGTATTTACCACAAAGACATAGATATAGTGAAAAGAAGGGCCATATGCACCCCAATGTTCATAGCAGCAATGTCCACAATAGCCAAACTATGGAAAGAGCCCAAGATGCCCTTCAACAGATGAATGGATGAAGAAGATGTTTTCATGAATTTTTAAAATTCTTCTTTAATGTCCTGGTTAACCCATTCATTCTTTAGTAAGATGCTCTTTAACTTCCAAGTATTTGAGTTCCTTCCGAATTTCCTCTTGTGCTTAAGTTCCAGTTTCAGAGGACTATGGTCCCAAAAGTCCAATCTTTTGGTACCAGTTGAGACTTGATTTGTGACCCAGTGTGTGACCTACTGTGGAGAATGTTCCATGGTCACTCAAGAAGAATGTGTATTCTGTTGCTTTAGGAGGGAATGCTCTGAATGTATCTGTGAAGTCCATCTGGTCCAGTGTGTTATTCAAAGCCCTTTTTTCTTGTTGACCTTCTGCTTAGATCTGTCCATTGCAGTGAGTGTGGGGTTAAAGTCCCCTACTATTACTGTATTACTATCGATGTGTTTCTTTAATTTTTTTATTAATTGGCCTATATAATTGGCTGCTCCCATGTTAGGGGCATAAATACTTACAATTGTTAGATCTTGTTGTATAGACTCTTTAATAATGATATAGTGTCCTTCCTCATCTCTTATTACAGTCTTTGGTTTGAAATCTAATTTGTCTAATATGATTGCCACCCAGCTTTATTCTGATGTCCATTAGCATGATAAGTTGTTTTCCACCCCCACACTTTAAATTGGAATTTTCTTTGGGCCTAAAATGAGTCTCTTGCAGGCAACATATGGATGAGCCTTGCTCTTTTATCCAATCTGATAGCCTGTGTCTTTTTATTGGGGCATTTAGGCCATTTACATTCAGAATAACTATTGGAAGATATGAATTTAATGCCATTGTATTACCTTAAAAGGAACTGTTACTGTATATTGTCTCTGCTCCTTTCTGGTCTATGTTACTTTTGGGCTCTCTCTTTGTTTAGAGGATCCCCTTTAATATTTCTTGTAGGGAGGTTTGGTGATCACAAATTATTTTAGTTTCCATTTGTCCTGGAAGATTTTTCAGTCTTTCTATTTTGAATGACATATGAGCTGGATAAACTATTCTTGGCTGCATATTTTTCTCATTTATTACCCTGAATATATCATGCCAGTTCTTTCTGGCCTGCCAGGTCTCCATGGATAGGTCTGCTGCCAATCTAATGTTTCTACCCTTGTAGGTTATAGACCTCTAGTCACGAGCTGCTTTCACGATTTTCTCTTTTGTCTCTGAGATTGGTATATGTTGGGGTGTTGATTTATTTTTATTGATTTTGTGCACACAGTTCTCTGTGCCTCTATGTGGATTTTGATGCCTGTTTCTTTCCCCAGCTTAAGGAAGTTTTCCACTATAATTTGCTCTAATATACCTTCTTCCCTCCTCTCTCTTTCCACTTCTTCTGGGATCCCAATTATTCTAATATTGTTTTGCTTTATGATATGTTATCTCTCGAATTCTCCCCTTGTGATCCAGTAGTTGTTTATCTTACTTTTTGTCAGCTTTTTTATTCTCCATCATTTGGTCTTCTATCACTAATTCTCTCTTCTGCCTCATTTATCCTAGCAGTTAGAGCCTTTTTAATTCAACTTGGTTAGATTTTAGTTCTTTTATTTCTCCAGAAAGAGATTCTCTAGTGTCTTATATGCTTTTTTCAAGCCCAGCTAATGTCTTTATAATCATTATCCTGAACTCTAGTTCCAACATCTTACTATGTTCATACTGTTTAGGTCCCTGGCAATTAGTACTGCCTCTTGTTCTCTTTATTGAGGTGAGTTTTTCTCTCTTGTCATTCTGTCCAGAGAAGAATAGGTGAACGAGAGAACAAAATATTAAAATGGCAACAACGATCCTTCTATTCCAGAGAAATATACACTAAACAAATCAGAAGAGACCAGAAACTGGGAGGGGAAAAAGAGAGAGAGAGAGAGAGAGAAAAGAGAGAATATAATCAGACAGGTGAGCAGAATAGAGCAATACACAGGATTCTGTGTGTATTTTGGTCTGTTTTTAGAGAACTAGATCCCAAAATTGTAAAGAAAGGAAAACTTACATATGTACAAAAATAAAATTAAATACAATGAAAAGATAGAATGTAATTGTAAAAACGGAAATGAAAAGATAAGAAAAAGCAAAAGAGAAAAAAAAACCAAAACGACAAAAAAGAGATATAAACAGATAGGTGAACAGAACATAATACACTATCTCCTGAATGTATTTTGGTCAGTTTGTTAGAAGAAACTACATCTCAAAATTGTAAAGAAAAAAACTTATATATACAAAAATAAAATTAAATACATTGAAAGGTTAGAATGTAACTGTAAAGATGAAAATTTAAAAAGATTTTAAAAAGGAGTTGATAAAATAAGAAACTGGTTGAAAAGGGAAAGGAAAAAAATAAAAATTAATTAATTAATTAAAGTTGAAAGACTAAAGAATCATGGGGAAAAAGCCATGAATTCTATGTGCTGTATTCTCCTATTGCTGGAGTTTTGCAGTTCTCATTGATTGGTACACTTGGTCTTGGCTGAATGTTCTTGCTCACTTTCTGGGGGAGGAGCCTGTTGCATTGATTCTCAAGTGTATTTGCCATGGGGTGGAATTGTACCACCCTTGCCAGGGGGCCAGTCTAAGTAATCTGCTCTGGTTTGCTCTATATGGCTTTTGTTCCCTGAAGGCTTTCTGCACAGCTTTAGAGGATGAGAATGATAATGGTGGCCTCCCAGTCTCTGGCCCTGGAGCCTAAAGCTCAGCACCCCACTCCTCAGTGAGCCCTCAGAGAAAAGCATTCAATCACTCCTGTCTCCCTGGTCTCTGGCTGCACTCTGTGCTCACCCAGTCTGTGACCTAGTGTTTCTATCTCAGGCACATGACCCCATTTCAAGTCTCAAACTTTGCAGACTCCTGCGGTGCACTCTCTCGCTGCTCCTCCTGGGGGAGATAGGGGGGTCTTGCCAGTTCTGCTGCTTCTTGTTGGGCCCCTGCTCGTACAGCAGTCTCCCAACCGTGCCACAGTTCACAGTTTATGGCAAACCGGAGCTGAGAGTCCACTCCTGGGCTCACTCTTTGCAGCCGGCTTCCCCGCTCCAATGCCTGGGAGCTCTGCCGCACTCAGGCACTCCCGGTCTTCCTGTGACCCTGAGGATCCTGAGACCACACTGTCCCAGCTAGGGTTCAGCCCCTGCTTAGCCACCTGAGCAACATCCCTCACCAGAGCCAACTTGTAAAAGTTCCAATTTGTGCTCCACTGCTATATATTTCACTTGCTGTAGCCAGCTAAAGCAGGTACCCTCCCCCCATGGTCTATCTTCCCGTATATCACCTTGGATTCACTTCTCCACACCTCCTACCTTGCAGAAAGCAGCCACTTTTCTAGTCCATAGAGTTGCAGCTATTCTTTTCTTAGATCTCCAGTTGAGTTCACAGGTGTTCACAATGATTTGATAGCTACCTAGCTGAATTCCTGGGACCAGATGAAATTAAGGTCTCCTACTCTTCTGCCATCTTGGACTCTCCTCCATTTTACTCTTTAATTCTATGAATTTGGCTACTTTTGATTCCTCATGTAAATGGAATCATACAGTATTTGTCTTTCTGTGATTGGATTATTTCACTGACATAATTTCCTTAAGGATCCATCGATGTTGTTGCGTATTATAGAACTTCTTTTTTTTTTAAGCCTGAATAAGTGTCCCGTTGTATGTATATAGCAACTTTAATTTATCTATTCGTCTGTTGATGGACATCTGGGTTGTTTCTACATCTTGGCTATCCTATTCTTTTTATGCCTTTTAGTTCCTCGAATGCTTTCTTTTATCTCTGGTCATTTTCTCATGCTTTGCAACTTGCTCAGAACACTTCCTCCTGCTGGGTGCACCACCACTTACAACAATTAAACTTCCTCCCATCTTTCAAGGTCACAGCTTACAGGTTACTTGCTCTGAGGAAGACTTCACAGACCAAGTGGCAGTAGCATGTGAACTGGGTAAAGACCCAGTGAGTGGGAATTGCATAAGCAAAGAATCAAAGGAAGGGAATTCCAAATACCAAGAATAGTGCGTGCAAAAGCTCAATAACATAAAAGCATGACTTGTTTATGGAAAGGCAAATTGTGCAGTATAGCCAAAGTATAAGTTTTATGGAAGCATTTTGTGTTAGATGTCCTTATTCTGGGTTCCCATGGAGCACTGTATTTCCTCTATCACGGACTTAACACATGACATTGTACCTGAGGGTTTTTTCATTTGATCTACCCATTACAAGTTCCTTGTAGTCTCCTTGATCATTGGTTACCCAATTCATAGTACATAGTAGTAGATACTCAATAAATATTTACTGAATGAGTAGATGGAGGGGGATGAGAGGGAGGCATTTCCAGCTGCCTATAACTGGATGCCATTCACTTATTTATATACTGTACTTCCTATGGGTCAGGAATCTTGCTGGCACTGAGCCACAATGATGACTAAAACCATGGTACATCTACTCAAAAAACTCATTGTCTGGGGGCACCTGGGTGGCTCAGTCATTTGAGCATCTGACCTTTGATTTCAGCTCAGGTCGTGATCTCCAGGTTTTGAAATCAAGCTCCACATTGGGCACACACTCAGTGGGGAGTCTGCTTGGGATTCTTTTTCTCCCTCTCCCTCTCCCTCTGCCTCTTCTCTCCTCCTCTCTTCTCTCTCTCAAATAAATAAATAAAATATTTAAAAAAAACTCATTGTCTAATGGGAAAAGAATAAATAGAGAAATAACTGCTGAAGTGCTAGAAATTATATATAAACATAGTACTGGGGACAGCTAGAAAATACTTCAGAGAGAAAGTATAATATCTGAGGTGGGATTTCCTTGTTGCTATCCAGACAAAGCAACAAGGAAAGGGAATTCTAGACAGTAAGAACCATTTGTGCATAAACATAAAATTGTGTAAAAGCATAGCATCTTTATAGAAAGGTGAAAAGTTGAGTGTAGCTGGAGTGGTGGAATGTCTGCACTGAATGCCCTACAAGATCAATGAGCATCAGAGGTGTTTAAGTAAAGGATTGGAAGTGACATGATTGGATTTTATATTAGGAATATAATTTTAGTGATAGTTTGGAAAGTACACTGAAGTGGTGGTATTGGAGGTCCCATACCAGTCTGGAAACTTGCTGCAGAAAATCAAATAAGAGATCAATGAGAATATGAGGTAAGTTAGGAATAGATAGGAGAGGCATCATTCAAGAGAAATGTCTGATGGCTTGGTGACTGGTTGGATGTGTGAGATCAGTCAAAAAGAGAAGATGCAAATACTTCACTGTCTAACTTGGGAAATGAGATACTTGATTGGTCATTAAATGAGATTAAGTACATAGGAGGCTTTCCTTTCCTAGGAGAAGAGAGACTTACTGAGTTTGAAATGTCTCCAGTACCACAACCAGAGGGAGATATCTAAAGGCAGTTAGACATATTAATCTGATGCTGAGAAGAAAGGTCATGCCTTACGATATAAATTTTGGAGTCATCAGCATGTAGATGACAGTTAGAGCCCCAGTAGTGAGTGAGATACTCAGATCTACTATATATAATAAAGGTGTTCAGTCCTGGCTGTGTATCACAATCACGTGTGATTTTTCACATATATAAATGCCTGTGCTTCATCCCTAGGGAGTGTGATTCAATGGGTCATGACAGGGGCCTGACCTTTTTATAAAAAATTCAATGAGTAATTATTATGAGCAGCCAGAGTTGAGAACATCTGTTGTGTAAGCGTAAAAGGCACGTACTGCATGGAGCACTGGGTGTTATAAGAAAACAATGAAGCGTGGATCACTACATCAAAAACTAACGATGTATTGTATGGTGACTAACATAATAAAATAAAATTTTTTAAAAAAGCATAAATGGAAAACCCCTGGAATCTAATGACACTTAAGGACTCACAAAAGAGGAAGAACCAGTAAAGGAGACAGAAAAAAATTGTTCAGAGAAGGAAGAGGAAATCCAGGTGGAGTATTATCCTGGAACCCAGAGGAGAATAGAATTCTTTTAAGATGCCAGTGATGCTCAGAAGATTGTGACATAATTCCTTCAGAGATCAGCTTGCCTTTGAGAATTCTGACAATCCTTTTAGACCCAGAATAAAATCAATCTTTTACAACTTCTAAAACTTCTTTTTATCATCTCAACTAGAAAAACCTCTTTTCTGAATTTCTTTGTTTATATCCCTCATTATTTTCCTATTTATGTCCTTGTATTAAAGCTATTTGAGTATAACTCTTATTAGACTATTTTGGCTTCATATGGTCTTTTTATATATATTTTGTCATTATTGCCCACTGTTCCAAACATGTTGCATATAAGAACCTCTCAATAAATATTTCTCAAATAGATGGTTATCTTTAGGAGTTCACAATCTAGATGGGAAGGCAAGAACATGTGAAATAATGACTCAATCTATCAAAATATTAAGTACCTCAGATTTTTTAACTACAATTCTGATTTTTAAATCAACCACATTACCCCTGAAATCTATCCAACTAACAAATCATGTTCAGCAAGGGTAAAAATTGTTGCCAGCTGGTATAAATGCATGGCAACGTGTTTGCAATGCAAACATTTATCTATTAACAAACATATAAGATATGAATGTCCAATTTACTTGTTTTCTCCTTTTTTCTTGTTATAGAGGACAAGGATCCTAATTTGGAAACAATGTTGAGTATCCCATCAGCACTTACTACAACAGTAGTTCCTCTTATAGTGACTGTTCCTCAAGGCAAAATGAAAGGAAAAACAAAAGGCAAAGAAAAACCCAAAGACTCTCTTAAAGAAGAGGAACATCCAAAAGAGGAAGAGAAAAAGGTGCAAGGACTTGCCATGGATTCCTAAACCCTACTTCTCCCTCAATTTTAACGTTTTTAAAATCACGAGTTACGCCAACAGTGTTATTTCAGCACATGTATGTTATTGTGCAGATGCATTAACATTCCTCGAAGTTTCCATTTTGAATGAACAAGAAGAGATTTGCACACAGGAGTTGGATCCCTACACCAGGAGACATACTGTCATATACAAATGGACTCAGGTCTTTCCTTCTAAACTCAGAATGAACAGTTCATCCTTTTTTCCAATCTGGTTCTTGGGTATTCTTTGCTTTTGGTTGGTTAAGTTCCTACCATTCTCTAAATACTTTATTTAGTTTCATTAGATAAACAACAACTGAAAGAGAAACACCTCTAATTAACTAGTGGCAACACTTCCATTTGGTAGACTTGGGCTTGGATATTGATGTGCTGAAGGATTGAAGGCCAGCCCACTTCTGGCCAAAGAGCAGTTCACCCTCTGCTTCCAATGCCACCAAATGCAGACACACACACGTACAGAAGCTTTGACTCCAGGCGTGTTCCTAATACAAGAATACAGATCACAAGAATACAGACAAGAAGGAAACCACTGATGAAATCTTGAAAATTTGCTAGGACAGTTGTACAGTTTGTACAATGTACAAATTCTCAACTTATTAGAAGGAAAAAAACATGTTAAAAAATGATGAGAGATACTGATTTCAGACCTTGGCCCTTTAAACATTATGGTGTTTGTATGTCACTTGGCCTCCGCATCATGTTTAGTTAGCTGCACTAGATGACTTTCCTCAAGCCAGGACACTTGACCCTTATTAAGTAAAAATTTCACAGTGTTGAGCAGAATAACCCCAGATAATTCATTAATTTGACTGAAAGCAATTTGGTAGCGAACCCATCAGTTCTCCCACAATTTTTAAAAAGTGACAATAATAGAAGGGTGGGAGATAATTACTGTTTTTTGTGTAATGATAAATTCATCATGGCAAGTTCATGTCTTCGAACATTATTGTTCATTTTACAGAACTTCATAATTTTTTTCCTCTTAATTTTGCTTTGTGTTTTTATTCTTTTAAGATTTTATTTATTTATTTATTTGAGATAGAGTGAGAGAGAGAGCGAGCACAAGCAGGGGAGGCAGCAGGCAGAGTGAGAAGCAGGCTTTCCACTGAGCAGGGAGCCCGACTCGGGGCTCGATCCCAGGACCCTGAGATCATGACCTGAGCTGAAAGCAGATGCTTAACCAACTGAGCCACTCAGGCGTCCCTTGCTTTGTGTTTTTAATTGATTTTTGGCTAAGTATTCAGATTTATTATTTGTTAGTAACAAAGTCAGAACAACCTAAATGATCAACAGTAAAAGACTAGTTAAAATAAACTATAGGTGCAGCAACAGGGGACCAGCTGGAATGATTTTAGAGGCTAACAGAAGAGAGCCAACTGGAAAAACTGAAATGATTATTATTAGGGGTTGGTTGGAAGTAATTAAATAACTTTCATTCTGGAGTACAAGTAACCAAACAGGGATTCAGCATAGTTAGCATAAAATTAACTAGGATTTTTAAAGTAGACACACCCAAACTTCATTAGTTTATAAATTCTTTTTACATCTTTTTAAATTGTTTTTACTCACTACAAAAGTAATGCATGCTTATTAGAGAAAAATAATGACACATTTCCTAAGAGTATAACATCTCTAACACCCAAACTTTAAAAGATATACCAAGTAGGTAGTGGGCATGTTGGTCAGCCCTTACACCCACACTTGCATACAGAGGCATCTTTCAAGGCCTACTTTGAGCCCCAACTCCTCCATGATCCTTTCCTAGTTATTCTCATTGATTTTGATATCTTCATTTTGGGAGAAGAGATGTGCTAACCATTTGGTACTATAATTTAATTGTTTCAAAAGGCTGTGTGCCATTCTATGAGCAGAATATAAATTCCCCGAAGGTAGAGACTCATACATCTTTATAGGTTCCATTGCAGGGACCACTAGTCCTGGGCAAGTCATATCTTAAGCACTCAGCAAGTGCTTGCTTGGTCACAATACATCAGTAGCTCATTTAGAAAATGACAATTATTCATGTGTTAAATTATTCACAGGAAGAAGTAAAGACAGAACTTGTTTTACAAGAGACTCTTTATGTTCCCACCTTCCAAAACTTAAATGTGTCTTGCCCCAATGGACTCCTGGTGACCTTCATTGGGCAAGAGTCTACAGGTAAGTGTTAGCCAGCATGGATCAGAGAGGGAGTGGGGCAAAAATCATATAGAAAACAGTTAAATCACCATTGAAAGTGTGTGTATTCTTCTACCAGTTAAACATACTTGTGATAATGAGGAATAGGCTAATAATAATGACTGGCATTTTTTGAGCCCTCAGCATTAAGTACTTAATACACATGAAAATATACAACTATTATAAGCTAAGTTCTAATAATTCCATTTTACAAAATAAATTGAGTCTTCAGGAAGGAGGTTCATTAACTTTCCCAGGTCCCTCAGTTCGTAAGTGGCAGAGATTAAAGGTCATTCTTGGTCAGTGATGGCAAAGCCAGTATTCAGTATTCGTAACAACTGTTATGGGGTGGGACACTATCTTCCTGGTTCTACAAAGGGCCAAGGTACATTAATTTGCTGGTCTGATCAAATCAAAGGACAGTGAGCATAAAGTAAGTGGAGGCAAATGCAGGTTAAGTGGTTGAAGGAAATCAGTTTGTTCCAGATAGTAGGATATAATTTTATAAAGTCTGTTATTTCTGTACATGGCCTCTAACTTATTAAGATGACTAAATAAATATAAGTAGGACCTCTTTAATTAACATGATGTGGCATCCACATTAGTGAATGAATTTGAATATCATTTAAATGGAGGCCCCCTATTGCAGTAGAATTAGCAGACTCAACAAAGCAAAGCACTGGCCTGGGACTTGAGTTTTATATACGGCCCTTTCAGTTACCTTACTATCTCTGGACCGTGTTTCTTCATCTGATAAATGTTTTGTTGTATCAGTAGATCCTGACCTTTATTCACAACCAAATATCCTCTTTATTATAATTCCTTTACATATCCCATATTTGAAAAGGGTATCTATCAAAGAAAAAGAGTGTACCTATTGAAAACTAATTCAATGTCATGTTTACTTGCCACCCACATGAAAAGAAACTAAATGTGGCAGTTGAGCTGGCTGGTCTCAATTTTGTTTTTCATTAGGCTTTATCAATATTAAAAATAGACCATGAACCTTTGTTTCTATTTCCAAGGATTCCTAGTTGTCCAGGTTTTCCACGTTGGGATTGACTGTGTAATGGCCAGTAAGGGTCTTCCAAAGTCAAAGTCAAAGATGTTATGAGTGTACTAACAGAGATATTTCTAGATAAGAACGATATTTGTTTGTTGGTTTGTTTGCTTGATCCTATTATCAAACCCCAGCTTAATACCTATTTCACCTGTTTTTTTTTATTAGTTTCATTACCTACTCTGATATTATGTCAGTGTAGACAATGTGGATAATAATAACTCTGCTTGGAACACATACTCTTTTAAAAATCTTCCATATATTATGAATATCCCCGTTCAAGTCAACATAAATACCAAAGTAGAAAAGTTTTCATCAGGGTCAGCTTTGGACAGAGGAAGGGAAGGTCACACGGTATAAGAAGAATGAGTTTTTCTGGGTGCCTAGGTGGCTCAGTCAGTTAAGCAGCTGGCTTCAGCTCAGGTAGTGATCCCACGGTCCTGGGATCAAGCCCCACATCAGACTCCCTACTCAGTGGGGAGTCTGCTTCTCCCTCTGTCTGCTCCTCCCCTGGCTTGTGCTCTCCCTCTCTCTCTCTGCCAAATGAATAAATAAAAAATTAAAAAAAAAAAAAGAATGAGCTTTCTTGGGTGACCTTGGGCAGGTCATAACCCCTCTCCACCTGAATTTCTTCGTTTATAAAATTGTGTCTTATACTAAACAGGGTTGTTACAACTATTAAATGCAAAAATACTTTCTAATCTGGAGCATACTACTCTAGTGTTAGATTTGGAGGAGGTTGTTTGCTTTTTGGTCAGGGTAGCAGCTGTTGTTTTTACAACATGAGAAAATAGGTAAGCATAGAGACCAGTTCAAATCCGAGTCCTACCATTTACTGACTGTGTGATCTTGGAGAAGCTATAACTCTTTCAAGCCTCCATTTCTTCATCTGAAACTCTGGAAAGTGAGAGTGTCTCTCTTAAAGGGTTGTTGAGGTGGGCTGAATAAAACACATATACAGAGCATTTAACATATATAAACATCTCAGTAAATGCTTATTATGTTATTGTTACTAATACTTCTGTGACTTAGAGGGTATCATGAAGGGCCCTCATTCCAAAATATTTTTCGATCAGCCTGATACAGTCATTGAAATCATTACATGTTGATAAGCCCCTTTATAAGTTGAGAAGAGGAAAGTATTCAGTTAGCGAAAACAGAATAGTTTTTGTATGCCAGAAATTCTCAATAATAATATTTTCTTTTGAAGGAACTTATTAGGTGCTTTTCTCCTTGATTGCCAGCTAAGAATAGAACCTTGAGAAAAGTCTGGATTTGGTTAGAGATGAGGGGATTATGTTTACTTTGAAAGATGATGAATGATTTAGGAAGGGCAAGCCTGAGTAAATTCCCCTGGGGCTCCAGGCAACCAGGAGACCCAAGGAGAGCATTGTGCATGCAGGGGCAAGAGCTTACTCAAAGGCAAGAGAAAAGTACCAACAGGGAGAAAAGGGAACATCTAAGACAGCAAAAATCTGCTTCCTTCCTAATTTTGCCAAGGATGTCCTGGAATTCATTAGAAGAATGGGTTATACATGGAGAAAGTTACCTCTTAAGTACTTGTAGCTGACCTTATTTACTACACTTGACTATAACAAATGTGGCAAAACACCAGTGCTCTGGGCCATCTGTCATGGTATGAAAACTGCCCTATTATTCAGATGTAGCCAGAAGAATGAAAAAAATTAAGCAAAAAGACAAAACGCCAGCTACACAGCATTGCCCAGTTCACAGGAAGGCTGTCTTTCTTTTCTTTTTTAAGATCAGAATGTTACAGATGAGGAACCCACTTGGGACATCATGGTCCGGCAGAGCTACCCCCAGAAGGTGAAGCACTATGAATTCTACAAAACGGTGATGCCACCAGTGGATCAGGAGGCATCAAGAGTTATCACCAGGCAAGGCACTGTTGTCAAATACATGTTGGATGGATCCACACAGGTAACAGAATGTTAGATAAATACTACTCCTTCCTGTTGCAAAGTAAAATACAAACAAGCTGTGGGTAAAAAACAGTGTTATGGTAGGCAAGAGGAATAACTCATTTGAAAATGGAGGGACACTTAAAATGACAAATGGAGAATAGTATAGTCTTCTGTGCAATACAGGATACAAACAAACTTATTCTGTATATGATCCAAGACTGCAGACTAAACACAGTGTTTATCTCCTCCCCATCTCAAGGCATCTTAGAATAATTTAAAAAACACTTTTAAATAATAAATTCATAACAGTACTGGAAAACAACAAAATGTGTCATCAATGGGTCAGAAGATTAGGAGAATTTCTAAAAAATGCAAGTCAGATGAAATCAGACTGATGGAGAAACAAGAGCAAAGTTTAAAGCATGTACAAGAGAAAACCTGCAGCAAAATTAAAAATCAGAAGTTCTAACACAGACACTTCACAGATGGAGCCCTGCACCCAGACAATTAAGTTAGCATCCCCAGGTAACTCAAGTAACCAGGAGGTTGGGAACCAGAAGTCATAATATACAGAAGCCATATGCCCTGTTCTATCCCTCCCCAGTGATCACAGGGAAATTGCTTCTGTGATCAGAGGAAATACCACTAAGAAGTGAAAAGGGATCCTTGAGGAGAACAATGACCACGCACCCAAGAATCATCAGCCTTAGAGAAAAACCAACTGCATGAAAGTAAATTACAGAATAATAAAAAAATTAAAGAAATAGCATCTAAAAATAAGAATAAATTGTTAAACAAAAAACTTGAGAGTAAAAGTAACATAGGGAGAGACTTGAGAGTTAACAGTCTACAAAATAACAATAAAAAAACAGTTGCTGTGGAAAAAAATAAAGAGTTCTTAGATATTAAAAATGACAATTGTGTGTCAAAGCACCGTGTTGCAGTGATATGTATGTATGTGTATATATGTATATATATATATATCACTCAGGTATATTATATATATACCATATATATATATATATATAATATACCTGAAACTAATATAATATTGTATGTCAATATACTTCAGTTAAAAACTTTAAAGGAGAAAAAAAAGAAGAAAGACAATTGTGAAAAATTAAGGTGAGAAAGTGGATTATGAGGGAGAGAAAAGTTAAGAGATGTGCAAAAGGGATCTGAAAAATATAATCTCCAGGAGAAGAAAATAGTGGGAGAGAAGGGGGAAAATAATGAAAGAAATAATCAAGGGAATTCTCCCAGAGTTAAAAAACAAAAAAACAACTTCGGATTAAACAGGACACCCAAGTGCCAAGCAGGATTGATACTAATTATCTTTAAAAGATCATCTAGATATGTCATAGTGCAATTTTGGAACTGCACAGATAGACAATCCCAGAGCTTCCTAAAGGAAACCAGTTACCTACTATAGAATGAGAACTGGATGGACGTTAGATTTCTCATTAGCAGCACTCGTGGGGGTTCTTGTCATGTTCATTGGTAGGTTATAGATACTGGTCTGGATGGATGTACTGATAATACCTGTAGACAAGACACATTCTAGAGATAGATGTTGATAGAGACTAAACATTTAAATATGTAATAAAATGTTAAATGTACTCATTATATAAATTGAAATAGAGTGGGTAATTTTCTAGTTGCATAGAATGGAGCAAATAAAAATTAAACAAATAAATGTAAAAAGATAAAAATTCAAGTCAATCCAATAAAAGACAAGAAATAAAAAGAAAAGAAACAAAATAGAAGGTAAACAGAAAACATTAAATAATATTATCATGCTCGTTATTAAACTATAGTCTCTGAGCTCCAAAGCTACCATCCTATAATATGCTTTGTGCTGAGTCTGGAGGTCTGCAAACAGCATTTTTCCTTCGGATTAATTTCAACCTCTACCAGTTTGATACACAGTGTTAAATGTTAACCAGCCTCTTTCTTGCTTCTGAGAATGTAAGAATTTCTGCTTTTCCTTCAGGTTCTCTTTGCAGATGGTGCTGTGAGCAGTAGTCCTGATTCAGGTCCTGTTTTTCCTCCTGTTGAAATGCCACCAAGCCCTCCTAGCGGAGACTTGATGGACACAGTTTCTCAGCAAAAGTCAGAAACAGCACCATCTGAGACTGTCATTCCAAAGAAAGGTAATAATTGAAGCTTCTCAATTTATAATGGATGTAATAAATCTTATACTTCTCATCTTTTCTATGAATATGCTCATGTAAGTTCACATATATACATACGTATACATCTTAATTGAATCACAGCATTACACACTGTTTCATGAACTGCTTTTTTCTCTTAGTCATAAATAATGAACATACACTCTTACACAGCATTAGCTCTAATGTCTGGGCCACTGTTTTAGGGCTAGTTGAGCAGACCAGCGATGTCAAGGTTCTAACTAGGCATCTCTTTGGTTCTCTTGACCTTTTCCTCCGAGCTGCGAGCTGGGAGAAGGCCACACCAGCTCCAGGTGTGAGGTTCTCATATGATAACTCTCAAAGCAAAAAGCGAAGAGAGTGAATACAAGAACTTTCAAGTGTCTCTTTTTGTCAGGGAGGAAAACATTTCCAGATTCCACCCCTTCCCCCACCAGCAGACCTCCCCTTATATCCTATTGACTAGACCGGGCCAAGGACGTAGGCTGGGAAAACAAGCATCTGACATTTTTGAATTTTTTTTTAGGAGATGAGCACTACTATTAGGGAAAAAAGAAGCTGGATAACTATTGAGTAAGCAATCAACCGTGCCTGCCATAATCTAATTTATGAATTTGTTCTCCTCAGAGATATTCTCGATTTACATCCCTACCTCCAATGCAGTATGCAAGTATCTGCTTCCTCATAGCCTTGCCAATGCTGGATTTCCTTATTCTTTTAATCTTATTCCATTTGATTTGATGGATAATTAATAATCTTTTTATTATGTTACTTTGCATTTCTTTGTTACTGGTGAGGCTAAACATTTATCAATTTTTTTCTTTTTGTGAATTTTCTATTCACATATTTTCTTCGTTTACTATTAGGATGTTCATTATTTTCATATTTATTTTTAAGAGATTTTATATGTAGGAGATATGTGTTTGTGTACCAGGCACAGTTCTGAATACTTTAAAATATTAAATCAGCTAATCCTCATAACAACTCTGTGTGATATATATTTTAATAATTCCACTTTACAGATGAGGAAATTGAGACACAGAGAGGTGAAGTAACTTCCTCGAGGTCTCTCAGCTACTAAGTGGTAGAGCTGGGATTGGAGTCTGGGCACCTGCATTGCAAATTTTTCTCAGTTTCTCATAGGACTTAGGTGATCTGGGACCAAGATTTAATCTTCTTTGTCAATTTCACACATCTCCCTATAGGAACCAGTAACCCTGCTTAGAGGCAAACTGAATTCCCTTTTTGGTTACACTCAAAATTTAATGAAATAGACTTTTCCTTAGCAGTAGCTGAGGGTTCTTGGTTGAAGGGAATGAAAGCGTCCTCATTGCTTTCAAGTTTCCCAGCTCAAAGCCTCCCCTCCTTTTTTGATGGGAGAGGACTTGATATAAGAGTAGCCACTTCTCTTAGAGCCCGGCTGGGTTCGAAAGGGCTTCTGCCTCCAGCATGGTGCGCTCCGGATTTCTTTAAAGCCCAGCCATCCAAGATGATACACTTAAAAGCAAAAACAAAACAAAACAAAAAAACCCTAATAGACTATCTTTTTAAGAGCAATATTAAGTTTACTGAAAAAAATGAGCAGAACGCACAGCATTCCCCTACACTTCCTCCCTACCTGGCTCACAGTTTTCCTTATTTTAAACACATTTGTTACCATTGATGAGCCAATATCAAGACACTATTATTAATTGAAGTCCATAGTTTGCTTTAGGGTTCATTCTTCGCGTTGTATAGTTCTAAGAGCTTTGACAAATGCATAATGTAGTGAATCTACCACTACAATAACATGCAGAATAATTTCATCCCCGGGGGAGTCAGAGGAAACCTGTGCTCTATTTATTCCTCTCTCCCCTCACCTTCTCCCCAAAACCCATACCCATGAGTCGACACTCTCTTTTTCCCTCTACCCAGAACCTTGGAACCACCAATCTACTTTCTGTTACTATGGGTTGACATACTCTGGACATTTCATATAAGGAGAAGCATACAGTATATATATAATTACAGTATAAGGCCTTTTGTGACTAGCTTCTTTTAGTTAGCATAATATTTTCAAGGGTCACCTCTGTTGTAACTTGTGTCAGCACTTCATTTTTATGGTCGAGTAATATTCTGTTGTATGGATACACCACATTTTGTTTATCCACTCATCAATTGATGGACATACGGGTTGTTCCCACTTTTGGGAAATTGCAAATAAAGTTCATATGAACATTTCTGTACAAGTTTTTGTATGAACGTATGTTTCCATTTCTCTTGAGTAGATACCCAGGAGTGGAATTGTTAGAATAGTGACTCTGTTTCTCATTTTGAGCACCCGACAAACTGTTTTCCAAAGCAGCTGCATTATTTTCTATTCTCACCAGCATGGATGAGGGGGTTCCTATTTCTTCACAATCTTGCCAGCACTGTTATTTTCTGTCTGGAGCCATTCTAGTGGGCATAATAGTGGTATCCTATTTTGATTTTGATTTGCATCTTCTTAATGGTTAGTGATGTTGAATACCTTTTCATGTGCTTAGTGAACATTTGTCTATCTTCTCTGGAGAAATGTCTATTCAAATCCTTGCCCCAATTTTGTAATGGATTATTTGTCTTATTTTTGAGTTGTAAGTATACCTTGTGTGTTTTGGATACAAGTTCCTGATCAGATACAAATTAGATACATGATTTGTGAATATTTTCTCCCAGTCTTTGGGCTATCTTTCCATATTCTTATTGATGTCTTTTCATGGTGTCCATTTTGCTGAAGTCCAATTTATCTGGTTTTTTTCCCTCTGGTTGCTTGTACTTTTGGTATTGTATCTAAGAAATCATTGCATAATCCCAAGTCACAAAGACTTATTCCTATATTTTCTTCTAAGAGTTTTAAATTTTTAGCTCTTGCATTAGGGGATTGTACATCCATTTTTATATAATTTTTATATGATACGAGATAGGCGTCCAAATTCATTCTTTCGAGTTTATTAAAAAAACAATTATTTCTCCCATTGAATTGGTTGGCACCTCAGTCAAAAATCAATTAACCATAAATGTTAAGGTTTATTTTTGGATTCTTATTTCTGCTCCACTGATCTGTACGTTTATCCTTTTGCCAACATCTCATTGTCCTGACTGCTATCGCTTTATAAGTTTGAGTCACCCACATTTCTTTTACTTTTTAAATGTAGTTTTAACTATTCTGGTTCTCTAGCATTTCTGTATGAATTTTAGGATCAGATTGTTAATTTCTGCAAAAGAGGCAGCTGGGATTTTTATAGAGATTCCAATGAACAATGTAGATAAATTTTGAGAGCATTGACATATTAATACTGCCTCTAATTCATGAACTAGGGACATCTTTTTATTTATTTAGGCCTTCTTTAATTTCATTCAGCACTTTTTTATAGTTTTAAGTATACAATTATTAACAATTGTTTTGTTAAGTTTTTCCTAAGTTTTATTCTTCTTGATCCTATTATAAATGGAATTATTTTATTTTGGGGTTGTTCATTGATGGTGTACACCAATACAATTGAATTTTTGTATTTTGGCCTTGTATCTTGAAATCTTGCTGAACTTTCTTATTCCAATTTTTTTGCTTTGCAGCAACTTTGGAAATAAGATCCGAACCCCTGCTGTTTGTTGTTTTTGCTGTTATTGCTGTTTGTTTAGTGACTTTCCTAAACTTATTCTTGCAAGTCTCTTTCCTTTGTCCTGTGTGGCTACTAAAGTCTCTGCTGTGTTAGCTTAGTGATCAGCTAGTGATTAGGTGGGGATTTACTTACATGCCTCAAGCCAAGAAGTCTGCCAGCCTTTGCCAAGGGGATTTGTGAGCTTCTTGAGGCATTCCTTCATCACTCTCACAGTTTAGACCCTAGCCTTAGCCTCAAGGTCAGCCAGAGGTGAGAGATTCAGTGTTTCTCAGGTCTTTCCTGGACATGAGTACATTCCTACACATGCATCTGGCCACAGGAAAATGTCAGAGTTTTTCAAAGTCCCTACAGTCATCTCATTCTCCAGCTTTTCCTTTTAAGTTTTGAGGTCAGCCTCTTGTTTGCCCCAACTATTATTGCTGCCTGAGACAGCCAGATGATGAATAATGGCCACCGATTGTTTCAACAAGGGCCCCAACATAAGGCTGTTTACAGTGAGTGAATTTTTTTTATTTTTTTTATTGTTATGTTAATCACCATACATTACATCATTAGTTCTTGATGTAGTGTTCCATGATTCATTGTTTGTGCATAACACCCAGTGCTCCACGCAGAATGTGCCCTCTTTAATACCCATCACCAGGCTAACCCATCCCCCCACCCCCCAACCCCTCTAGAACCCTCAGTTTGTTTTTCAGAGTCCATCGTCTCTCATGGTTCGTCTCCCCCTCCGACTTACTCCCCTTCATTCTTCCCCTCCTGCTATCTTTTCTTTTTTCTTAACATATGTTCCATGATTTGTTTCAGAAGTACACATCTATGATTCAACAGTCTTGCACAATTCACAGCGCTCACCATAGCACATACCCTACCCAATGTCTATCACCCAGCCACCCCATCCCTCCCACCCCCACCACTCCAGCAACACTCAGTTTGTTTCCTGAGATTAAGAATTCCTCATATCAGTGAGGTCATATGATACATGTCTTTCTCTGATTGACTTATTTCACTCAGCGTAACACCCTCCAGTTCCATCCACGTGGATGCAAATGGCAAGATCTCATTCCTTTTGATGGCTGCATAATATTCCATTGTGTATATATACCACCTCTTCTTTATCCATTCATCTGTTGATGGACATCTTGGCTCTTTCCACGGTTTGGCTATTGTGGACATTGCTGCTATAAACATCGGGGTGCACGTACGCCTTCGGATCCCTACATTTGTATCTTTCTGGTAAATACCCAGTAGTACAATTGCTGGATCGTATGGTAACTCTGTTTTCAACTGTTTGAGGAACCTCCATACTGTTTTCCAGAGTGGTTGCACCAGCTTGCATTCCCACCAACAATGTAGGAGGGTTCCCCTTTCTCCGCATCCCCGCCAACATCTGTCGTTTCCT
The DNA here is from genome assembly GCF_037043125.1 of Eumetopias jubatus. Lineage (NCBI taxonomy): Eukaryota > Metazoa > Chordata > Mammalia > Carnivora > Otariidae > Eumetopias > Eumetopias jubatus. Next base: position 7,696,657 of record NW_028274810.1, read on the forward strand.
GACTTGTTCATTTTAGCCATTCTGACTGGTGTGAGGTGGTATCTCATTGAGGTTTTGATTTGGATTTCCCTGATGCCGAGCGATGTGGAGCACTTTTTCATGTGTCTGTTGGCCATTTGGATATCTTCTTTGGAAAAATGTCTGTTCATGTCTTCTGCCCATTTCTTGATTGGATTATTTGATCTTTGGGTGTTGAGTTTGATAAGTTCTTTATAGATTTTGGATACTAGCCCTTTATCTGATATGTCATTAGCAAATATTTTCTCCCATTCTGTGGGTTGTCTTTTGGTTTTTGGATTGTTTCTTTTGCTGTGCAAAAGCTTTTTATCTTGATGAAATCCCAGTAGTTCATTTTTGCCCTTGCTTCCCTTGCCTTTGGCGATGTTTCTAGGAAGAGGTTGCTGCCTGTGTTCTCCTTTAGGATTTTGATGGACTCCTGTCTCACGTTTAGGTCTTTCAACCATTTGGAGTCTATTTTTGTGTGTGGTATAAGGAAATGATCCAGGTTCATTCTTCTGCATGTGGCTGTCCAATTTTCCCAACACCATTTGTTGAAGAGACTGACTTTTTTCCATTGGACATTCTTTCCTGCTTTGTCAAAGATTAGTTGGCCATAGAGTTGAGGGTCCATTTCTGGGCTCTCGATTCTGTTCCATTGATCTATGTGTCTGTTTTTGTGCCAGTACCATACTGTCTTGATGATGACAGCTTTGTAATAGAGCTGGAAGTCCGGGATTGTGATGCCGCCAGCTTTGCTTTTCTTTTTCAATATTCCTCTGGCTATTCGGGTTCTCCTCTGGTTCCATACAAATTTTAGGATTATTTGTTCCATTTCTTTGAAAAAAATGGATGGTATTTTGATGGGGATTGCATTGAATGTGTAGATTGCTCCAGGTAGCATTGACATCTTCACAATGTTTGTTCTTCCAATCCATGAGCATGGAACGTTTTTCCATTTCTTTGTGTCTTCTTCAATTTCTTTCATGAGTATTTTATAGTTTTCTGAGTACATATCCTTTGCCTCTTTGGTGAAATTTATTCCTAGGTATCTTATGGTTTTGGGTGCAACTGTAAATGGGATCGACTCCTTGATTTGTCTCTCTTCTGTCTTGTTGGTGTATAGGAATGCCACTGATTTCTGTGCATCGATTTTATATCCTGCTACTTGACTGAATTCCTGTATGAGTTCTAGCAGTTTTGGGGTGAAGTCTTTTGGGTTTTCCACATAAAGTATCATATCATCTGCAAAGAGTGAGAGTTTGACTTCCTCTTTGCCGATTTGGATGCCTTTGATTTCTTTTTGTTGTCTGATTGCTGTGGCTAGGACTTCTAATACTATGTTGAATAGCAGTGTTGAGAGTGGACATCCCTGCCGCGTTCCTGACCTAAGGGGAAAAGCTCTCAGGTTTTCCCCATTGAGAATGATATTCACTGTAGGTTTTTCATAGATGGCTTTTATGATATTGAGGTATGTACCCTCTATCCCTATACTCTGAAGAGTTTTGATCAAGAAAGGATGCTGTACTTTGTCAAATGCTTTTTCTGCATCTATTGAGAGGATCATAGGATTCTTGTTCTTTCTTTTGTTAATGTATTGTATCATGTTGATTGATTTGCGGATGTTGAACCAGCCTTGCAGCCCAGGGATAAATCCCACTTGGTCATGGTGAATAATCCTTTTAATGTACTGTTGGATCCTATTAGCTAGTATTTTGGTGAGAATTTTTGCATCCATGTTCATCAAGGATATTGGTCTGTAATTCTCCTTTTTGATGGGGTCTTTGTCTGGTTTTGGGATCAAGGTAATGGTGGCCTCATAAAATGAGTTTGGAAGTTTTCCTTCCATTTCTATTTTTTGGAACAGTTTCAGGAAACTAGGTATTAATTCTTCTTTAAATGTCTGTTAGAATTCCCCTGGGAAGCCATCTGGCCCTGGGCTTTTGTTTCCTGGGAGATTTTTGATGACTGCTTCAATTTCCTTAGTGGTTATAGGTCTGTTCATGTTTTCTATTTCTTCCTGGTTCAGTTTTGGTAGTTGATACATCTCTAGGAATGCACCCATTTCTTCCAGGTTATCTAATTTGCTGGCATAGAGTTGCTCATAATATGTTCTTATAATTGTTTGTATTTCTTTGGTGTTGGTTGTGATCTCTCCTCTTTCATTCATGATTTTGTTGATTTGGGTCATTTCTCTTTTCTTTTTGATCAGTCTGGCCAGGGGTTTATCAATCTTGTTAATTCTTTCAAAGAACCAGCTCCTAGTTTTGTTGATCTGTTCTACTCTTCTCTTGGTTTCTAGTTCATTGATTTCTTCTCTGATCTTTATTATTTCTCTTCTCCTGCTGGGTTTAGGCCTTATTTGCTGTTCTTTCTCCAGCTCCTTTAGGTGTAGGGTTAGGTTGTGTATTTGAGATCTTTCTTGTTTCTTGAGAAAGGCTTGTATTGCTCTATACTTTCCTCTCAGGACTGCCTTTGCTATATCCCAAAGATTTTGAACAGTTGTGTTTTCATTTTCATTGGTTTCCATGAATTTTTTTAATTCCTCTTTAATTTCCTGGTTGACCCATTCCTTCTTTAGTAGGATGCTCTTTAGCGTCCATGTATTTGAGTTCTTTCCGACTTTCCTCTTGTGATTGAGTTCTAGTTTCAAAGCATTGTGGTCTGAAAATATGCAGGGAATGATCCCAATCTCTTGGTACCGGTTGAGACCTGATTTGCGACCTAGGATGTGATCAATTCTGGAGAATGTTCCATGGGCACTAGAGAAGAATGTGTATTCCGTTGCTTTGGGATGGAATGTTCTGAATATGTCTGTGAAGTCCGTTTGTTCCAGTGTGTCATTTAAAGTCTTTATTTCCTTGTTGATCTTTTGCTTAGATGATCTGTCCATTTCAGTGAGGGGGGTGTTAAAGTCCCCCACTATTATTGTATTGTTGTCAATGTGTTTCTTTGCTTTTGTTATTAATTGCCTTATATAATTGGCTGCTCCCATGTTAGGGGCATAGATATTTACAATTGTTAGATCTTCTTGTTGGATAGACCCTTTAAGTAGGATATAGTGTCCTTCCTCATGTCTTATTACAGTCTTTGTTTTAAAATCTAATTTATCTGATACAAGGATTGCCACCCCAGCTTTCTTTTGGTGTCCATTAGCATGGTCAATTCTTTTCCACACCCTCACTTTCAATCTGGGGGTGTCTTTGGGTCTAAAATGAGTCTCTTGCAGACAGCATATTGATGGGTCTTGTTTTTTAATCCAATCTGACAGCCTGTGTCTTTTGATTGGGGCATTGAGCCCATTTACATTCAGGGTAATTATTGAGGTATGAATTCAGTGCCCTTGTATTGCCTGTAAGTTGACTGTTACTGTATATTGTCTGCGTTCCTTTCTGATCTATGCTGCTTTTAGGCTCTCTTTTTGCTTAGAGGACCCCTTTCAATATTTCTTGGAGGGCTGGTTTCGTGTTTGCAAATTCCTTTAGTTTTTGTTTGTCCTGGAAGGTTTTTATCACTCCTTCAATTTTCAATGAGAGCCTAGCTGGATATAGTATTCTTGGCTGTATATTTTTCTCATTTAGTGCTCTGAAGATATCATGCCAGTCCTTTCTGGCCTGCCAGGTCTCTATGGATAGGTCTGTTGCCAATCTAATATTTCTACCATTGTAGGTTATATATCTCTTCTCCTGAGCTGCTTTCAGGATTTTCTCTTTGTCTCTGAGACTCGTAAGTTTTATTATTATAGATGTCGGGGTGTTGACCTATTTTTACTGATTTTGAGAGGGGTTCTCTGTGCCTCCTGGATTTTGATGCCTGTTTCCTTCCCCACATTAGGGAAGTTCTCTGCTATTATTTGCTCCAATATACCTTCTGCCCCTCTCTCTATATCTTCTTCTTCTGGGATCCCAATTATTCTAATGTTTCATCTTATTGTACCACTTATCTCTCGAATTCTGCCCTCGTTATCCTGTAGTTGTTTCTCTCTTTTTCTCAGCCTCTTTATTTTCCATCATTTGGTCTTCTATATCGCTGATTCTCTCTCCTGCCTCATTTATCCTAGCAGTTAGTGCCCCCATTTTTTATTGCACCTCATTAATAGCCTTTCTGATTTCAACTTGGTTAGATTTTAGTTCTTTTATTTCTCCAGAAAGGGTTTCTCTAATAACTTCCAGCTTTTTTCAAGCCCAGCTAGTATCTTTAAAGTCATGATTCTGAACTCTAGGTCCGACATCGTACCAATGTCCGTATTGAGTAGGTCCCTGGCTGACGGTAGTACCTCTTGGTCTTTTTGCTGAGGTGATTTTTTTTATCTTGTCATTTTGTCCAGAGAAGAACAGATGAATGAGAGAACAAAATGCTAACAGGTTAACAACGTCCCCAGCAAATATACTCTATACAAATCAGAAAAGACCTGAAACCCAGGGAAAAGAAAGGGACAGAAAGAAAAAAGAAAGAGAAAAGTAAGAAAAAAAAAAACAAAAAGAAAAAGATAAAAGCAAAAACAGAACAATACAAAAAAACAGAATATGATCAAATATGATCAGGCTAGTGCATAGATCAGTGCCACACATTAGATTTTGGGTGTATTTTGGTCTGTTAGAAAAAAGTGCCTCCTCAGATTTTAAAGGAAGAAAGACTTATATATGTACAAAATAAGGGTCGATACAATGAAGGGATGGAAGATGACTGTAAAAATGAAAATTATAAAAGATTTTATAAAAGGAATTGATAAGATAAGAAGTTGTTTGAAAAAAGAAAGAAGATTTAAATAAATAAATAAATAAATAAAGGGAGAGAATGTGATCAGGCAGGAGACTAGAACAAAGCCATACACTTGTGATTTAGGGTATATTTTGATCTGTTAGAAGAATCTGTATCTCAAAATTTTAAAGAGAGAACAACTTATATATATATGCCAAAAATAGGGGTAACTACTATGAAGGGATAAAATATGACTCTAAAAATGAAAAATAAAAAATGTTTTTTTTTTAAAAAGGGATTGATAAGATGTTGGTTGAAAAAGGGAAAAAGAAAAATAAACAGTTAAAAAATTAACTTTGAAAAACTAATGAATCATGGTAAAAAAAACCATGAATTCTATGTGCAGTATTCCCCTAGCACTGGAGTTCTCCTGTTCTCTCTCCTTGATCGGTAAACTTGGTCTTGGCTTGCTGGCTGTTCGTGCTGATCTTCTGGGGGAGGGGCCTGTTGCCATGGTTCCCAAATGTCTTTGCCGGAGGCTGAACTGCCCCGCCCTTGGCGGTCCGGGCTAAGCAAGCTGCTCGGGTTTGCTCTCAGGAGCTTTTGTTCCCTGCAAGCTCACGGTACAGCTTTGGAGGACCAGGGCGAAAATGGTGGCCTCCCAATCTCCACCCGGAGGAGCCGAGAACTCGGGCCCCCGCTCCTCCGTGCGCCCCCAGATAAAAGCAGTCAGTCACTCCGGTCTCCCCGGTCTCCGGCCGCACTCCGTGCTCACCCAGCCTGTGACCGAGCGTTTCTATCTCTGGCACCCGACCCCGTGTGGAGTCTCTAAACCCAGCAGATCCCTGCGGTGCGCTCCCGCGCCACTCCTCCCGGGTGAGGGAGGGGAGTCTCCCCGGATCTGCCGCCTGTTGGGTCCCTGCTGGAGGAGCAGTGGCCCGACTGGGCCACGGATCACAGTTTATGGCAACCCCGAGCTGAGAGCCCGCGCCTCGGCTCCGTCTCTGCAGCGGGCTTCCCCGCTCTGATACCTGGGAGCTCTGCTGCACTCAGGCACCCCCGGTCTTTCTGTGACCCCGAGGGTCCTGAGACCACACTGTCCCACGAGGGTTCCACCCCCCACTTAGCCACTGGAGCGACGTCCCTCCGCGGAGCTGACTTCTAAAATTTCCAATTTGTGCCCCGCGGCTCTATCACTTGCCAGAAGCGGCCGACGGAGGCCCCCTCCCCCGCCGTCTATCCTCCCAAATATCGCCTCGGATTCACTTCTCCGCCCGCCCTACCTTCCAGTAAGTGGTCGCTTCTCTGTTCAGAGTTGTTGCTACTCTCTTCTTCGATCTCCTGTTTGAGTTCGTAGGTGTTCAGAATGGTTTGGTCCCTATCCAGCTGAATTCCTGAGACCAGACGAAATCCAGGTCTCCTGCTCCTCCGCCATCTTGCTCCGTCCCCCTATAGTGAGTGAATTCTGACTCAGGTGAGAGTGGGGATTTTCAGGGAATTTTCAGAACAAACAATGATGAGTCTCTGGGAATGGGGCTTTTAGGGAAAATTCCAGGCCTATTGGCCCCCTCCAGCAGCTGCTACACTGTTGGTTTTCACAGCTGCTACGATTCCAAGGCTACTGTTTTTCAAGGCTCCTGTACAGCTGGAGATGGGCAAGTTGTAACACCACAAAGCAGTGGTTCTTCCTGAGATTCAGCTGATTGTTGCAATTCTTTGGTTTATTTCCAGAGTTCTGAAAGAGTTGTTTTTTTTTTTTAAGATTTTATTTATTTATTTATTTATTTGCTTATTTATTTATTTATTTATTTAACAGAGAGACACACAGCAAGAGAGGAAACATAAGCAGAGGGAGTGGGAGAGGGAGAAGCAGGCTTCCCGCCCAGCAGGGAGTCCGATGCGAGGCTCCATCCCAGGACCCTGGGATCATGACCTGTGCGAAAGGCAGATGCTTAATGACTGAACCACCCAGGCACCCCATAGAGTTGATTTTGATTTTTTTTTTCCAGTGTTCTCACTGTTTTGTTGGAAGAATGGCCTTTTGAAGGTCCTTTCTTGCCGTTCCAGAAGTGCTTCTCCCATCTCACAAGACATGCTATTTAGTATTTTCATTATTTTTTTAGCTCTAAATATTTTCTAATTTCCATAATGACTTCCTTTTTGACCCACAAGTTATTTAAACATGTTTCTATATTTGCAAAACTATGAAGTGTTTCTAGGATTTTTTAATAATCGATTTTTAACTAATTTTTTGAAATTCATTGAAACATGATGTATAGCCCCAAATATGGGCAAGTGTTTAAAAAAGTCTGTGTATGATTGAAAAGGGCATGTATCCTGCAGTTATTGAGTATAGTGTTCTCTTTATAACAGTTAGATCAAAACTGTTAGCTGTGTTATCCAATCTATTTTCAAGTTCAGCAAACTTCTCTGCAAAGGGTAAGAAAAATTTTTTTTTATTATATTCAATTAGCCAACATATTACTAGTACATCATTAGTTTTTGATGCAGTGTTCAATGATTCATTAGTTGTGTATAACACCCAGTGTTTATTTAGACTTTATGAGCCATATTGTCCCGGTCACAACTACTCACCTCTGCCATTGTAGCATGAAAATAGCCATACATAATTAAGTGAGCATGGTGTATTGGGTTTAAATAAAACTTATTTATGGACACTAAAATTTGAATTTCATGTAATTTTCATGTATCACAAAATATTATTCTTTTGATTTTTTAATTATATAGAAATGTCAAAAGAAGCATTACTTCACAGACTACAACAACAGACAGCAAGCCATATTTGCTCTACAGGTCAAAACTTGCCAATCCCTATTGTATAACTTCACTGATATTTTTAATCTACTATATCAGTTTATTCAGCAGAAGTATGTTTATTTTTTTAGTAATAATAATAATAATAATATTTGCTTTTATTTTTTATTTTTTTTGAGAGTGAAAATAGTATTTTATTTTTTTTATTTTTTCATTCTGTTAGTCACCATACAGTACATCATTAGTTTTTGATGTAGCAGAAGTATGTTTTTTTTTTTAAGATTTTATTTATTTATTTGAGAGAGAGAGAATGAGAAATAGAGAGCACGAGAGGGAAGAGGGTCAGAGAGAGAAGCAGACTCCCTGCTGAGCAGGGAGCCCGATGTGGGACTCGATCCCGGGACTCCAGGATCATGACCTGAGCCGAAGGCAGTCGCTTAACCAACTGAGCCACCCAGGCGCCCAGCAGTATGTTTAAATAAGGGTAAAATAGTCTATCCAGTGCTCTACTCCTTATAATTTAATCTTTATTTCTGAAATTATTGTATCTTTTTAATAGTTCTGTAAGATTTTTCTTTATAAACTTTGAGGATGTGATTTTATTAACTTACAAATTTAGATATCTTTATGGTAAATTTAACTTCTTATCAGTAGGCGGTGGCTTTTTGTTCTAATATTTTTTTTTTTTTGCCCTTATGTCTATTTTGCTTATATTATTATAGCCACACCAGCTATTATTTAATCCCTTTGCATTATAACTTTTTCATACTTTATTTTACTTTCAGGGGTTTATGTTTAAATGTATCTCGTGTAAGCAACTTATAGGTGAATATTTTAAAAATTCAGTTTGATAATTTTTGCCTTTTAACCAGAGCTTCTAATCCATTTATTATATAACAGATATTTTCTGAAAATGTCTTTATGTTGTCCCCACCCTTGGATGATAATTTCACTAGGTACAGAATTCTGAATTAATAGGTGTTTCCTCTCCAGCATATTGACAAAAATTCCTTAGATTCTTCTTGCTTCCAGTGTTGCTGTCGAAAAGTTGGCTCTCAGTCTAATTGTTGTTGCCATGAAGATAATCTAACTGCCTTGAAAATACTGTATTTTTCTTATTATAATTTCAATACAATTTAGCTAGGTGTGGATTTCTTTTTATTTATCCAAGTGAGAATAAATTGGGATTATTGAATCTATGGATTAGTATCTTTCATTTGTTCTGGAAAATTCTCAATAATTACTTCTTTAAATGTTTATGTTCCATTTTTTGCATATATTAGAGAATTTTACCTCTCTTTTATTATTTCTATTACTTTGACTCTCTGAGAGTCATTCTAAATAATTTCCTTAGGTCTATCAGTTCTCTTTTAATGCTCTGGAAATAGAAATAAGTCCAAATTAAATTTGGGCAAAGGTAAAGCTTAGCTTCTTGCATATGTCTTATTGGGCTCTTCCCATTAGTTAAATCTGCATCTTAGGCCAAGATCCATCTCTGATGCACATTTCATACTCTGAATCTGAGGAATCTTCCTAGAGTTAACAATCCTTCACTACCTTTGCTTGTAATTTGCTTCTGGGTCTGCGTTTACCTCATCATTGAGGTTTGATAACACTGGCCAATCTCATCTAGAGATCACTCATCATTATTTATACAAATGGAGCAAATCTATCCATGATAGAGGGATTGAGGTATTATTCACAGAGTTCCATAAGGTTTTTTCAGTTCTGTATTCCTTACCAAATAGATGGTGTTGGGGGGGGTGGGTTGGGAGGAGGAATGCGTCAAATGATTATCCATGTAGTAGTTGAATTGTACAAATCCTCTCCCCTAGTGAAAGGCCAAAGATATATGCCTGGTTGGTAAAGTTCTCCAGATCCAGAGCTAAAGAAAGCTTTCTCCTATCTAAGACTAACAAAATGACAAAATCAGGGGAATGAAGAGTTAAAAATCTGGGAAAATGCTAGAGTTCAGTAAGTCAAAAGAAGGAATCTGAGGTACGGAGCAAAGGTAAGCTTTAAAAACTCGGGTACAAAACCCCAAATCTGGAATCCAGGGAGCTATAGGCAATACCCAAAATTATATAGAAATTGACCAGAATAGATATTTTTCCCACTTGAGAAATAATATAATTGATGAATACAACTTAGAATTTCTATGCCACAGTGTCTGAGGTAGCTTACAGTGTGTTAAGACTTAATGAATAATCTACATAATTGATATTATAATTATATTGTGTTTGATTTTACTTGAACTTCTGCAGGAAAAAGTCACAAAAATCAGTCATCAATTGCACATAAGAATGAAAGCCATGAACCTCACCCAGAGACAGTTCAAAGAGTAACTCCTGTGGAGGTTCGTGTAGGCACCTGGTTTACAACCACACCTGAAGGAAATCGGATTGGCACCAAAGGATTAGAAAGAATAACAGACATGACCCCATTATTATCCTTTAAGGCCACAGATCCTGTCAATGGAACGGTATGGCAAACTATTGTATAATGCAAAATTTTTATAAATCATTAGAGTTCTGAAACAACACATTAGAAGAGCACCTGACAAATAATTAATTTTCTGTAACTACTTGGTAAATAGTGGGTGGATGGATGAACAGATGGCTCCATCTTTGCAAACACAAAACCTTTGTGTGGTTTGTTTGATTAGAAAAATGTACCATGAAATACTAATTTTTGAAATGAGAAACAGATCATGAATATCTATATCACATCTAATACATATAAGATTGTGTCATATATTTCTTTATCTTGAATATATTTGTGTGTATGTCTTATCTTCTAGAAACTGAGGGGCTACACTTTGTTCCTATTTCTTTGTGTGCAACTGAAATGAGTGCTAGAAATTTATTCATGATCCATGACTTCAAAGAATGTATAGTATATTTAAGGAGATGCTCACATTAAATAATTCAAGAATTTGGCAACATTACAGAGCAACTGGACAAAAGATTTGTAGCCTAAGAATAAGTGACAAATGAGTGGTATAGAAAATAATGGTTTGGGGTCACCTCGATGGTGCAGTCAGTTAAATGGCCAACTCTTGGTTTTGGCTCAAGTCACAATCTCAGAGTCGTGAGATTGAGCCCCACGTCCAGCTCTGCACTTATGCAGAGTCTACTTGAGATTCTCTCTCTCCCTCTGCCCCTCCCCTTACTCGTGTGCCCTCTCTCTCTTAAATAAATAAAGAAATAAAATCTTCAAAAAAAAGAAAGAAAAGAAAAGAATGGTTTGGCTTATGATGTGAAATCAAACCCCTGGGATGAACAATAGTACCTTCTATGGGGCAGGCCTTCAGTTAGGGGGTTGTTGTTTTTTTTTTTAAAGATTTTATTTATTTGACAGAAAGAGAGATAGCGAGAGCAGGAACACAAGCAGGAGGAGGGGGAGAGGGAGAAGCAGTCTTCCCTCCGAGCAGGGAGCCCGGCCCCAGGACCCTGGTATCATGACCTGAGCCGAAGACAGATGCCTAACAACTGAGCCACCAGGCACCCCTTGGGGGTTGGGGTTTTGTGTACATTATCTCATTCAGTCTCCGCACCAATGAATATTATATTACACTGGTGAGGAAATTGGGCCTCAGCAAGTTAAGTAATGCAGTCAAGAGTACACATTCAGGAAGTGCTGGATCCCAATTAGAAGCAGTTATTGGTGACTGAAAACTGAGCTCTTTCCATTCCTCAGCTAGTCCTCTGACATCTCATGTGGAGCTTTGCAGTACCCTTTGCAGTACCCATGACATGATGGATAGTTGCCTTATATCTGGGTTTGGGACTTCCTACCCTTGTTTATAACCATGTGCTGCTGGTCCAAAGCAAAATGACTGCTCACTATCGAGATGAATTACATTATCTAACCAAACGTGTTTTCCTTTCTTCTTTAGTCTACTTCTGAAATAGTTTTGTAATCTCTTACCTTGTCTGCTAGTTGTATTTTTTGTGAGACTAAAAGTACATATCATCTCAGGAAGGTTTTCTGGTCACTTCAAATAACTCCCTTTCATTCAGCCCCTGATGTAGATTATTTAGCATAATATGCAAATGCGATTAATATTTCTTAGTAACTCTCAATTTCCCTAATTATCACCTATCACCATTTTATGGAAGCATGAACTAATGTCCAAGAGCCTGGATTCAAGCATTCGTTGAACATCAGACACCTAACAGATTAATAAAAACAACAGTAATAATAATATTGACTGAGTGCTCGCTATTTGCCAAGCTCTCTTCTCCTTTTATTCTCACAACAGATTTGTGTTGTTTCCATTTTACAGATGAGGCAAAAACAGAAAGGTTAAATAACTTTCCCCAAAGCGCAGAGCAAGTAGCAGAGTCAGAACCTCAAGGTTGCATTCCAGATCCCGTGTGCTTAGCCACCAGGGAAATAAGGGCCAAGAAATCACACAGTTGTATGAAACAAAATTGAAAATGGATGTTTTTTCATGACACCTGACATGAAGTACCACTAAATTAGAGGTGTGGGCACTGCCCTCGTGGTGACACAGACCTGGTTTTGAACCCCAGCCACACTCCTACTGGTTGTGTGACTTTGGACAAGCTTCTAATCCAGTTTTTCTTATTTACAGAATGGAGATAATAGTCATTACCTGAAACAGTTGATAAGGTTGAGGCCAGATCCAACACTATCAGGTGTTCAGTAAATAGTCTTGCTACTGTATTCTTCCCACCACTGAGAATAATAATTTTCCCACCATATGATGACCAGAAAGTGTCAGTGGTATGTGGTGTTATGTAATGTTTAAATAATTCTAAATAATAGTATGTAAATATCTCTACTAGCTAAAGAGATAGTATTAACCCTGCTGACTTGATGACTGACTAAATGTTAATCACTTTGCCAACGTTATCTCGCTTAATCCACACTGCCTCCCTGAAGAAGATACTAGTGTTGCCTTCATTTTGCAGATGAGAGAACTAGAGCACAGAGAAGTTAAGCCACTTGCCTAAGTTGCCCAGCCATCCGTGAAGTTAGGATTTGAACTCAGGCAGCTTTACTCCAGAGCTCAGGCTCTCGACCACTATACTCTTTTTTTTTTTTTTTTAATTAACATACAATGTGTTACCTGCTTCAGGGGTACAGGTCTGTGATTCATCAGTCTTACACAATTCACAGTGCTCACCATAGCACATACCCTCCCCAATGTCCATCACCCAGCCACCCCAACCCTCTCACCCCCTCCCCTCCAGCAACCCTCAGTTTGTTTCCTGAGATTCAGAGTCTTATGATTTGTCTCTCTCTCTGGTTTCATCTTGTTTCATTTTTCCTCTCTTCCCTTATGATCCTCTGTCTTGTTTCTCAAATTCTTCGTATCAATGAGATCATATGATACTTGTCTTTCTCCGATTGACTTATTTCACTTAACATAATACCCTCTAGTTCCATCCATGTTGTTGCAAATGGCAAGATTTCATTTTTTGGTGGCTGCATAATATTCCATTGTATATATATATACCACATCTTCTTTATCCATTCATCTGTCGATGGACATCTGGGCTCTTCCCATAGTTTGGCTATTATGGACATTGCTGCTATAAACATCAGGGTGCATACATCAGGGTGCATGTGCCCCTTCAGATCGCTACATTTGTATCTTTGGGGTAAATACCCAGTAGTGCAATTGCTGGGTCAAAGGGTAGCTCTATTTTCAACTTTCTGAGGAATCTCCATACTGTTTTCCAGAGTGGCTGCACCAGCTTGCATTCCCACCAACAGTGTAGGAGGGTTCTCCTTTCTCCACATCCCCGCCAACATCTGTCGTTTCCTGACTTGTTACTTTTAGCCATTCTGACTTCAACCACTATATTCTTCAGCAGTATTTCTCATTAAACACATTGGCTGAGAGCTCCAATGATAAGAACCTAAAATAATGACAGCATGCATTTCTCTCATATATAGTGATTTCTGCCTACTATAAAGAGATAAGAAGGCAATTATCACCTGCTTCCAACAGCCACATACTTGAATCAAAACACAGCTAACAAACCTGCTGTCACATCCATCTGGACTCTTCAGTGAAATACTGTGTCCCTTACAGTTAGGACAGTACAAGTTAGAAAATACTCAATGATATAATTTGCAATACTGTTATTGCCAGTTGGACACCATCCGGGCAAGGAAGGGGGGAAGGAAGCATAAATGGGCAGAGGGAGAACCTGAGCTGTGGCACAGACCCGACAAAGCCTTAACCAACTGGCAGGGGCTCAGGAGCCAGTATGCTCTGTGTCCCAAGTCTGGTAGCAGGAAGCAGACTGGTATGCCCCTGCCTCACTCAGTCACTGGACGCAGTTACCCTGGAAAGCTGTGAGTCAGGCAAAGCATCTCTCTGCACCTGGGGCAGACACGGAAAGAGCTGAGAGCCGGAAGCTATTTGCTGATAGCCCCCCGCCCCACAGTTGGGGAGCAAGTCCTCTGTTGAAGAGAGATACAGGCCAAGCATCTCCATATCTGCCACAACTACACATACACACACACACACACGCGCGCGCACGCGCAACTGGGGGTGTAGAGCTTCACTGGTCAACCATTGAGCTACTGTATGTAAGGGCCTGATCATTCTTTCGGAGTGAAGCACTTGTCAGGACTAAGTGAATTTTTTTTTCTGGGACTGCTACTCTTTAGTCCTGCTTTGGCTCTCCTTGGGATAAAGGCTGAAGTCCTTAATCACAGTTTAAAGCTCTCTCTAATTTGGTCCTTCATCTTCTAGCCTCACCTCCTACCCTTCTCCTCTCTGCTTCTTGGGGTCCTTTGAATCCCCCGTGCTGCTCCCCTGCATCAACACACCCAAACCAAGCTCTGGCCTTGCTTCCTCAGAGGGGAAGCCAAACCACATCAGAAGTCTCACTATAGACACTGACCAAGTGATCCCTCCACGGGCTCCTTCGAGGTCTTCCTTAATGACCGTCTTTCTTCTGGTCTGTAACTCCTGGAGGATAGGGACTTAAACTTTAGTCTCATCCAATATCGTACCCCCAGCATCTGTCATAGTTCACAGCACATGGCCGGCACTCCATGTCGGAACAGACCTGGGACATACGGGGCTGACCAGGTTACTACCCTTCGGCTTCCTGCCTTGGATGATAACAGCTATTTTCCTTCTCAGACCTTCCATCCATCTTCCACAGTAACCCTCTCCACTGGAATAGAAGACATTACAAGTTAAAATTAACAACCAAACTAACAGCACATCCAGGCTTTAATCTGCACCTGTACTTGCTCTGCTTTAGGGAAGGACACAAGGCAGCAAATGCAGCATGATGGGTGGGGTGCCCTCGTCCAACTGGGGGGCCCAGCAACAAGCCACAGGCACAGCTTCCTTTACCCCTCCAGCCCACATGGGACATGACTGGCAGCCACAGACAAGAGCCTGTGAGTGTGTGGATCGGCTTGAAACACAGAGAAGCCACAGCCTCTGTTCCCCACCAATCTTCATGTTCTGTTCTGACATTAGACTGAGATGGCATGGCAAGCAATGCAGCCTCCACCGACCATGTTCACCTTATACCTGTAATTTTCAAGGAGGCAGGACCTGGGGTCATTTTCCCAGACAGAGCAGAGCCAGGCCAGTCCTGATGTTAACTTTGTTTCTCACAAATACACAATGATGGGAGGAGCATCGATTTCCAAGTCAAACAGCCTTAGTCGAACACCAGCCCTGGCGCTTGCTGAGTGAACTTGAGCAAATTTCTTAACTTCTCTAAACCTACATTCCCTCATCTACAAAATAGGGATAGCACTGCCTGCCTCCCAGGATTGTTGCAAAACTTTGACCAAGTAGAGGAGATCAAACTTTAGCTTATAAATGGATAACCAGGATTTTGATGGTATTCAATGGGGTATAAAAATAAACGCACTTGGGATGAACCACCTGACCAAATGATAGTGCTCTGCCTTTGTATGTTCAGGTCATGACAACTCGAGAAGACGGAGTGGTCATTGTGGAAAGAAAAGATGGTACTCGGATAGTGGATCATGCCGATGGTACCAGAATCACAACTTTTTATCAAGTTTATGAAGATCATATTACTCCTCCAGATGATCACAAAATAAGTAAGTTTTATTTTTCAAGCATGTGACATTATTTGTGTCTTTAGAATAAGATGAGTAGAAACCTCACTGCTTTTTTTAACCCACACATAAGAAAAATAATTTTTTGAAGAACTCTCTCAACCAAAGAATACGCGTGCAGTCTAGAGCAGGGCCTCTATGGCCCTTTTGTTACTTTTTTTTTTTTTTTTTATCCTCCACAGACGTGGGAGTGATAAAAGCTCCAGCTGGCTGTCTAGTTGGCTATATATTACTATCTAGATGGGTAGTAATAGTACCTTTTTCCATTTTCACTGCTAAAATATAGTCTGGATTGGTGGCAACTAAAAGTTAATGATCATGACTTCATTGCCTGGGACATTAGCTCTCAGACGTGTTTCCGTTGATACTTATGGAACCTGATTTGCGTAGAGGTGACCTCAGTAAGGTCCTCTTTCAATTCGGAACATGCCTCTCATTGTCAGAGAGACGGCGTGAGAGAAGAACAAGCTGCAGGTGCTAATTAACAGGAACCCGGGCAGAGACTCTAAAAGCATAATGCCTTCCCTAACCTAAATTTAAACAAGATTTTTAAAGACAAATTATTCCCTGACTCCCCTTTCTTTAATTCCAGATTTTATTTGTTTAATGCATTAAATGCTTCCTTGCCAAATTAAGTGCAACAAAACTGGCAAGCAAGTGGGAAAAGACCAACCTTCGTATCCCACTGGTTAGAGGGAGAATTAAAAGAGCCACTGGAGAGGGCAATTTAAAAATATAAGTTTAAAATGTGCATATCCTATGGTGCACTAACTCCACTTCTGGGTATATGTAGAAAGACACTCTCAACAACACTTTTACCTGTTTGCACAAGGAAACAGGTTCAGGGTGCTACTTGCAACACCAAGTATGATATCAAAATGCTGGGAAATCGATGTCCATCAACAGCGGAATAGAAACATACAATGCAGTATATTCTTACAAAAGAATACTATGTAGTAGTTAAAAGGAATGAAGTTCACACATACACACATATACCTACACACCTATATATCAAGATAGCTAAAGGTCTCAAAGCGATATCAAGTAGAAAAAAGTAGGTATAGAATGATACATACAGTAATATGTAATGTATGCATATTTAAAGCGCACAGAAGACGATACATTATTTTGATTCGTATATTTATAGAAAAGATAAAAGTCGACTTCAAGAGAAGGGAATAAACCCAGAGATAAGGAGAAAAGTGAACTTCAACTTACCTGTAATTTTTCTCTTATATACATATGAAGAATGTTGAAACAGATATGGCAAACTATTAACAAGTGTAAATTTTGATTGGTGAGTGCATGAATAGTTAAATTATTTGTTACGCTCTTCTGGGTGTTTTCAATCTCTCAAAATAAAAACAGTAGTGAGAACAAAACAGCACACTAAATTAAGTAGGAAGAGTTATTCTGGAAGAATTACTCTGCATTGACAGTGAGTAGGCCACACACCAGCCCTGTGGAGTGAGTTCTCAGCACTTGGTCTCAACTTCTAGTCCAGGTGGCCAGGAGACAGGAGCAAACTCAGCAGGCAGGCGTGTTTCCCAATGTGTGCATCTTGTCAGATCTGCTTCCCTTGCATTTGCTTGCAGCTGAAAGTCCTCAAACTGTCACCAGGCAGGTGAAGTGCATGCGGATAGAAAACTCACACTATGCCACTATCATCACCAACTGCGAGGACAGTAGCTGCTGTACCACCTTTGGGGATGGAACGTCTATTATTGCAAAGCCACAGGGAACATACCAGGTGGGTCTAGGGGGAAATGAGGAGTGCCAAAGAGAAGTGGCCATTCAACTAAGAAAACCCACTCCTCTGGGGCGGTGAATATTCCTGCCATGTACAGCTGTTGTTCCTTTTATCTCGTGTTCTTAGAACACACTTCTCAATCTCTTTTTATTTACTCATCTTCTCTTTACAGTCCATTACAGAAAAACACTGTCCCGCTTGTCTTACAATGCTTTGGTATTTGGGGATCAAGGTTTTAAACCAGAATGTATTTGTTGGGGATCTTTTATGTGGTAGGTGGCAGGCACTGTTAGAAGCACCCGTGTGATCTGTCCTGTGCCTACCCAACCAGCTTCACCTCCTGCCACCTCTGTCCTTATGCACACTCTCCCGTCCTTCCTATCGCCTGTCCATTGCCACTTCACCAAGAGTCCCCACAGGGTGGGAGGGAGCATATGATCGGTGCGGTCCTAGGAGAGCAGCTTGCGAAGCTTTGTTCTTGAAGGCTCAGGAGGGAGCACTGTTAGCAACTCCTGTACCTTCCTCCGTTTCCCTATTCATCACAACCACCTCGTGTCAGCCTGTGGTCCCTTCAGCCTTGGAAGGATTTGCCCTCATCTTTCCACTTGCCGGAGAAGAGACACAAGTGCCAGGATGTCACATACAATGGCACAGGACACTGAGAGCACAGAACCAGAAGGTGACTGACAAAGACCTCAGTGACAGACATTTGTTATTGTGAAAGTTGCTAAAGCCAGGTTATCCCTCCCATCTCTCCAAGTAAGCTTATCCTACTTCCTCTTCCAGTGCAGATTGTTCCGGAGCAAGGCAGGTGCTGAAAGTGAGACACGATTGTGAAGTGTGGCAGTGGGCTAAGGGGTGCAATTCTTCTTCTACAATACTCAGGATGTCCATTTTGCCCAGCACGTTGGCAGCATCCATATTCCAGTACCACGTGTGCTGTCAGATGTCGTGAGAATCCCCCAAGATTGTGTGATGAGGCCATTTTTTGTCTTGCCTTATTTTAGTCCCAAACTCAAATGGTTGCAACTACGAGGGCAAAGGAATTTTAGAACCAATGACAGTTGCCACTGGAGAAAGAGACATAAACAGAAAAGAGATCCAACCGAGACACATTCAGTGTCTGCCACTATTGTGTAGCCACTTGTTCCTTCCAGGTTTGCCCCATCTCCCAAAACACAGCCCAAGAATGGATTGGAAGGTTGACCACTCTTGGTTGAGAAACACACAGACCTTAGTTCCCAACTGGAAAAAAAAAAAAAAACGCCTCCAAATAAATTTACCAACACCTATTACAGTTCTGTAGTTGTATAGCACTGAAAGATGGCATTCAAAAATACCCTCTGCCCATCCCCTATTGATTGGTCATCACTTCATCACTCACCAGCATGAGAATAATGGGCAGTATGATGAGCGAGCCCGGATTTTAAGCAATGTAATAAAAAAAAAAAAAAAAAGGAGGTAGAGCTTGTAGGTTGGATCATACTGGCATAAAAGAACAGTATGACTACTCTCTTTCAGAAGCCCGTTCCAGCACATACACACACACGTACACACACTTGTAACTTAGCAGCACTAAAAAGATTAACCAAGACATCAAATAGGAGGCAGGTATAACAGTTGCTATCCTCTATGACTATAATGTGTCACAAGTAGGGATGGGACCATCCACCCAGCTAGAGGCTTTCAGGAAGACAAAATGATAAATAATGGGTCTATTATCCCCCATGGGAAACCTCTGTCCCTCATTCTAGGAACTGAAACCAGTTTCTCTAGACCAGAAGGCCTATTGTCTTTCTGGGGAAAGTATGTGTACGTGTGTGTCTATGTGCTGGAATGGGCTTCTGAAAGAGAGTAGTCATACTGTTCTTTTATGCCAGTATGATCCAACCTAAGTGGTTCCTTTGGGGAAGATACAGAAATGTAATAAGCATTTGTAAGAATACTTCGGAAAAGGACTTCAAGAGTCCTTGTCTTTGTTAGCAATACTATAAACAAACACCTTATAATAATGGAATGTGGTTATATCCTCTACTCGGTATGTGAAATCAGCTGGAAGAGGCAAATTTTATAGTAAACTTTGAGCAGTATATGTAAAATATGAGAATGTAAAATCATGAGAATTCTATTTGCTAACTGGCTATCGGGTTAATCAAAAACAATCTCTAGCAGAAAATGTGAGTCATCACTATATTTGCCATGTTGGGCCTGTAGGCTTCAGCATAGATGTTTCTCCAGGTTAACTTCCTAGAAAGAAATGTGCATCCAGTTTATCAGGTTTACTTTTGTCATTTCTATATTGTTGCTTCACCTGGTCTATGGTATTTGTCTTAACAGTGGATGTTACAGGACATCCCTTGTCTGTCCAGAGTAGCTTTCAGTAAATCATGGAGTCAAATCTGACAGTTTGGGTCCATTTTGATGAGGACTTTTGGAGGCCAGGAATGTTGCAAATTTAACCACCACCAGTGTCTACTCTAAAATGTGCCTGAAACCACAGAAGAGTCTCAGAATTAGCCAAGGTCCAATGGGGTTCTCTGGGTCTGGGCAATGGTGGGTAGTCAGTATGAGACACTTCCAGAATGGTAGAGTAAGGACCTCTGAAAATACATTACTACACAAAAACGACTAGAAAACTGAAAATATTGTCAAAATCAACTTTCTCAGAACTCTGGAAATTAACCAAAGGATTACAACAATCAGAAAAACAAAGAAAGAGAAAGACTCAATCCTGGGAAGTACAGCAAGATTCCTGGTGATTTCACTTGCCATATTCCCTTCCCCACCCCCAGCTTCATGGTACCCTTGAAAATCAACACCCTCACATTCATGATAGCAATGAAAACCAGCATGCCAGCAAACACTGAAAGAGGAAGAATAGATTTAGAGCTCTCCAAAAGTCTCATCACAAAATATTGTCATTGTTGACCTGTTTGGCAGTTCCCTGGAAACCCCATTTGCAAGGGTTATCTTTATTTGATCTGACTCTGAGCTCACTCACCACAGACTTTTCCCCAAATGGAGGTAATTATTTAACATTACAGCTGCCTGAATTGGCAATAACAAACAAGAGGGTGAACAAAAAAAAGGAACAGCTGGGGAACAGAAGCCCATATAAGGCTTTGAAAAGCTCTGACACATTCCTTGGAATCATCCTCTTCTGAGGGCTCTGTTTGCATACTGGGGTATTTTTTTCAGTACTCCAGCTAGAAGTTTATAACTCTACTTAGCCTTCACTCCCTGCTTATGCAGATCCTCTTGATCAGCAAGAGTGAAAGATTAGGGCTTTCTGAGCTCTTTTCCAGGCATGCATACAGTCCTGCACATGAATGTGGCTTTCTAGATTCCAAGGAATATGTGCTTATAATGTATAAAGATGTAATTTTTTTTTTTTTACGATACTAACACAAAGTAGGAGGGAAGGAATAGAGCTATATAGGAGCAAAGATTTTGTATAATATTGAAATTAAGTTAGTATTATTTCAATCTTGATGGTTATAAATTAAGACATTATTTGTGATCTTCAAGAAACCTAAGAAAATAATGGAAAAATATATAGTAAAAGAAACAAGGGAACTAAAATGGCACACTAAAAATGTCTATTTAAAGGCAGTAATGGATGAATACAGGGGGAAAAGAAGCATAAAGCATATAGAAAACAAATAAAAAATTGGAAGATATAAATCTGACTTCAGTAATTACATTAAGTATAAATGAATTAAATAATCCAATAAAAAAGCAGATATTGGAAGAATGGATTAAAAAACATGATCCACATATATGCTGTTGACAAGAGATACACTTATATGGTCAAAGACACAACAGTTTGAAGGGAAAAGGATGAAAATAGATAGACCTGCAGTAACTAATTGAAAGGGAACTAGAGTGGCTATACTAATTCAGACAAAATAGATCATACAACAAAATATTATCAGAGACAAAAAGGTTATGTTATAATGATAAAAGGATTACTCCATCAAGAAAACATAACAACTATAAACATATTAGGCACCTAACAACACGTCCAAAACACCTAAGTATTTCCAGAGTTGTACATTATACAATTTAAAATGTCAAGTTTTTTCTCTGGGATCTGCTCTTACTGAAGTGGATCAGTGATGAAATTAGCCAAATCTGAGCATCAGAAGACCTTGCAGTCTACCTGATGCATGATCTCTGTAGTTCTGAGAAGCAAACATAATTTAAAACAATAAGGGCTTGTGTCTGGAGATGTGTGTGTATGTGTGTATGTGTGTGTATAAAGGTGACTGTGTATAACTGAGGACTTGAATGAGATTGGGGGAAGGAGAAGGGGAGATGTGTGTGTGTGTGAGACTAATGAGTTCTGAGCAATGATGAAAAGGTTTTACTACTGACCTTTACAACTATAAAGGCTTCTACACTTGATCTGAGTTCAGAATTAAAGAAAAAGAAGTCTAGTTTTAAATAGTAAAAACTGGCTTAGTTAAAATGAGAAATAGACAATTCAACAATAATATTTGGGGGACTTTAGTAGCCCATTTTCAGTAATGGATAAAATAATAAACAATAAAAGTGAATAATAAAAGAAAAATAAAAGACTTAAACAGCAGAATAACCCAACAAGACCTACTAGACATCTATAGAACACTCCACTCATCAACAATAAAATACATTATTCTCAAGTGCACATGGAACATTCTTCAGGAAAGACTATGTTTTATACCACAAAACAAGTCTCAGTAGATTTAAAAGGATCAAAATCATACAAAATATTTTCTACCACCACCATGGAATTAAATTAAAAATTAGTAACAGAAAGAAGTTTGGGAAATCCACAAATATGTGAAAATTAACACGGAGAAGAAATCACAAGAAAATTGCTTTGAGATGACTGAAAATAAAACCTTAATATACCAAAACCTATGGAATGCTGCAAAAGCAATGCACAAAGGAAAATTTCTAGTTTTATATTGCCTAAATGTGTATATTATAAAAGATCTCAAATCAATAACCTAACTTTCCACCTAAGAAACTAGAAAAAAGAAGGCAAACTAAAATCAAAGCAAACATATAGAAGTAAATAATAGATTATAATAGAAATAAATAAAAGACAGAATAGAAAACAATAGAGTCAACAAAACCAGAAATTGTTTCTTTGAAAAGATCAACAGAATTGAAAACTTTTAAGGAGAGAGAGAGAAAGGGAGAAAGAGAGAGAGAGGGAGAGAGAGGGGAGACCCAAATTACTAGAATTAAGAATGAAAGAGAAAACATTTTTTCCAACCTTCCAGAAATGAAAAGAATTATAAGCAAATACTATGAACATCAACAGATTAGATACCATAGATGAAATAGATAAATTTCTGGAAAGGTACAAACTTCTAAATCTGAGTTAAGAAGAACTAAAAAATCAGAATAGACCTATGAGAAGTAAAGAGATTGAATTGGTAATTTTAAAACTTAGCACACAGAAAAGCCCAGGCCCAGATGGCCTCACTGGTAAATTCTACCAAACATTTACGGAAGAATTACTGTTAAATTCTACCAAACATTTACAGAAGAATTAATATTGAAGAATTTTCACAAACTCTTCCAATATACAGAAGAGAAGGGAACACTTCCCAGCTAATTCTATCTGGTCAGTATTACCCTGTTACCTAAACCAGACAAAGATATCGCAAGAAAACTCCAGACCAGTATCTCTTATGAAGATAGATAAAAATCCTCAAGAAAATGCTAGCCAACTGAATCCAGCAACATGTAAAAAGGATTATACATTGTCACCAAGTGGGATTTATCCCCAAAATTTAAGGTTGGTTCAAGATGCAAAAATCAATCAATATAATATACGATATTAAAAAATAAAGGGCAGAAACCACATGATTATCTACATAAGACTCAGAAAAAGCATTTGACAGAATTCAACACCCTTTCATGATTAAAAAAAAAAAAAACTCAATGCACTAGGAATAGAAGGAAACTTCTTCAACCTCATAAAGGGCATCTACAAAACAAAACAAAACAAAACAAAACAACTCACAGCTAACAATCAGCATTCTTATTGGTAAAAAACTAAAGGCTTTCCCACTAAGATCAGGCACAGGACATGAATGTTTGCTCTCATCCTTCCAATTCAACATTGTACTGAAGGCTCTAACCAGGGCAATCAGACAATAAGAATAAATAATGTGCAAGCAGATTGGAAAGGAAAAAGTAAAACATCTCTCTTTTTACAGATGATATAAAAGTGTATTTAGAAAATCCTAAGGAAGGCAATCTACCAAGAACACAATGTACACACACACACACAATTAGAACTAATAAAAAAGTTCAGCAAGTTTGCAAGATATAAGATCAATATACAAAAGTCAGTTGTATTTTTCTACATTAACAAAGAGCAATCCAAAATTGAAATTAAGAAAACAATTCTGTTTAAAGTAGCATCAAAAGGAATAAAATACTTCTCTTCAACAAATGGTATTGGGAAAACTGGACAGCAAAAGAATGAAACTCAACCACTTTCTTATACTATACACAAAAATAAACTTAAAATGGATTAAAGACCTAAATGTGAAATGTGAAACCATAAAAGTCCTAGAAGAGGGCACAGGCAGTAATTTCTCTGACACTGGCTGTAGCTATATTTTTTTTAGATATGTTTTCTGGAGCAAGGGAAACAAAAGCAAAAACAAACTGTTGGGACAACATTAAAATTCCTTCTGCACAGTGAAGGAAACAATCAACAAAAACTAAAGGAAAACCTACTGAATGGGAGAAGATATTTGCAAATGATGTATCTGATAAAGGGTTAGTATCCAAAAAATATAAAGAACTTACACAACTCAACACACACACAAAATAAGTAACCCAATAAAAAAATGGGCAGAAGACGTGAACAGACATTTTTCCAAAGAAGACATACAGACATGAAAAGAAGTTCAACATCACTCATCATCAGGGAAATACAAATCAAAACGACAACGAGAGATCACCTCACACTTGTCAGAATGGCTAAAATCAACAATATGAGAAGCAACAGGTGTTGACGGGGATGTGGAGAAAAAGGAACCCTTTGCACTGTTGGTGGGAATTTGAACTGGGGCAACCATTTTGGAAAACAGTATGGACCTTCCTCAAAAAGTTAAAAATAGGACTGCCCTATGATCCAGTAATGGCACTACTGGGTATTTACCCAAACAATACAAAACCCCTAATCTGGAAGGATATATGCACCCCTATGTTTATTGAGCATTATTTACGATAACCAAATTATGGAAACAGCTCAAATGTCCATTGATAGATGAATGGATAAAGAAGATGTAATATATATATAT